>NC_037669.1:47818433-48118433 GCF_003255815.1 Theropithecus gelada
GCCCAGGCTGGATTGTGGAGTGCAGTGGCCGGATCTCAGCTCACTGCAAGCTCCGCCTCCCGGGTTCACGCCATTCTCCGGCCTCAGCCTCCCGAGTAGCTGGGACTACAGGCGCCCGCCACCTCGCCCGGCTAGTTTTTTGTATTTCTTAGTAGAGACGGGGTTTCACCGTGTTAGCCAGGATGGTCTCGATCTCCTGACCTCGTGATCCACCCGTCTCGGCCTCCCAAAGTGCTGGGATTACAGGCTTGAGCCACCGCGCCCGGGGGGAAATACTTCACTAAGTAAAAAAAGCAGGTCAATTGAAAGAAAAATGATAATTAAGTCATAGGTGTTCCCTAGATAGCACAGAAATTCTGAAGATGGTTTTTCATATCACTGAGATTGGGGAAATCTGACATAAACCAAGGTTCAGCTGGGAACAGAGGGGTCTGTCCTGATGCTCCAGGTGGCCTGGTAGCCTTTAGCTCACAAAATGACCCAGGTTCAAATCCTGCTTTTTCTGAGCAAGTTACCTCTCATTTCCCTCTGCTGTAAAACGGCGATGACAACATTCACAGGATTATTAAGATAATTAAATGAGATCTTAACAAGGGACTCTAGCGCTGGGAGGGGCATAACACATGGTGTCAGCACCTTTGAGTGTGAAGACATGGACTTTTTTCTTTTCTTTACGTTTTTTTTTTTTTTTTTTTTTGAGACGGAGTCTGCTCTGTCACCCAGGCTGGAGTGTAGTGGCATGATATTGGCTCACGGCAACCTCTGCCTCCCCAGATCAGGCGATTCTCCTGCCTCAGCCTCCTGAGTGGCTGGGCTTACAGGTACCCACCACGACGCCCAGCTAATTTTTTATTTTTAGTGGAGTCAGGGTTTCACCATATTGGTCAGGCTGGTCTCGAACTCCTGACCTTAGGCAATCCACCCGCCTCGGCCTCCCAAAGTGCTGGGATTATAGGCATGAGCCCCCACGCCTGACTTTCTTTTCTTAATAGTTGCCTTCTCTCTGTGTGTCCTGTCCTTAGCAATAGATTTTGTCATGCTTTTCCCCCTTCATGATTATGTTTTTAATTACTTTTTGTTTTGTGTGTCATCCTTGCCCAGGGGCCATGCTAACTGTCTCTGTCTCGTTCCAATTTTAGTATAGGTGCTGCTGAAGAGAGTACTTGCCATACTTTTTAAATGGAAACAGTACCCTTGGGCACTCACAGGAACTCCTTTGGAACCTAGAGATGGGAAGCTGGGCTGGGGACAGAGGTCGGGTTAGCAAGGGCAAAGCCCATGCCTCCCAGCATAAAGTCCTCTGCTGGGAGCAGTGTTTCCGTTTCAGCAGGCACGTCCCACTGCAATGGGTAAACCTGGCCACATCCGCTGACTCCCAGAGTCTGCCTGGGAACGTGGGCAGCCTGAGTCTCCCATGGGCCCTGTCTAGAGCACATGGTAGTGGGGTCAGAGGTCAATCAGGGTAGCCTGGACGAATGCAGCCGGTCTGACAAGAGGGCAGGCATTGAGGTCTCTTCCGGTGAAGATCTTAACTGTCAAACTGTGGTCCTGGGTCTAGGATGTGGAATAAGTCTGGTAAAGACCCTGCAGAGCTCTGATGAGGTGGGGTGGAATTAGGAGGAGCCATCCATTTAATCAATAAATACAAACATAGATTTGACACTCCAGTTAAATGTTTGTATTAGTTTCTTATTGCTGCCACAACAGATTTAGTGGCTTAAAACAACACAAATCAATAATCTTACAGTTTTGGAGGCCAGAAGTCCAAAGTGGGTCTCGCCGGGCTAAAATGAACGTGTTGTTAGGGCCGCATTCCTTTCCGGGGATTCTGGGGGAGAATCCATGTTCTTATCTTCTCCAGGCTGCCCACATGCCTGGACTCAAGTCCCCTTTCCACCTTCAAAGCCAAAAATGGAATGGCCGGTTGAGTCTTTCTTATGGTGTCATCTTTCTGCTTCTGACCCTCCTGCCTCTCTCCTTTTTTTTTTTTTTTTTTTTTTTTGAGACGGAGTCTCACTCTGTCGCCCAGGCTGGAGTGTAGAGGGGCGATCTTGGCTCACTGCAAGCTCCACCTGCCAGGTTTAAGCAATTATCTCACGTCAACCTCCTGAGTAGTATCTGGCATTATAGGCGCACGCCACCACACTCAGCTAATTTTTGTATTTTTATTAGAGACGGGGTTTTACCATGTTGGCCAGGCTGGTCTCGAACTCCTGACCTCAGGTGATCCACCCACCTCAGCCTCAGCCTCCCAAAGTTCTGGGATGACAGGCATGAGCCACAGCGCCCAGACCTTCCTGCCTCTTATAAGGTCTCTTCATGATAACATCAGGCCCACCCTGATACTCCAGAATCATCTCCTCATCTCAAGACCCTTATCGATTTTTTTTTTTTTTGAGACAGAGTCTCGCTCTGTTGCCCAGGCTGGAGTTCAGTGGCACAATCGTGGCTCACCACAACCTCTGCTTCCTGGGTTCAAGCAATTCTCTTGCCTTAGCCTCTCGAATAGCTGGGACTACAGGCATGTGCCACCATGCCTGGCTAATTTTTGTATTTTTAGTACAGACAGGGTTTCACTATGTTGATCAGGCTGGTCTCGAACTCCTGACCTTGTGATTCGCCCTTCTCGGCCTCCCAAAGTGCTGGGATTACAGGCGTGAGCCACCGTGCCCCGCCAAGACCCTTATCTTAATCACATCTGTGAAGACCCTTTGGCCATGGAAGGTAACATATTCACTGGCTCCAGGATGTGAACATCTTTGGGAGACCACTATTCTGCCATGGCCTGGCTCCTCTCCTGAGATCCCATCATAGCCCAGGCCTGCATGCTCCAGATTTCAGTCCAGTGGCAAAGAGTACACTTTTGTGTTGCTTGCCCTGGGAAATATGCCAGGGTTGGCTGTGACTAGGCCAACTTGGGTTGTTAGGCTCACTAACAATCCAGTCACTGCAGCCAGCAGGATGGACTATGCTGCTTGGTTAGTACTAAGTCTCAGGTTCATCCCTGGAACTGAGATCGGGGTCAGCCCCCTAATGACCTGGAAGAAAGGAGGGGAGAAGTTTCCAAGGAGAATTAAGGAGGTCTTACAAAAGAAGAGGGAGTAGGTGCTGACCACTACCAACCACAATGATCTTGTGAAACACCGTGATGCCCATTTTGCAGGTGGAAGAGATGGTGAAGTCACACATGAGGTCCAGCCATGATTTGACCCCGCGTGGAGGAGTTCTTGCCACTATATCAGGCCTCCTTGACCCCCAGCTAAATGTGGCATTGGCAGATCTGATTAATGCTAGAATGTTATGTAGCTCAGCTGACCTGGGTGGCAGCCTCCTTAGAGGTTGGCATGGGACCTACTGAGGAAGGCACATGGTTAACACAATTACTGGCGAGGTAGATACCCTCAGAGAAAAGGGAAATTTCCATTTCACTCCTGAAAGACTCTTTAAAGCCAAAACTCAAATCAAAGAGCAAAGTATAATAACTTCCTCTGGGCAAATTTATAATTAATCCTGGATTAATTGGCCTTAATGAAGTTGAATTAATTACTAGCTGTTTGTAAAGAACTTTGAACTACCTTAGTACAAAATGGCATTAAAGAAACAGAAAGGAACCAGCATCGCATTAACATGAAGAACAAATCCCAAATAATCGCAGTTCTGCAGGCTGTTTCCCATCACTAATTTTCCCAGGGACTGTGTCCAGCCTGTGGAACTGTAGGGGGCCCAGGGAGTCTTTCGCAGAGGAGGATGTCTTCGTGGGCTAGAGGTTTGGGAGTGAGTGCATTCAAGAAGCAGATGTGGGGTTTTGCGTGTGCCAGGCCCAGAGCTATCAAAGATGTGCAAGGTGAGGCCCTTGCTCTCTAGGCATGCTCAGCTACCAGGAAGGGGAAGAGCTCTGGAGTACCTGCCTGGTGTAAAGCAAACTTGGCTTAGTGGGAGGGAGGTAGGACAGAAACAAAGTACACTATAGGAGGCCTGAAACAACCTGCATTTTGCTGAGAATAGCTCTCCATTTCCTGTAGGGGATTCCCTGGTTCCTCCCTATCCCCGTTCTTGGGGTGGGCTTATGACCCACACCTGGCTAGGCAAAGCACTAGATTTCTCTCTTGGTGCAGGGGCACATGACTTCATCAGGGTCAAGGAGACTTGATTTGGGGACTTTGTGGTGCTGCTGACAGCTACTTTGTCATTGTGACGGGGGAGCCTGTCTGGGAATGGAGACAACTCAGAGGAAGGAGGAACGGAGAGAAAGAGACAAAGTCAGTGTCCTCATGTTGTCATCTGAGCCCCTGGATGAAGCAAGCTCTTCCCCCAGACTTTTTAGCTAGGTTTATTTATTTAAATTCACAAACACTGATATAGCACTTATTAATATACCAGGAATTGCTCTGAGTGCTATAGACATACCAATTCATATAATCATCACTACCCTGTGAGTTAGGAAGTATTATGCCCCTTTTGACAAATGAAGAAACTGAGGCACAAAGCAGTTTTGTAATGTGCCCAAGGCTCCACAATTTCCAGCTGGTGGGAGCAGGACTGGACACAAGCAGTGTCTGTGCTTTTCACTACACCATGGGCCAGCATGTTCCCTTTTTTTGCTTAAGTCAGTTTCACTGTGAGTTTCTGTCACTTGTCCTCAAAAAGCATGACTGTACAGAACATGACATGGAGGTAACCAGTCCAGTCCCTGGAGGTTCAAGGAAGCTTCCAGAGAGCGTGCCAGTCCAGGGAAGTAGACCGCGGGCGAGTGTTGGGGTGGGGTGGATGAGCACGGTGTGTGTGCAGGATTGCACAGGTTCAAGGTCACCAGGCACAGGGAGAGAAACAGAGAGGAGCACGGCGGGGTGGGCTGGGGTGGGGTGAGGAGTCAGTCTGTCCACAGGGGACAGTGATAAAGCATTTGTAACTCTTCCCTTGGGGATACAAACTAAGGAAACTTAGTTCCACTGGTGCCTTTAGGACATTTTTAAAAATTTTGAAAAATGTATTTCTTGAATAGGTAATACTTTCACATGAGTTAAAATTCAAAAAATGCCAATGTATTTCAAGTAAAATGTCTTCCTGTCTTCCCTCCAGCCCACCTGTTCCCCTCCCTGGAGATAACATTTATTGAGCACCACCTATATGCACTGTGCTAAACCCAGGGGGAGACAGATAATGAGGAATGAACATAATAAGGAAATAAACCATACACGTATGTTCAAAGGTGATATGCGCAAAGGAAAAACTGGAGCAGGATAAGTGGGATCAGGAGTAGGGAGGGGACTGTACTTTTAGAGAGGTTGTCCAGGGCAGGGCTCATGCAGGACATGACAGTTGAACTTGGAGGAGGTGAGGGGTGAGCCGTTTAGAGGTTTGGGAGAAAAATGCTCTGGTCCTTGCTTGGGAGTTTTGAGTAACAGCAAGCGGCCTAGTGTGGCTGGAGCCAGAAGAAAACAGGAGATGAGTTCAGGAAGGTAGCATGGTGTGTGTATGTGTGCGTGTGTGTGTCTCTGTGCATGTGCGTGTGTCTGTGTGTGTGCATGTGCATGTGTGCGTGTGTGTGTGTCTCTGTGCTTATGCATGTGCATGTGCGTCTATGTGTCTCTACGTGTGTGCATGGCCCCATTTGCCTGCCGCTGTGTGCATGTGTGTGTGCGTGCATGTGTGCATGTGTGTCTCGTGTGTGTGCATGTGTGTGCGCATGCATTTCTGTGTGTGTGCACGCATGTATGTCTCTGTGCGTGTGCATGGCCTCATTTGCCTGCCACTGTGCGCACGTGTGTCCATACATCTGTGTGTCTCTGTGCATCTGCACGTGTGTGTCCGTGTGTCTGTGTGCGTGCATCTGTGTGTGTGCGCGCACGTGTGTGTGTGTGTCTCTGTGCGTGTGCATGGCCCCATTTGCCTGCCACTGTGCTGCTGTAAGGACTGTGGCTCTTCCTCCAAGTGAGATGAAGAGACAAAGGCTCACTCCAGCTTCTGTAAGCAGAACAGGCTGTAGGAGAACAAGAGCAGATGCAGGGAGTCCTAGTAAAAGAACAGCTTCAGTAAATTAAAACCACGATGAGATACCACAACACACCTATTGGAAAGGACAACATTACAATTGCTATTGAGACAAGGTTTTGCTCTGTTGCCCAGGCTGGGGTGGTGGCACGATCATGGCTCACTGCAGCCTTGACCTCCTGGGGTCAGGAGATCCGCACACCTCAGCCTCTAGAGTAGCTGAGACCACAGGCATGTGCCACCATGCCCGGCTAATTTTTGTATTTTTTGTAGAGATGGAGCCCTACTGTGTTTCCCAGGCTGGTCTCCAACTCCTGGGCTCAAATGATCTTCCCACCTTGGCCTCCCAAAGTGCTGCAATTACAGGCATGAGCCACCACATCCTACAAGAAAAGCTAAAATTAAAAACAAAAAAGCCTAGGTAACATAGCGAGACTCCATCTTTACAAAAAATTTTAAAAATTGGCTGGGCTACCCAGGAGGCTGGGATGGGAGGACGGTTTGAGCCCAGGAGTTTGAGACTGCAGTGAGCTATGATTGTGCCACTGCACTCCAGCCTGGGCGACAGAGTGAGACCCCATCTCTAAAACAAAAACAAAAACAAGACACTCAACAATACCAACTACAATTGATGATGCTGAGCAATTGAAACTCTTATACATTGCTGCAGGAATGTAAAATGATACAGCCACTCTGGAAAACAGTTTAGCAGTTTCTTATAAAGTTAAAACCCACTAGCCATATGACCTAACAATCTCACTTTTAGTATTTACCCGAGTAAAACTTATGTTCACATAGAAACTTATACATGAGTCTTTAGAACAGCTTTATAATAGCCAAAACCTAGAAACAACCCAAATGGCCTTCAACAGGTGACTGGGCAACCAAATGATGATCCATCCATACAATGTAATACTACACAGTGATAAAAAGGATCACACACGGCCGGGCGCGGTGGCTCAAGCCTGTAATCCCAGCACTTTGGGAGGCCGAGATGGGCGGATCACGAGGTCAGGAGATCGAGACCATCCTGGCTAACACGGTGAAACCCCGTCTCTACTAAAAAATACAAAAAACTAGCCGGGCGAGGTGGCGGGCGCCTGTAGTCCCAGCTACTTGGGAGGCTGAGGCAGGAGAATGGCGTGAACCCGGGAGGCGGAGCTTGCAGTGAGCTGAGATCCGGCCACTGCACTCCAGCCTGGGCGGCAGAGCGAGACTCCGTCTCAAAAAAAAAAAAAAAAAAAAAAAAGGATCACACACTGCAGTCACACACAACAACATGGATAAATCTCAAATGCATTATGCTAAGTGAAAGAAGCTGGACTCCAAAGGTTACCTACTGTATGCTTCCACTTATATAATGTTCTGGAAAAAGCAAAGCTTGTAGAGACAGAGAACATAGATAAGTAGCTGCCAGAGGTTAAAGGAGTAGGAGGGGTTGATCACAAAGGGTTTTTTTTCTTTCTTTCCTTTTTTTTTTTTTTGAGGGTTATAAGTCTGTTTTGTATCTTGATTGTGATGGTGATTACCTGATTTTATGCATTGGCCAAAGCTCATAGAGCCATACACCAACAAGGGTGAATTTTACTGCTGCGGTAATCCAGGTAAGAGATGATGGCTTAGATCAAGTGCTGATGGTAGAGATGTTCAGAGGGGGTTGGATTCTAAGGGTAAACCAACATAATTTTTCAGTGAATTGGATGTGGAGTATGAAAGAAAGAGGAGTCAAGAACTGAGCCACAGTTTGCTGCTTAAACAATTGGGAGGATGCGGTTCTCATTCACTGTGATGGGAGTGGAGTGGAGTGGAGTGGAGGGTAAAACCAGAAATTCTGACCTTGACATGTAAGTTTGAGATGCCTATTACACATTCAGGTTGTGTATGTGAGCCTGCAATCAGGAGGGGGAGGCTCCTAGCTGCAGCCTCACACACAGAACCTGAATTTGGGAGTCAATGGCTTGTAATGCCAAGAGACATAGACATCACCAGGGAGTAAATATATAGAGAGAAAATTGGAGGGCTGAGCCCTGGGACCTTCTTGTGTCTGCTGTTATCCATATCTTATGTATCCTTGTAGGGCTATTCTATACTTGTACAAGCACATATATAGAGAGAGTGCATTCTTCATAAATGCAAACATGCTATACACACTAGTGTGCACCCTATTTTTTCTGTTACCAATATATCTTAGAGATTGTTCCCAAGTAGTATACAAATAGCTTCTTTGTTCTTTTCAAAGTCTGTATCATATTCCACAGTATAGACAAACCACGATCTCTCTTTTTCTATTTACAGTTTTTTATCATGGGAAACTTTGAACATATCAAAAATGTAGACAGAATAATGAACCCCCAAGACCCATTACCCAACGATGAGCAACTCAGGGCCAGTCTAGACTGCCATACACTCCTCTTCTTTTAAATTATGATTTTTGGTAGCTTTGTGTCCTGATATAATTTCTTTCTTTTTTTTTTTTTTGAGACAGAGCAAGACTCTGTCGCCTAGGCTGGAGTGCAGTGGTGCGATCTCGGCTCACTGCAACCTCTGCCACCTGGTTCAAGCGATTCTCGTGCCTCAGCCTCCCGAGTAGTTGGGATTACAGGCAAGCACCACCACGTCTGGCTAATTTTTGTGTTTTTAGTAGAGACAGGGTCTTGCCATGTTGGCCAGGCTGGTCCCGAACTTCTGGTCTCAAATGATCTGCCCGCCTTGGCCTCTCAAAGTGCTGGGATTACAGATGTAAGCCACTATGCCTGGTCTTTGTCTTCATATAATTTCAAACTTACCATAATTATTCTTTTTAAGGACATTTACTTTGTTTATAATATTTGGCTACTACATACAATATAGAAAAGAAATACTTGGTACTAGAACATGCCTTTTCATGAAGACTACTCTCCTTGGGGCCCAAGAGGACAAGAGGCTGGGGCCTTAAATGCTTCCAGAGTAACTGTCTGGAAGAAGGAGTGAGTCTCAATGGTTTGTCTCAAGGGCATTCTGTTTCTGAGACTCTTGGGCCAGCCACACAACCAGAGCCCTCACAGGGAGGGAGACTTGGGTGATGTTGCAACACCAATCTCAGCATTGGTGAGATCCTGTTTTCTGGGGAAGTCTGGCTTTGGCCTCCGGCCAGCTTTCCAGAGCTTCTGCCTTTGATGCTTCAGAAGGCCACACCACCAGACTAAACCATACTCTGAAAGACATTTTCAGGATATGCTTAGCATGCAGCTTCTTCTCTTCAGCCCCACCTCGCCACGTGCCCACCTGGCTCCGGTTGCTTCTGTCTCTGAGCCTGCTGTTTCCTCTGTGCAGCACGTTCTTTCATAAATTTCCCTAGGTTCTGTGCAGCCTGGCCCTTCTCCTGCATCTTTGTCAGCTCAAATGCCTCTCCCTTAATGAGCACCCTCCTCCCTTGCACCAGTAACTCTCAGCAATGCTGCCTTGTTTCTCCCAAAACACTTCATCATTATTTGCCTCATTCATCCATCGTTGTATCCCTCCAAAATATCATGTCTGCCACACAGCAGGTGTTCAATCAATATTTGTTAGAAGATTTGTATTAGTCAGGATTCTCTAGAGGGACAGAACGAATGGAATATATACGGAATATATATATGTGTGTGTGTGTGCGCATGTGTGTGTATATATACACACATACATATATCCTAAGCCTAGGCTACAGACTCTCAGGGTGAGAATTTCTGAGTCAGAGATAATGTTGTCCTCTTCCATCTTGGAATAAACATATATATATATATATATATTCCATTATACATATACATAATGAGCAGCTCTCTATATATTATATATATAATGAGTGGCTCTCTATTTTTTAACATATATATATATAATATATATATAGTGAGCAGCTCTGTGCTTCTTAGCCGTGGACATGTGGAATATATATACACATATTCCATTAGTTCTGTCCCTCTAGAGAATCCCATACACACACACACACACACACACACACACATATATATATGTGGGAGTTTATTGAATATTGGCTCACATGATCACAATGTCCCACAATAGGCCGTCTGCAGGCTGAGGAGCAAGGAGAGCCAGTCCCAGTTCCAAAACTGAAGAACTTGGAGTCTGATGTTCAAGAGCAGGAAGCATCCAGCACGGGAGAAAGATGAAGTCTGGGAGGCTAGGTCAGTCTCTCTTTTCACATTTTCTGCCTGCTTATATTCTAGCTGCGATGGCAGCTGATTAGATTGCGCCCCCCCAGATTAAGGGTGGGTCTTAATCTGGTCTTTCCCAGGCCACTGACTCAAATGTTAATCTCTTTTGGCAACCCCTCACAGACACACCCAGGATCAATACTTTGTATCCTTCAGCCTGATCAAGTTGACACTCAGTATTAACCATCACAAGACTGAATAATGAAAAATGAAAAAATGAAGGTCTATAGCTAGAAATTTAGAGATCGTCCCAGCGTCCTCCTTCTCCCCCATTGCGCATCCAATTAGTCACAAAATCTTGTCACTGAAAAATCTTTATGAGACTCTAGCCTCTTACCTGAAGCTCCTGAGACCAAGTGTTTCTCAGAATTCGGAATTTTTCAGATTTCTGAGAGGCAATACAGAGGATAAACTATATACCATATGACTCCCTCAGTGGAGTATGGGCAGCACATCGCAGTCAAACATCTGCAGTGAAATATGTGCATGCTTGTGAAAAGCAGTTACATAGCTACAGCTAGCCTCCTCTCAGTTCAGGTCATGGTTTACTGACAAAAAGTTCCAGAAAACTTGCTGTTTTCAGAGCTTTTTAGATTTTAGAAATACTATGGATAAGAGATTGTAGGACAGAAACTTCTTTTTTTTTTTTTTTTTTTTTTTTAGTTTAGAGGATTGTTTCATTCTTTCCCAATATTTTATTATATTATGAAAATGTTCAAAAGTATAGCAATGTTTAAATAATTTTACATGGATCACCCATACATCCATCACATGAATTCTGCCAATAACATTTGTTTATCATGCATATGGCCATTGAGCCATCCCTCTAGCTACCCATCAGTTCATCTAGGTTTTCAGATGCATTTTAAAGTAAGGTGCAGAACCAGTACACTCCCCTGCACACTCTAGTACATGTACTGTCAACTAGAGTTCAATAGTTGTTAATAGTTTTTTCTTTTCATATAAATTTTCCATACGGTAAAGTGCACAAATCTTAAGTGTATATTCACTAAACTCAAACCTCTGTCAAGATATAGACCATACCCATACCCCAGAAAAGGCCTTTAAGCCCTTTTCCAGTCAACCACCATCAATCCCTTACCCCTCAGAAGCACCCTCTAGTCTTGTTCAGATTAGTTTTGCCCTGGGACAGTAACTTTGAAGTCTCCTCTTCAATTCCATTCTTATCACTTCCCTTCCCTGCCATTTTCAGTGCCCCTACCCCATGCCATCACACCCCTTCCGACTTTTGCTAGGCAGCTCCCTCTGCTTCTGCACTTTATTCTAGTTTAGATCAGGTGTCACTACCTTTAAGAAGTGTCTTGACCACATCCCCCATGCCCACAGCTCACTCCCACTCAAAACCTGCACTTCTCTGCCTTGTAAATACCAGATTATTATATCGACTGTCCCCCTCCCATTTTCATATTCGACTGTGGGCATCTCGAGAGTAGAAACTGCATCTCCCAAGGCTTAGCATTGTCCCAAGTTTCAACCAATACTTCAGAGGTCAATGCATGAAGTTCACTATTGAGTCTGTGAGAACAATACATTAAAGGGTTAAAACACAAACTTTTTTTCTTTCTTTTTTTTTTTTTTTGAGATGGAGTTTTGCTCATCTCCCAGGCTGGAGTGCAGTGGTGCAATCTTGGCTCACTGCAACCTCCACCCTCCGGGTTCAAGCCATGTTCCTGCCTCAGCCTCCTGAGTAGCTGGGATTACAGGTGCCTGCCACCACTCCAGGCTAATTTTTGTATTTTTAGTAGAGACAGAGTTTCGCCATGTTGGCCAGGATGGTCTCGAACTCCTGACCTCAAGTGATCTGCCTGCCTCAGCCTACCAAAGTGCTGGGATTACAGGCATGAAGCATCACACTCAGCCAAACCTTTTTTCTTTTCATTATCATTTCAGGATTCTGTTTAAAACAGAGGTAAGAAATGAGGTTTATTTGAAGCCAGGCCCTCTACAAAATCTTTTGTTAGTTGAAATGTTTCTCAGAGGTACATAAAGCCTCTAAAGCTCTTATTACCTATTTACTAACCCTCCCTTTTAAATATGTTTACTGCTTTTACTACTAGATTTTTAAAATGGAAGATGTATTTTTACTGTTCCCTATTTGCAAGATGGGAAAATGGAAACAAAGTTTCTGTTCTTTTCTTGTAAGGACACTAATCTCATCACAAGGATCCACTCTCATGATCTCATCTAACCTCCCAAAGGTCCCATCTCCAAATACCATCACACTGCGGGTCAGGGTGCCAACATATGAATTTGAGAGGGACACAATTCAGTCTATGACATGGACTCTGTTCCTAGTGCAGAGTGGTGGAACGAAGGAGGCAGTTACTGCAAGCATGAACACATCAGCACATGGCCTGGCTCATCACACAGGGCAAAAGTAAGATTCAGTGACTTTGTGCTCCACCGCCACAGTGTTACAGAAACACTCTCTTCTCTAGAAAAATGGAAGGATGAGGCAACGTTGGGCTACCATTCCTGCCTGGTATCATTGGCTGAGGCTGAGCAGTGGCTTCCCTCTTTGCACAGGAAAACGGTTCTCCAGTTCTCCCAGGTCCCCACCACTCCCTGTCATCTTAGACTCTGTTAACTTCTCTTCTTTGATTTACCCACCACCTGGCCACAGCAGAGACTTAGGTTTGTGACCTCTGGTTGGTGACTGTGGCTGACAACCTTTTTTGTGGTTCTAGACGCTTCATAATCTAGTGAGAGTTGTGGACCCTCTCTCTAGCAAGAGCATATCACAACACATTCATTGTGTGTTCAATTTAGAGGTTTGTGGCCTCTCCTATGCCCAGGCTACAGACTCTTGGGGTGGGAATTTCTGAATCAGAGATAATGTTGTCCTCTTCCATCTTCAAATGTTGCCCTCTTGCATCTTCAAACAGTCTTTTCCCACGGTTGGCTCCTTTCAACACTGGAGTTTCAACTCAAACAGCAACTCCGAGAGATCTTCCCTGACCCATAGCTGTCCATCCTCCCTCTCCCGCTCTTTTTTTATCTCAGCTTTTATTTTCCCTAGGAGACTTCTCGCTCTCTGAAATGGTCTGGTTCAGGCTTTATTGTTTGACTTAGCCCTCACTCCCTAGAATGTAATGTTAGCAGGCAGTACCCATCAGGCACTTGGTAAGAGCTTGCTGCAATGCATGAATGATTGGAAGTGTGTCCGGAGTTAGTTTGTTCCAGTGGGTTCATAGTCTCGCTGACTTCAAGAATGGAGCCATGGACCTTCGCCATGAGTGTTACAGCTCTTAAAGATGGCACGGATCCAAAGAGTGAGCAGCAGCAAGATTTACCGTGAAGAGCAAAATGCTTCCACAGTGTGGAAAGGGACCCTAGAGGGTTGCCACTGCTGGTGGGAGTGGCCAGTTTTTATTCCCTTATTTGTACACGCCCATGTTCCATTTTTGTCCTATCAGAGTGCCCTTTTTTCAATCCTCCCTTCGATTGTCTACTTTTAGGATCCTGATGATTGGTGCGTTTTACAGAGTGCTGATTGGTGCATTTTACAATCCTCCTGCTAGCTACAGAAAAGTTCTCCAAGTCTCCACTTAGCCAGGAAGTTCAATGGCTTCACTTCTCAGAAGGATCACTCCATCTCGGGCTCTTGGAGGCTTCAGGCAGCAGAAGCTATGTGAGAGAGCAGCCTTGCCTGCGGTGACCTCCCCGTTCCTAGACCATCCACCCGGGGCACCACACCTGGCGGTGCCCGTGAGCCTCGGGAGGGCGGAAGCTTCAGGGACGGAACGGGTGTGCACGGCGCGCCGGTTGCGGGGGGGGCAACTTAACGGGCCGGACCGCGGCGACTACCGAGGGAGGTGAGGGGCGGGCCGGGCGGGTGTCCGAGGCGGCTGCGGCGGCGGCAGCATGGCAGGGCGGCGAGTTAACGTGAACGTGGGCGTGCTGGGCCACATCGACAGCGGCAAGACGGCGCTGGCGCGGGCGCTAAGCACCACAGCCTCCACTGCCGCCTTTGACAAGCAGCCGCAGAGCCGCGAGCGCGGCATCACGCTAGACCTGGGCTTCTCCTGCTTCTCGGTGCCGCTGCCCGCGCGCCTGCGGTCGTCTTTGCCCGAGTTCCAGGCAGCGCCCGAGGCCGAGCCCGAGGCTGGCGAGCCACTGCTTCAGGTCACGCTGGTCGACTGCCCCGGGCACGCCTCCCTCATCCGGACCATCATCGGCGGTGAGCGCGGGCCGGGGCGGGAGCCGGGCTCAGGGACGCGGACGGAGCGGCCGGGCTCCGTTTCCGAATTCGCTCGAGCCTATGCCGGGAAGGGAAATCGCCCCACCTCATTGGTGGGGCCCCTGAGGCCCCAAGAGGCGGACGTGACTTGCCCAGGGCCCCGCAGCAAGCGAGCGGAGGAGGCTTTGAGATTCGAACTCAAGGCCAGCTGATATGGAAGCTTTTCCCATCCAGCACTACCGAGCTGCAAGGTGCTTTCCTTAAAAAAAAAAAAAAATCAAAAAATTCCTACCAAATGTGTTTATCATACATGGTCAAGTAAAGAAAACTCAAAAGCTACAAAAAGGGTATGCATACAAAGGCTGTCACCATTCACCTGTCCTTTGATGTCCTGATTACCGTTCCTAGAGCCAACCGCTGCTACCAGTTTTTGTATATCATTTCAGAAAGGCTCCATGTCAATACAAGCATATCTCTGTATATGTGTAAATCCCTCTCTCCGTCTTCCTTTTAGACACGATTTCGCTCAACACTGTGTCTGGAAAGTGCCCCATATCTGTACACATAAAGCTACGTCATTCTTTTTAAAGCTCACATAGGATTCCATTGCACACTTGTACCAACATTTTCTTTTTCTTTTCTTTTTTTTTTTTTTTTTTTTTGGAGACAGTCTCATTCTGTCGCCCAGCCTGGAGTGCAGTGGCACGATTTTGGCTCACTGCAACTTCTGCCTCCTGGGTTCAAGAGATTCTCCTGCCTCAGCCTCCTGAGTAGCTGGGATTACGCGTGCGCGCCACCACGCCCGGCTAATTTTTTTGTATTTTTAGTAGAGACGGGTTTCACCATGATGGTCAGGTTGGTCAGATGGACTCCTGACTTCATGATCCGTCCACCTTGGCCTCCCAAAGTGCTGGGATTACGGGCGTGAGCCACCACGCCCGGCCTGTACCAACATTTTCTAAACAAATCTTTTAATGATGGACGTTTATGTTGTTTCCAGTATTTGCAAACCATGTTGCAGTGAATATTCTAGAACAGAAGTCTTTGGTATGTTCGTATATATGTAGGGTAATAGAACTAACTGGCTGGGGCAAGGGGCATGTGTGTTTTTGGTCGTGGTGGGTACTGCCAAAATGCCCTCCAAAGAGGTACCCTTAATTTTTAATTATGCATGTAATACATGAATATATGCCACTTGTGAAGAAATAGAACATCACAAATAAGGCAAACATTCCCTTACCCACTCCTCTGTCCTAAATTCTGCACCCCTTCCATCTCTGCAAATGAAAAGACTACTATTTTTTTTTTTTTTTCTGAGATGGAATCTCGCTCTATTACCAGGCTGGAGTGCAGTGGTGTGATGTCGGCTCACTGCAACCTCTGCTTCCCAGGTTCAAGCGATTCTCCTTCCTCAGCCTCCCGAGTAGCTGAGACTACAGGTGTGTGCCACCATGCCTGGCTAGTTTTTGTATTTTTAGTAGAGATGGGGTTTCGCCATGTTGGCCAGGATGGTCTCAATCTCGACCTCGTGATGCACCTGTCTTGGCCTCCCAAGTGTTGGGATTACAAGCATGAGCCACTGCGCCTGGCTGAAAAGACCATTATTAGACCTTTGTGGATGATTTTTCCCAAGCCCATTTAACTCCACTTAAATATATGGATAGAACTTTAAACATATTTTTAGAAAAAAAGATACGATAATATAAACACGTGGTATAAAAGGGTATATAGCTGAAGAAGTATACTTTTTACTGCTGACCCCAGTACCCGATTACCTTTCTATTCCCATTTCCTGTGTTTCCTTCCAGCAATATTCTGTATGCTACACATGGGAATATATATCGGGCAGGTGGTAATTGGCTTGGTGGCAGATGGCCTCATTGGTCACTGGGCATTCTGGGTCCCAGCTATAATGATGAGCTTATTAAGTATAGTACTTCATCTTTGTTACCTCCCAACTGTTTCATGTTACAGGCAGTCTGAGATCATTTCCCCATTTTACAGTAGAGGAAATAGAAGTTTGAAGAAGTAAAGGGACTTGCCCAGGGTCACAGTATCTAAAGTCTTCTCCTCAATCCATGTTTCGGTCAGGTGAATATTAAGGGGCACACGATTCTCTACCCATTCCTCCTCATCCCCTTATAACTGAATTCTGTTTGGTCACATCAAAATACATTTTAGGACATGGACTCTGAGTCAGTCCAGACTGGAGGTGGAAGGCAAAGGTTAAAAAATGAGACGGTAAGTTTTTAGTGTTTTCTAGTAAATAGGGTAGATGAGTGGTGAAGGACATACTTTTGGAGTCAGACAAAACTGGGCTTGAAGCCTAGCTTTCTTCCTTAGCTGTATGACCTTTGAACCTAATTCTGGACCTTGCTTCAACTGGAAGATAGTGGTAACTACACAACTATTTATTGGCTTGACTTTTCTTGTGTATTTGCTACTTACCAGGCAAACCCTGCAAGGAGCGTGGTGGTTACCATTTAATAGTTGAGAAAATTGGGACTTAGGGAGGCAGCTGGTTAGTGAAACAGTCCAGGTCTGCCTGACTCCAAAGCTGGAGTACTTTGCATGCTTCCACAGGTTACCCTATAGTTTCCCCATCCCCTTCCAACATACGTGCATACCTCATGTTATTGTGCTTCACTTGATTGTACTTTGCAGATAGTGGTTTTTTACAAATCGAAGGTTCAAGGCAACCCGTCCAACAGCATGTGCTCACTTTGTGTCTCTATGCCATGTTTGGGTTATTCTTAACAATATTTCAAACTTTTCATCAAATATTAAGCACCAAATATTTCACTTGATTTCAAATACATGTTATCTGTTAATGGTGATCTGGGATCAGTGATCTTTGATGTTACTATTATAATTTTGAAGTGCAACAAACAATGCTTATGTAAGGCAGCAAACCTAATAAATGTTGTGTGTGTTCTGACTGCTCTACCTCCTGGCTTTTCCCCTGTCTGTCTCTCTCTCCTCAGGCCTCCCTATTCCCTGAGACACAACAATATTAAAATTCATCCAGTTAATAGCCTTTATGTGTTCAAGGGAAAGGAAGAGTTGCAAGTCTCTCACTTTAAATAAAAAGTTAGAAGTGATTTAAGCTTAGTGACGAACGCAATGTTGAAGCCTAAGATAGGCTGAAAGCAAGGCCTGTTACACCAAACAGCCAAGTTTGGATGCGAAAGAAAGGTTCCTGAAGGAAATTAAAAGTGCTACTGTAGTGAACACACAGATGATAAGAAAGCAGGACAGCTCTATTGCTTTTATAAAGAAAGTTTTAGTGGTCTGGATAGAAAAACAAACCAGCTACCACATTCCCTTAAGTTGAAGCCTAATCCAGAGCAAGGCCCTAACTCTTCAATTCTGTGAAGGCTGAGGGAGGTAAGAAAGCTGCAGAAGAAAAATTTGAAGCTAACGGAGGTTGGTTCATGAGGTTTGAGGAAAGAGGCCATCTCCAGAACATAAATGTATAAGATGAAGCAACAAAAAATGTATAAGATGAAGCAACAAGTGCTGATAGAGGAGCTGCAGCAAGTTATCCAGGAGATCTAGCTAAGATCATTGATGAGGGTGAGTACTAAACAGATTTTCACTGTAGGTGCAACAGCCTTATATGGAGAAGATGGTATGTAGGACTTTCATAGCTACAGAGAAGTCAATGATTGGGTACAAAGTTTCAAAGGACAGGCTGACTCTTGTTAGGGGCTAATGCAGCTGAAGCCGTTGCTCACTGACCATTCCAAAAATCCTAGGGCCCTTAAGAATTATGCTGAATTTACTCAGCCTATGCTCTTGAAATGGCACAGCACAGCCTGGATGACAGCACGTGTTTATAGCATGGTTTACTGAATATTTTAAGCCCACTGTTGAGACCTACTGCTTAGAAAAAAGACTCCTTTCAAAATGTTACTGATTGTTGATAATGCACCTGGTCACCTAATGGCTCTGATGGAGATATACAAAGAGATTAATTTGTTATCATGCTTGCTAACACAACATCCATTCTGCAGTGTATGGGTCAAGGAGTAATTTTGACTTTCAGGTCTTATTATTTAAGAAATATATTGTATAAGGCCATAACTGCTCTAGATAGTGATTCCTCTGATGGATCTGGACAAAGTAAATTGAAAACCTGGAAAGGATTTATCATTCTAGATGCCATAAAGAACATTTGTGATTCATGGGAGGAGGTAAAAATATCAACATTAACAATAATTTGGAAGAAGTTGATTCCAACCCTTATGGAATTCCAACCCTTAAGTCTTGAACTGAGGGGTTCAAGACTTCAGTGGAGCAAGTCACTGCAAATGTGGTGGAAATAGCAAGAGAGTTAGAATGAGAAGTGGTGCCTGAGGATGTGACTGAATTGCTGAGATCTCATGATCAATCTTGAGTGGATGAGGAGTTGCTTCTTGTGCATGAGCAAAGAAAGTGGTTTCTTGAGATGGAATCTACTGGTGAAGATGCTGTAAACATTGTTGAAATGACAACAAAGGATTTAGAATATTATGTAAACTTAGTTGATAAAGCAGTGGCAAGATTTGAGAGGACTGACTCCAGTTTTGAGAGCAATTCTGTGAGTAAAATGCTATCAAACAGCTTCACATGCTACAGATAAATTTTTATAAAAGGAAGAGTCAACTGTTGTGGCAAACTTCATTGTCTTATTTCAGTAAATTGCCACAGTCACCCCAGTCTTCTTCAACTACCACCCTGATCAGTCAGCAACCATCAACATTGAGGCAAGACCCTCCACCAGCAAAAAGATTATGACTTGCTGAAGATTCAGTAATCATTAGCATTTTTTAGCAATGAAGTATTTTAAAATTAAGGAATGTTTATTGCTTTTTGAGACATACTGCTATTGCATACTTAATTGATGAAATGTCATGTAAACATAACTTTTATACATATTGGGAAACCAAAAAATTTGATTTGCTTTATTGTGATACTCACTGTGCTGCAGTGGTCTGGAACTGAATGCACAATATCTTTGAGGTGTGCTTCAATTATAGGGAAACTTCATATTGCAAAAAGTTTCAGCATTTGCCTGGTCCTATATAACCAATTGTAATTCCCCAAAGAATTTGGCAAGTTTTTTCTTTAGACTAAAACTGTAGAAGTAGAACTTATTTTTGTATGTACATTGTTGCTCATCTTTTGTCTCATCTCCGGAGTAGGGAGATGTATCTTCTTAAAATGTGGCCTGAGTGCAATGGAATGCTGAGACCAAGGCTGCTACCATTCTTCCTTGAATAGATCAGAGGTCCACCTTCCTTTTCAGGGAATTGAGAAAAAACTATTTTTTTCTTGTAAAGGGAAAGTGTTCCCCATTGAGTGCCTGCTCTGGCCCAGGCCTGTTGCCAGGAACTTGCATCTATGCAACCACCTTGCGTGATGGGAGTGTTAGTTAGCCTTACTTCTCAGATGAGGAAACCCAAGCAAAGTGCCTTGGACTGGTGTTGGAACCTAACTCTGCCACCCCTAACCTGGATCTGGCTAATACCTTCAGTTCACTTCATAGTCCACAAACTCGTGGGCATCTTTGCCTTCTTGAAATGACCCCCAAGGCCATCCTGGCTTATGGCACCTGGACTTCTACAGTTCTGCCCCCTGCCTGCTTATTCTGCTCCCTCTGATTCATTCTCTGCACATTGGGCATTGCTCTCCTTTTACAAGTGTTCATCAGATCATGTCAACCCTACACTTGACAAGACTTTCCAGTGAGTTCTCATTGTGCTTGGAGTAAAATCCAGCCTCTTTATGGCCGATAGGACAATGGTCTGGCTCTGCTTTCCTCCAGTCCCATCAAGGATCCCATCAACGACTCCTCCCCCTTCTGACCTTCAGTCACACTGGCCTCATTTCTCTTCCTCCAGTGGGCCCAGCGGCTGCTTCCCTTAGGATATTTGCACCTGTTGTTGCCTCTGTTTGGTATGTCTGGCTCCTTAAGTCTCTGCTTGAATGGCACCTCCTTAGCGGCCTCTCCTGCCCCACCTATCTAAAGTTGTCTCTTCAACCCTCACCCCCTCATACTTTCTCATGTCCCTGTTTCATTGCTCCAGCAGCTCTTTTCACTACCTGATGTTCTTCATGTGTTTACTTGTCGAGTGTCTGTCCTCTGCTAGAATGTGAGCTCCATGAGACCAGAGCAGGAACCTTATCTGTCTCATTCACCAGTGTTCTCAGTGTTTGGGCCAGAGCCTGGCATAGGATAGGTATTCAGTAAGTTCTGGATGAATGAAGCCTGTGTACCAGCTCTTGGGCTAGTCAGTTTTAGTGAGCAGAGAACCTTCTTTGTGGGTTAGTGGACAGAAGGCAACTAGCTTAGGGCCTGGCCTGTAGTGAATTATGCAGGTTGGTTCTTTGTCCCTCCCTTTAGGAGCTTACAGCAGAACCCAGGAGAGGACACTGCTGTGTACAAAGTGATCTTCTGGAGTTCTTTGCACAAGGGCAAAAGCAGGAGTAACTCACTTTGTTGGGGGGTGGAGTATAGGGTGCAAATGGGAAAAGGAGACCTTTCCTAGGCGAGGGCAAGGCTCTGAGCCTTAAACATGCTATTGTGTCTCAACATCAGAGATGACTGCCAGCATTTAGGCATGGCTGGAAATTGGCGTGGTGTGTGGGAGGTGTGCTAAAGATGAAGCTAGAAGGGTTGGCAGGGCCAGACCCTAGAGAATGGCCCTTAGTGTAGATTTTTCCTCAGGGTCCTGGAGCTCTTTGGAAGCCTGTTAAAGCAGGTGTGTGACATGACTGGGCTGAGCTTTTGATAGAAAGTTGCAGGATTTTTGGGCAGGGATTCCCACTGGCAGCAGGTGTGATTTTCTCTTGCTGCACCTGCACCTGGCATCCCTGGGAGATTGGGCTCTTGTTAAGAGTTCCTTGCTACTGTGAAAGACTGAGACCCCCCCTGTGGAATATGTTATCTCCAGGAGAAGGAAATTTTAGCAGTTGTCTGAGTTCTGTGATGATATCTCTGAAGTTTAATGTATCTTAAATTAAAGCTGGCTCTAATTCCACTGTGCGCGCGCGCACACACACACACACACGAATCCTATCTTAGAGAAAATTGGGGTTTATCTCCCTTGATCCATGTGGCCACAGATAAAACTAAGTGGTGCTGTGGGGTTAACAGTGATAATAGTACTTACCATTATTTAGTGCTTGTCCGTATGCTGTTTTTTTGATTTGTTTGTTTAATTTTCACACGATTCCTGGGAGGTAATAGTTGATATTCCCATTTTACAGATGAAAGAAACCATGGCTCAGAGGTCAGGGAACCCAGTTAATAAGTGTCAGAACTAGGTTTGAACCCACATTGATCTGACTGCACAGCCCATACGCTGGCATTCTCAGTGCGAATGAAAAAGTGTACCCGTCCATTCCAGCCCCCTGTAGTGGTTCAGAGCAGTATTTTTCTTGAATCCATTTTAGAGTATAAATCTTTCAGGGTTACAACTTCAAAAAGATTCAGTAATGTATGTTTTAAAGACTTGGGTGGGGGTGAGGGACTTAGACTCATCCTCAATCTAACTCTGGCAGGACAGAGGAGGGCTGAAAAATGCTGGTATCTTGGCTTGGCAATTTATAGTGCTCTGGTGGCTGCGAGGATTAACAGTGTATTGTCTCCCAGTCTTTTGTTTCGGTTGTTAATGAACAGCACTGCAACTTGTCGCCTGGACCTCTTGCCTTCTGTACACACCATTTTAGCAGTATCTCCTGTGTGTCTCTGACCCTCTCTGAGCCCTCCCTGCCCAGAGCTGAGGAGGGCTGCAAAAGACTTCTAAGTCTGACTCAGGTTGCTCTCCTTGGAGAGAAACATCCAAGAGCCTGTGAGATTTTTGTCTCTGCAGCCTGGAGAGAGCATTCTTTGTAAAACTTAAGCTACTTTGCCTTTTCTGTTTTTCCAGCTTTCTGTGTTCTTGGTGCCCATGTAGAGAAGGCTCTTCTCCTTTTATCTATTTTATTGAGGTGTGTGCCCTTCATTCTTTCTGCAGATGCCCTCTCTGGACTCATAAATGAAACAAGGGGTTCATGTGTGTGAATGAATTTCAACCAGATTTTTTTATGATACCCATTAAGCATCTGCACATATCTTGCTCCAGGAAAGCAACCTGCTCCAGGCAGAAATAACATCCTGGGGGCTTGGCCAGGTAGACCTTGGTGTCCTTGAGGAATTTGGGTGTTACTCTAATGCAAAAGCAAACAAACCAAAGGTCACTTTTGGTTTTCTTTACCCCTAGTCTTTTCATGAGAATCTGTGTAGGAATATATTATGTGAAATTGTGGTAATTATGTATGTTTGTCCTAAAATACTGAGGCATATTTGAAGGAGTTCTAAGTGGAAATGCTTCCTTCAGCTTTACTTCTTTAGTTCCTAGTATCTGTCAGGCCTTAGTTCCCTGTCTCTTTGTGCCCATCCAGTGAGAGCTGTTTCTTTCTCTTCTTCACTGAAAGGTACACACCATAACTAGAAGATTCTGCTCTCCAGTACTGCTTCTTCGACATCCTCTACCACCAACTAAAGCTGAGGCTGACACTGGAGTTGCTTGCCTTCATTTGCTTCAAAGACTCTTAAGTTCAATAGGAAGCCTGCCTCAGTCAGCACTAAAGTGTACCACTATTCAAGTACAAGTTTTCTTGTTTTACCTGGTACCTTATCGCTCTCTGACCCCACCTGATCTCTCCATACGCTGGAGTGCCTTTAAGTGTCTCCAGGAGACTCAAGTTGAGCTTTGTCTGCAGCCCTTTCTCTTGGCGCTGGACAGTGGGTGACTTTGCTTTAGCTTGGGTGGCAGTGTGGGAGTACCACAACATCAGAGAGACAGCCTTGAGTTTAAATTAATGCAGAATATTTGAGCAGGAACCAACAGGAAAGAAAAATGGAAGCAGGTAGTCATATTTCATTCTGTTGGGGTACATTTTTCTTCTCATGGGGCTTGCCCTTGAGAACAAAACATATCAAATGTTAAATCAAAGAATATTTTTGTAGTCATGCTAGGAATAGAAAATAATGCAAAGACTCTGCCTTCTTGAGGCAAATATTTTGCTGGAAGGTTATAATCAAAGTCAGAAGGAAATCATAGTCACAGCTTTTGGTAAAGCTGTAATCATTTAAAATTAATTGCTTTTAAACTTTTCACTGAGCATCCCCTTTGTTTTCTATCAGCATGTCTCTTGGGTTTTTCTTCGGAATCATTCCATCCAGGTTGGAATAGGATTTGGGCAGGCATCCCAGGAAGCAACCCATAAATTAAGCCCTAAGACATATTCCCCTTTCTGTCATTCTTTTGTCCTCCTGCCTCAGCCTCCCAAAGCGAGCATATGCTTTTAAAGTTCATTCACGTTGTAGTGTAAACCAGTACTGCATTTTTTTTTTTTTGTAAAAAAACCTATTTCTATTGATTTCTACTTGTGGTAAAGTACATATAACGTATAATTTGCCATCTTATGTGTATGGTGTGTGGCATGTGCTCCTCAGGCTGCTGCTTCTTTCTCTGATGTCCCTGGCCCATGGAGACATTTGGGCTGGTAGGCCTTGTTTTAAGGGCTTTTGGCAGCTTGTATGGTGGGAGAGGACCAGATGGAGCTGCATTTGCTGTTTTTCTCTACTCACTCAGAGATTCTACACATACATGTTGCTTGGCTTTGTTTTGGACGTGAGGGCAGATACACAGTTGTGCCTGTCTTCAAGGGGCTCACAGTCCCGAGTAGGGAGGAGGAAGCCAGGCAGTGCCCACAATCAGTTTAAGATGCGGAGTGGTAAGGGCCTTGATCAAGATGGGCACAGAGATGTGAGTACCTGCCTGGGGTGGCAGATAGGGAATCCTGCTGGAGGAGACACACGGCTGGGCCTGGAAGGATGACTTGTGGATTTCCAGACTGAGAGATCCGGGGAACAGCCTTAGCAGAGTCCAGAGGCGTGGGAGCAGCCCTGGCTAAAGAAGGGGAGTGGTCAGGGTGGCTGGCACTTGCACACAGCCGGCGTGAAAGGAGGTGAGGCCAGGTTGACTGGGTCACAGGCCAGTCCAACTGGCTTGTGGAAATTGTGAAGGATGGTTGAAATTTTACATTTTAGAAGATGGGAGGCATTCCAGCTAGAGGACTCAGAGTAAACAAGGACCCAGAGACAAAGGGAGGGCTGGAGTGTGAGTGGGGTATCAGGCCAAGCTTCCAGAGGGTGGCCAGGACCAGATCTCAGAAGCTGGGAGAGTCTCTTCTGGGAGGAAGACTGGTAGGTTTTTAAGCTGGGAGATCCTTCTGGCAGCTTTTAGTGAGCTCCCCTGTGAGTCTGAGGAGAGGGCTGTGACAAGTGGTCCTAGGGCCTGGCATTCCTCTCCTCATTCCAGCTTCAGCTTTCTGGCCCAGCTGGCCGAGGGAGAAGAGGAAGGACACCTCAGGCAGGCAAGGCGGACACCATCAGCAGGGAAAATGGGGCTCTGGGGTTGCAGACGTGGCAGTGCTGAGCAGTGGCCAAGGGATAGTTCTGCCTCTCGGAGGGAGAGGAAAGAATGGACTTTTGAAGAACGCTTGCTGTCTGCTGGACACTGTTCTAGACCCGTGGCTCTTGCTGCATCCTCCCAACCAGTCTCCGAGGGAGGCATTTCCATCTACATTGCTCAGCTACTAGAATTGAGGCTCTGAGCAGTAGGCAGTTTGCTGCAGGGCACACAAGTAGCCAGTGCCAGGCTCTGGTTTCAGAGGCCCTGGCTTTGCCCAGGAGCTGCTCTCAGACCTTAGCACATGCCTGCTTCCATAGAAAATTGTGGCTCCTGAGGAGTACTTTATATATAAATCAAATTGTCAAAAATAGAGATTTCTGCTTCTATTCTCCCCTGGATTATTTGAGTTTTTGTCTTTTGTTAATTGGGTCTTTTATTTTCTTGTGCTGTGTGATTAGGCTCCTGCTGCTTTGAAGTGGCCTTTGTTGGGTGGGTAGGGAGGACTTAGTTAATGTGAGTGATCCTCTCTTGGCAGGAGAAAAAACAACTTTTGCTGTTGAGAGAGAAGTTGACTTTCCCTCTTTCCATATCTCTTGTGTTGTGATGATTCCTCTCTTGTCTTGAGGCCTTCAGGAAGACTAAAATAATTTCCTTTGTCTCTAACCTACTTCCTGAGGATATTTATTTGGTGCCATGCACAGGTGCTGCTTAAAGATAAACCTGACTTTTTTCTTTTAAAATTAGTGCTTGAAATTTGTTAGCATTGACCTGTCTGGCAGCAGGAACTTGCCTTGCTTGGCCTTGTGGCTACATCCTTTACCATAGATTTATTTGGGTTACTTAGAACTCCAGAGGGTCAGTGGCTTGTCCTTGGTCATTTGACATTGGCACTAGAGCTCAGTCTTCCCAGGTACATGACGGTGTGACACTTGAAGAAAAAATTGCCCTATTTGTGGTCATTTCCAGGTGAGTTTCAGGATCTTTCGCCATGAACAGTAAAGGCCCTCGGGTGTGTGTTCTTAGCATTCTCTGTGTTCTAAAAAGATGATCCAGGGCACATTCAGAAATGATCTTCAGAACTTACGCTCTAGAGAGGAAAGACTTTACATAAGAAGGATTCCATTTCTTTAGCACTTGCTGCCTGACCTCACAGACAAGTAGACCACAGGAAGACTGGAAGGGAGCCCTGAGGTGCTTGCAGCACGCCATGTTTCCCATCAGCACCCAGCCCTTGCAAAGAGGGCTGACAGACACTTCAGCTGCGAAAAACAGTGTCTGAAAAAATTTCTGCGGTGGCTTGATCAGTACTTTCCAGCAGAACTTTCTGTGATGATAGGAATGTTCTACAGTGGCACAGTCCAACGTGGCAGCCGTGAATCTCATGGCTGTTGGAGCACTTGCACTGTGGCTAGTGTAACTAAAGACTGAAATTTTAGTTTTATTTAATTTTAATTTATTTAAATTTAAATAGGCACAGGTGGCTAGTGGCTGCTGTATTTGACAGTGCAGGGCTGGATGGACTGAGGAACGGCTGGGTTCTGTGTCCCTATTGTAGATTTGGGTTTGAGCTGTCCCCTACATGTGATTTGGTTATAAGAACTGTCACCTTCCTGAGACATCCTGGCCTGGGATGATTACCACGGGCCCTCAGATTCCACTCTCTCAGCTTCATCACCTTCCTAGTGAAGGACACCTCCACTCTCCCAAGGTGTGGCCCTTGAAATGCTCCTCAGTGTGTCCTCCTCCTTCACCTGCCTCTGGATCCATCACCACGCCTTCTCCCTCCTGCTTGCTCTCTGCCCTGGCATTTTCCGTCACCGCAGCTGTGACCTGAAGACAGGCTTCTGCTAGCTCCTGGCGGGATGAGTACAGCATTCCCTCACATAGTCTCCTTGATTCCATCCCCTGCAGAAGGTATAGGGATAGAAGAGTGTTTAAAAACTACTTCCCTGTGTAGAAGGCTTTGTTTGCTCTCTGCTGGCATAAAGGCTGAACTTCTTAGCTGGCTGACGAGGCCCCTCCTGAGGGGTTGAGATCTCAGGACTCCAGGCTGAATGAACCACTTGCAGGTCTCTGGACAGACAGACCGTGCTCTCTCATGCTGCATATTCTGGCTGTGTGCACTTTTCTGGGAAGAATCATTGTCCACCGTTCTCAGTCTAGATAAGGTCACCCTCATTTGAGGGCCCGTAACATCCTACACATACCCCTATGATCTCATTTTCTCCTCATCTTATGCCCTTTTCTGTTTACTGGATTATGTTTTCCACTGGACTTGATCCATTTGAGGGTAGGGGCCTGTTACCATTCAATTCTATGTCCAAGGACCCAGGACAGGCCTTGGCACAGAGTAAATATTTGGTGCATGCATATCGGAATGAATGAATTAATGAAGAGGTCATTTCCCACTGCCTGCACCAATTACCCATGCTCTTATGGTGCTTTAAACAACTGGCCAAATAGAGTTCAACAGTGGAGGAAACCTGCCTTGAGGTTAGACAAGTTAATCTTTCAATGGAAATTCAATCCTCATATTTCATTTTCAGGCCACTTTGCGTAGCAAAGTAGTTTAACTCATAGCAGATTTCTGCCGTGCTGATGGTTAATTTCATGGCCCACAGAGGGTCAGCACACTAATGCCGGGAACACGGCGACCTCAGTGCAGCTCACCGCACACAGTGAGGGCCCAGCGGCCCTGTTGTTTTAGAGAAGCAGTTCTCAAACATCCTTCTGATTTTGAGTTAACAGGGGTGACCCTTTCAAGAACATTTTTAAAAGCTATAACATAGATCCCTCCCAGATCGTATATTTTCCTTTCTCCATGCAGTTCAAAGGGCCTCAGTTGTCTCATAGGTTTTTGCCAGCAATCTTCAGCTTGACCCTGGTTGTTTAAATCTGCCGGAGGAAATTTGAACAAACTTGTACTTTGGTAATTCTTCTGCCTCTGTGAACCTTTAACCTTAGGGTTTCTTTTCGAGCCAGGGCTGCATTGTCACCAGTCGTCCCTGCTGGGGCTTTTCAAAGGGCATTGTCTAGGGCGTCTGTTTTCACTTTGCTACTGGAGTTCTTTTGAGGAAGGGTATTAATTCAGACCTGATTCTGAGACAGGACGAGCACTTTTAAACTTGCCCCAGAGCTTGGGGATGGGGAAATGAGTGTAATGCAAGCCTGTGGCTGATGCCAGTAATTGTTCTGCAAATAGTCTGTCAGGGTGAAGGGAGAAGAGGCCCTCCAGAGGCACAGGGGTGTGCCAGCTGTCCAGTGGGAGGCCACAGCTTTGCCCAGGGTTTGTTGACTACATGATGAAAAGAGGTCATTGTCTCTGATCACCAGGTTCTAGGTCCAGAGTTCCTCCTGAATGTAAAATTCCTGGAGTGCCAGGTTGCTAGGAACCTGGGAGGCCAGAGGTGAACCTGGGGTCCATATACCATTACCAAGTGCTTGCGTGATAAGAAACTTTCTGGGGAGAGAGAGGAAGGCTCCCTGAGGCAAGATAGTAGAGATTTACTCTGCTGCTGTCCTGGTGCTGGCCTGAGACTTTCTGAGTGAGTGTCCCTCTGCAGACCAGGTCACTCACCTCCATCAGCTAGCCAGTTTCACCGTTTAGTTCTTCTTGTGTCTTCTCACAGGAAGCCCAAGACACCCATAAATGTGAAATGTCACAGTCATAGGCCCCCTGGGGCTTCAAGGCTGTTGTCATGGGTGTGCAGTGTTTGAGACTGGACCCTAAGAGGGGAGGCCCTCTGGTACCTCCCCAGGAAGCTCCTTGCTGGTTCTGTCACTTACTCTTTGTGACAGGTTGAGAGCTGTTTGAACACCTGGCTTGATTATGTGGCTTTCTTTGATTTATTTTCCCAGGATTCTTAGTGTCCTGAAGATTTGGCTAGGCGACCTTACTCCTTAAGCTCAGATGGTATAGAAGGAAAGGTGGATCATGACATTAATTCATTCAACAAACCCCGAGCAACTACTGCTTGCCAGGGGTTGAATTTCCAGTGGTCAGCAAAGCAGAAGTGGCTCCTGCTTTCATGTAGCTTCCTGTCTTGTGGGGGAGGCAGATGGTACAGAAGAAACAAAACGTGCAGAATTATAAATTATGTAAGTGCTAAGCAGGACAAGACAGGATACCCAGATAGGGACTAATGGATGTAGGGCATCTACTTTAGTTTGGAGGCCAGGGAAGGCCTTTCTGAAGCAATAAAGTTGGAGCTAAACTATGGCACAAGAACCCTCCCCTGGAATGTTGGGAGGTGTTCCAGACCAAAGGCATAGCACACATGAGGGTCCTGAGGCTGGAGGTCTCCTGGGGCTAGCTACAAGTGAGAGGGTATTAGCTGGTTTTCACCCACCAGACCTGGTGTTGCAGGTATATTTGGACAGATGTATGTATCTGGACTCTCTGGAAGTTCCAATTTTGCTGAAAGATAAGCATGGCATGTCCTATCTTTCTGAAATAGGACAGAGTGAGACAGAAGGCAGGCCAGCCTTCTGGAGATGTCTGGTCTCAGCATGGCTATCCTGTTGGCCTTCATCCGTCCTCTGTCTTATTTCTGGTACTGTAACCCCTTCTTTCCATGGTATAGGGATGGGCTGCTGATGTGGAATCAGGGTTGGCAGGCAAACCTGGCAGAAAGTAAATTAGACATTTTTCACAACTCTGTGATTGTGTTTGATCATTAAATGTTGGCCCACAGGCTGCTTATGACTTGAAGGCCACGTGGAGGTTAAGGACACATTCCTGAACCACTAACTCAAGAACTGGACATCAGAGATACTAAGTATCTAACATCATAGAATTGTAAATAAAATTCCCCTGACACCTCCTCACACTCCTGGTCAGTGTTCCTTTCCCTGCATAACCTCACAGAGCATAGGCCTTACATGCTTTCCTCCATCCCCTTTCCTGCGGGGCTGCCTCTTGGGTTGAAGGCAATGCGTGGCGGTGGGGCAGGTGGCATATTTTGCCTTTTTTTTCCTCCAGAAACAAGTTTGGCATGGGACTTGGTCAGTCTTGATCTGTGCCTGGAGGTGTGAAGGTGTGGGTGCAGGTGTTGGGATGATTTGTGTACCTCAGAACCAGAACTGGACACTCACTGTAGGAAAGACCAGCTCCTCACCACCCCCTCCCCCCACCACTCAAGGTTCCTGCTGAGCAGGTATGGCCTAGCCTCAGACTTGCATGCATGTTTTTCTGCTGTTGATTTTCTCAAATTCTTAAACAAGGGAACAGTAGTTTATATCCTTTAAAGCTTTCTTGAGGCTGGGCATGGTAGCTCATGCCTGTAATCTCAGCACTTTGGGAGGTGGAGGCGGGCAGATCACCTGAAGTCAGGAGTTCGAGACCAGCGTAGCCAACATGACGAAACCCCGTCTCTACTAAAACTACAAAAATTAGCCATGCGAGGTGGTGAGCGCCTGTAATCCCAGCTACTTGGAAGGCTGAGGCATGAGACTGCACTCCAGCCTGGGTGGCAGAGTGAGACTCCGTCTCAAAAAAAAAAAAAAAAAACTTTCTTAAGATGCCAGTTTGGTCTTCTGGTGAGAGAACCTTGTCCACAGGTTAGAGGAAATAATACTTTCAGTAACACCCCCAGCTTGGGGACTCTCAGAAAGAAGGGCATGTTGCCAACTTTCGAGGATTTGTCTGAGAAACAGCAACCTGGCATCCCCCCAACTCCCTGCTTTTTTTCCCTCTAGAATCAAATAGAATCTCTTTTCCTGGCAAAGATTTCCTAGATAAAAAGAGGTACTACTTAGTCATTTTTGTAGGTTCGTTAATAGTTTCTAAAAGTTTTTAAAAGTACATAATAAGAAAACTTGTTATGGCAACCAATAAAGTTTCTTTTCGAGGAATGAATATTTTCTAGGAAAGATAAGAGTCAGTTATGTTTGGTCTGATTTCTTCAGCTGAATCTTTCCCTCTTCCTCTTATCTTGAAATCTATCTCATAAGGCAATCTGGGGACACTTTAGCAAGCACTCTGGTAACAGATGTGTGTCATCCTCTTCCTGACACATCTCCCGGCCCTGGAGACCCAGCTGTACAATCGCAAGCTGTCCACAGGGCGGTGGGGTGGAAATCATCTCCATGCCGACTCTGGAACTATTTGATGCACAAGAGGGCAGTATTTGCTTACAGTCTTGGATCGGGATGATCAATGTGTAGGTTCACAGGTCAGCATAGTTAAAAAGACCTCTGACTTTTTCAAGACAAAATAAACTGTAGGCCACAGCCATGATGGCTTCCCATAGATGCCTTTTAAGTGCCTGATCCCTCCAAAAAAATTGCTGCTTGCTATCTTTTTTCCTTAAAAAGAAAAATATTGTTTCTTTCAACATTTATTTTTAATTTTGTTTTTTAATCAATGAAAATATGGTTTGCAGGCTTGTACCTACAATGGCAGAGGTTAAAAAGTGTTGCAAAAGCAAAACAACTGCTTTCTAATTAAAAACCAGATGGGAAGATTTTTGTTTGAAGCAAGGGGTCAAATGTATTTTCTCCCCCTTTCACATCAGTGTAAAGATTATCTGACTTAACTTTTAAAGCATTTGAAGATGTGGGCTTCAGTCATCAACCCTTCTGTACTCAGTTTTCTTTTTCTGCAAATTCACGGTATTAACCAAAGCAGGGACTTTCCAGGAGAAAAAAAGGAGATCTCCCTGCCTCCTAGAGTCACAATGTTCTATCTGAAATAGGCCATGTCTGCTTTTGTATGATGATTTGCCTATTTACAATTCTTCCATGGTGTTTTTCTATAGAGACTTTTAAGCCAGAAAGACACAACTGGCCCTCCAAATCTGTGGATTCAATCAATTGAGGATTGAAAATATTTGGAAAAAAAAAGAAAACAACAAAAAATAACAGTTCAACAACAACAAAATGATATGTTTAAAAAGACAATACGGTATAGCAGCTATTTACATAGCATTTTTATTTTATTAGTTATAAGTGATCTAGAGATGATTTAAATATATGGGAGGATATGTTATATGAAAATATTCTGTCATTTTATATCAGGGCCTTAAGCATCCTCAGATTTTGGTCCTTCAGGGGTCCTCAAACCAATCCCCCTACAGGTAACAAATGACAGCAGCATGGGTTTGCAACTCCTATCCCACCAGATTCCAGCCTATGCAAGAACTGGGATCTCATATCTTTTGCTTCCTCTTTCTCAAACCTGGAACTGCTGATTTCAGGTGCCTCCATAACTTTAGCACCCAAGAGAGTTTAACTGAAAACAGCTGTGGTAGCAAGACCCAGCACATTAAGGACATAGTGATGGTCAGGCCGAAGGAACCCACGCACAGGGGTGGCCTGGGTCTAGGGGAAATGCCACTGGGCCTCTCTGAGCCTGTCTGTGCACCTCAAATCCAGGTGATTATCTCACAGGGTGGTTGCATCAAAGATGTCCATAAATAAAGCTTCAGGCACATAATAGGGAGCAGTTATTGTTTGGTTTGTTTATTTTTTGTAGAGCCAAGCACTTGCTGTGTTGTGCAGGCTGGTCTCAAACTCCTGGGCTCAAGTGATCCTCCTGCTTTGGCTCCCCAAAGTGCTGGGATTACAGATGTGAGCCACTGTGACTGGCTGGGAGCAGTTACTGTGCCAATGATCCCTCTGACCCCTGACCAATTATAAGCATATGGAGGTGGTGGGGCACTGTTGGACATGAGGATGGAGACACAGACACTGATTCTTGATTGCAGACAAACCAGTTCTTTCCAGATTATTCATTTATTTGATTCATTGATTCATTGAGTCCATTGCTTGGCCCTTTGGAGCATCTGCAGCAAAGTGAAATGCAATCTAGCTGGGAGGTGCCGTGCTGCTGCCTCGATCCTCTGATAGCAATCGAGGAAAAAAGCTGGGTTCCGAGGCTTAGCCCTATATGAAATCAGATGTCTTCTTTTAATCTTTTGTAATCGCAACATAAATCTTCCAAAGGGAGTGTGTCTATAAGATAGATGCCACATAAGCTGTGGAATGTATTAGTATGTGTGACATCCCTGTGGTCTTTTAATTGATCAGTGGCATTTAATGCAAAATTTGAATCTGACCATACCGAGTAGGGAGAACCCTGGGTGGCCTTCTTGTTTGCTTCCCTGTGAAGCTCCTGTCCTGGCTTTTATTAGAAGGGTCTGGGTAGGAAAAGAAGGGTTTTGAGCTGAAGACTTTCAAAAGAGGCCCACGCCATGTTTTTCCAGGAACATAGTTTCTGAAAAATGCTGGAACCGTCAATTTCCAAAGTAGCCTGGTTTGTGAGGGGAATGAAAAGTTGTTCCTGCGTGTGGATTCTGGGTTGTTTTCCATCTTCACTCCCTAAGGCAGGGCTGGCAAGCGGGGAATGGGACAGATGTTTTGTGGTAGTAATTTCCAGTCAGATTCTTGAATGGCTTGTATACTCTGGGTCACCGTCAGCTTATAATGGAGCAAAATTGAGTGAGAATTCCTGCAATGAAGGACGTGAACGGCGCACCGGAGAGATATGATGGTGGAGATAGGGTGCATTCTGCGAGAAAATATTTCCAGTGCTATCTGTAAAATTCAGATTGAATAACCATTCTGAAGTGCTCCCCTTTTAAAAGAGTTTCCTTCCACAAGCATTGCAGGCTGAGTAAATACCAATAATTTTTATTTCCCTTCTCCTTATCAGTTCCCCTACTGAAATGTTCCTGTACAGCCTATCTGGTCTTTTCAAGTGAACATCAAATGATTAGTGTCAACTTCCAGTTTGAATTATGATCATATTTCAAAACACAAACTTCTTCACTTTTGCGTTTGGAGGTAATTATCAATATTTACCAATACTGGGGAAGAGTTGAAAATGGAGTAAATACTGTTGAGAGAATGGTGCCCCAAGTGAAGATAGGGAGGGGTTGTGTGTGGCCTTGTGTGTACAATGGCAGAGTGCCTCAGGGGCTTGGCCTGCCGTGTGGATGGCCTGCTCTCTTCCAGCCCTATCCACATTCTCGCACAGATAAGTGAGAGGAATGGTAGGGACCCAACTGCAAGGCGATCTCTTAGGGTTGGGCACTATGACAAGGCTAGAAAAGCTATTTTTGCCACCTGGAGGAGGAAACATTGCTCTGGCCGCTGCTCTCAGAAGCCCTCCCCTCTGTTTCTTCAGATCCTGCTTGGCTTTCTGACTGCCATGGCCTGGTAGGAATGCCCTTTGGTGAAAAAGGCCGGTGAAACCCAGGGCTGGTTTAAGGCCTTCACTGCAGCCTGGAACGCAGACTAACACAAAGAGACTGTGCTGCCATCACACAGAAAATACAGTTTACAATACCTACATCAGAGCTGAATGCCGGTGTACTAGGTGGTGTTCTCTTGCATTGTAGTAGGCATTTAATTGAACTTTGAGTAATTTAAGTTTTTGCAGTTTTCTTTTTGTATTTTGGAGCCAGTAAATTTTTTTGTGTTTGCAAACACTCTGTAAGCTTTGGTGCTTTGCTTATTATGCCTAATTAATAGTTGCCTCTGGGAAATGCAGAGGAGGCTTCAGACTGCCTCAAAGAACTTCCCAGAGAGTGAAGAAGCTGCAGCACAACAGGCCTGGGCTCTGGAGTCAGGAAGATTGAAATTGGAATCTTGGCCCTTCTGCTGGCTTATTGTATTACTGTGTACGTGTAGCTTTTCTGAGCCTTCATTTCTTCACCTGTTTAAAAAAGGAGAGAAAGGGAATAATGCCTCCTTTCGGGTTTGCTGTTAGAGTTAGCAGTAACTGTGATACAGTTAGCATCATTCTGGGTGCAAGGTAGATGCCTGGTAAATGGAAGCAGGCCTTACTATATTGTTAGTGCACTGCAGGCTTGGCACCAGAATGTAGCCACTTCTGAAGTCCTTGGGGCAGTCAGAAGTCCTCTTCCCTCAGCATTGCAGACAGCAGGGAACAGCATTGCAATTATGTAAGAGCTATGTTTCAAAGAAGGAAATGAAATTCTTGAATTTTTTTTTTTTTGAGACGGAGTCTTGCTCTGTCGCCCAGGCTGGAGTGCAGTGGCGCGATCTTGGCTCACTGCAAGCTCTGCCTCCAGGGTTTACGCCATTCTCCTGCCTCAGCCTCCTGAGTAGCTGGGACTACAGGCGCCCGCCACCTCGCCCAGCTAGTTTTTTGTATTTTTTAGTAGAGACAGGGTTTCACCATGTTAGCCAGGATGGTCTCGATCTCCTGACCTCGTGATCCGCCCACCTCGGCCTCCCAAAGTGCTGGGATTACAGGCTTGAGCCACCGCGCCCGGCAATTCTTGAATTTTTTTAAGGCAAAGAAGAGGAGGGAAAAATAGATTTATTGTTTTACTTGGCTATTCAATACGATGCAGGACAAAGCTGGCCTCTCTCCTGTTTAATGTCATCATCGGCATTCTTTCTTTTTCTCTCCTTCTTCTCTTCCTCCTTCTCCTCCCCCTCTGCTCTACTTCTTCTCCTCCCTTCTCTTCCCACGCCTCCCCCCACTCTTCCTTGCCCTCCTCTTCTAACTAGTACTGCTACAAACCCCTGCTTTTCTCCAAGTCAACCCCAGGTCCTGAGCCTGGGATTAAATCTCATGCTCCGGAGATACTCTAATGCTAGGAATTATTTCCTCTTTTGTGGTCTTTGGTCTTTCCTTCAGGTTTCCTGTTGCTTTCTAAGGGAGGTGCCAGGTGCTGGCCCTGTGGCTAGTTTTGGCTATTGAGGAATGCTATAAAGCAGCTGTGACACCAGCGTGCAGCAGTCCCACTGCTGTGCAGCCCGGGCAGCGAGTGGTGACAGAGTGGCATTGGAGTGAACAAGGTTTGGGGGAAGATGAGCGTAGGTGGAAAAAATGTAGACTGACCTTCTCGGTAAAACTGGCCTAGGATCCCAGGCAACATGAAGGCTGGCAGATGATGAGGGAGTTCTCTAGGGGAGGCTGATAAAATTCAACATCACCTTACCATTTAATGAGTCCCAGATACATGGGCTATGCCAGCCCAACAGAGTGCAGGCTTTGGAAAGCCCAAATGAAAACGACATGGTCCCTGCTGATGGGGGAATTCGTAGTGCTGGGAGAAGCCTGCTGGGCCTCTTTTTCAGACGGAGGGAGAACATGGGTTTAGTAGTGAGCCCTCTAATTAGGCCCTCAGGTAGGCCTCAGCATGGGGCCTGGATTTGCACCCTGTCCTTCGGTTAGAGGTTTGTGACACCCTTTGCTGTGCTCAGTTAAGTAGAGTCGTGGAAAGAGCTGAGGCTCAGCATGCCAGTACAGGTTTGAATCCTGGTGGACCAGCTTGTGAGTATGCACAGCTCTGAGACTCGGTTTTCTCATCTTCAAAATGGGGAGAATAAACTTACAAGTGTTTTTTTGTGTGTGTGAGAATCCAATGAGATAAGCTAAGTGTAGTATTTATCTCAGTGTATGGAACCTATATTCTGTAAATGGTGTTAGCTATTGTGATCATAATTTAATATGACTTAATTTTTAATCTTTATGAGACTTCATATAAAAACGAACCATTTGTCAGAAATCTCACTTTCCTTATTTTTGGTTGGGAAAGCAGGCTAGATGGATGGTCTCTGATACCATGTGTAACATATGATTTTTGTCTCTGCTTTTAAATTGGTGATAATCTAGTTGGGGAGAAACTAAATTTATACACTTGAAGTAATCAGAGTATTGGAGCTTAACTGTGTTGATCGCTGTAAAATTGTGAGTGCAGTTAGAGTTAAGATGAGGAAGGCCACGAAGGGGAAAGACACAACCAGAGGACACACACCAGAAGAGAAATGTGGGTGGAGTGTTAGCAAGCCACGCGCTTTGTCTGTCGGGAGAGACCAGTCTGCTGGAAGCACTGGTTTGTTTTGTGTTTGCAAACTGATAGGTACCAATCACTGCTATATGCACATGTACCCAAAAATATGTGATGACAGGAACTTAACTTCTCTTGAAATAATTTATGCCTTAGTATTAAAGGAAAAAATGCATAAAACAGCATAAATTGCAAACATGGCATAATTGAAAAAGCTTGAGGTTTAGAGTCTGAGAAACTGAATTTGAATCCTGGCTTCAACATTTGTTAGCTGTATGATCTTGGGTAGATTACTTAACTTCTCTGGGCCTCAGCTTCCTTGTTTGCAAAATCAGAAAGAACTATTTTAAGGATTAGAATATATATATCTGGTACATGATAAGCTTTTAATAAACATCATTATTATTATGACCACTATTTTACTACTGATAATAAAGACTCCTGGCCTTGCATGACACTGCATTGCCAGCTATAAATGTGGTCTTCCCTGAAATGCTATAATTTTTTTTCTGTAGTTTAAATGAACATACTAGTTTATTATTGTTACTATTATTTTTGAGATGGAGTCTCGCTCTGTCATCCAGGCTGGAGTGCGGTAGCGTGATCTCGGCTCACTGCAACCTCCACTTCCCAGGTTTAAGCGATTCTCCTGCCTCAGCCTCCTAGGTAGCTGGGATTACAGGGCATACTGGATTATTGATTCAATATTGTGGAGAGGCTTATAAATGAATTTACATGATTAAGTTTTGGAAAGCTCTTTTTTGTTGATTCCTTATCTTAAAACCAGGATAAAAAAAGCTTACGCTTAATATTTTTAGGGTCTGAGGCAGGTCTATGTGTCGGCCTGGGGAAGAAAGGGAAACATTCAGAAAGCTTTAGATTTTTTAAAGACTTGTTGGGGGTATTCTCCTTTCAATTGGAGAAATAGTGACACCACCCCCCACCCACCTCTGGATTTTACTGTTTATTTTTTGGCATACATGTTTCCAAATACATCAAATATAAATGATGCATTTTAAAGTTTTAAAACTATCAATAAAGCATTAGACCTTTACAGGGGTTTTAAAAAAGTCTTGCTGACTTTTAGTTTCCCCAGATTTGTAGATCTCTGAAATTTCTGGAAGCTTTCTCTGCATCTCTAGCTGAGCCAGAACGCACCTCTGTTTAGAGATGGTAAAGAACTCCATTTGAGGAGTTCATTAAACTCCAGAGAATCTCCCACGTTCATTCTTTTTGTGTTTTGCTGCAGCATAGATTGCTTAAACCAAGTGAGAAATTGCTGTGAGTTTTTTAAAACTTAGAGATACTAATTTTTGTCAAATTTGTCTTGGAGGAGCAAGTTCAAGTTTGCTTTTATAAATAGGAAAATCAATTTGCAAAGAGATGAAGGCAGAGTATCAGACAGGAGATGACGTGTGGCACATTTAGAATTTGGAGAAACCACAGCCATAAAGAATGAGTAGACACACATTCTTTATATAAATGAGTAGACCATCTGGTTCTCAAAAAAATGCTTATTGACAAACATGATAGACCTCAAGGTGGATTTCAGACTTTTGGATTAGTTTATGTGCATGTTGGTACATATGTAGAAACTTATGGCAAAATAATGTACCATAATAAATACAAGTTCAGCAAATAAAACATAGTTCAGAGTCAAGTTATGTGGTAAAAATGCATGGACTAAGTAATTTTCAATGAAGGTTTTATTATTTTGGAATGAGGTCTTTTTAATTGCCTTAAAAGACTCTCTTTTAGGAAAATTTGAAATATGAAAGTCATCTTATTTTCATGTAAAATGAAACATTTAAATACCTTTTTTCTCATGAAAATTTCTAGCATATAAAGTGAAACTGGAAGTAGTTTTGTTAAGTAACTTGTGTTTTGGGGGCTGAGGAAAAGCACTAGAAAATTCAGCTCCTAAAGATCATTCTTCATGAGATGTCAATAGCCTCCAGACAGATTATCATGTGAATATTTTCTAAACCATAAACACATTTTGCTACCATTGTGTTTAGACTCAAAGTGAGTTTAAAAAAGAAATTTCTAAATGAAACTTCCTAAAGGTCATTGTTTTGGGGCAGGCAGATCGGTAGAAGTAATATATAAAACTTAAGGACAGAATGGCACTTTGTTTTTTTCTGTTAAATTCATTTGCTGTTTGCTGTTTCAAAAATTCATACTGAATCTTTACAATGAAACATTTGTGAGTCCTGGAGCCCAGAACCCTAAATGAATTCAGATTGACTTCTTTTTCTGTACAGTCTATCAAAACCTTTTCACTTTACCACAGACCAGAAATTATTTCTCACTGTTTTCTGTGCCTTACTCCTTTAATCTCCAAATCCCTGTTACTACTATTGTAATTGTTATTTTATTGTAACAGTTATTGTTGTTACTACTATTGAACAAGCTTTGGATGTTTGGTTTGAAAAGATTCAATCAAGTATTTTGATTATGATGACTAGTGCCTGTGCATAGCTAAGTAGTGAAGCAACGCAGAGATTTTATAAATATTTTTAGGGCATTTTTTACTGTGATCATAGGGAGTAAGATACTTGCTTTTACAGGCTAGAAAGATTGCTATGAATTTTAACACTTGGGAATCACAGCTTAAATTCTGATTTAGTCTACTAAAATAAATAAAAATTAGCCGTTGATACTGTTTTAATCTTTTAAATGAATGGAACCTATTTCTGATTCTTATTTTTCTGAAGCAGTCTCTCCATTTCCCAAAGTGCCACTTCCCAAGGTGGACAAAACATGTTCTGTGCAGGCGAAATGTGAGATGCTGGCTGCATAGGGGAGGAAGGGGGAGAGGAAGCTGTTTGCAAAACTACTTAAAATAAATTTGAAGGGTCAAACATGGAACACAGTTGCAAAAGAGAAAGGAAAAAATGCCTTAGGTCAGTTCAGCTAGAATAGCATAGGCATTCGCATTGGCTAGAGGGTTAGTTGTGTATTTCTTGCTAATCAGATACAATTGGAGCAGATAATATTTGAGTGTCTGAGGCTAGATCTCATTGCCTGTGTATCAGGGAAATGAACCTAAAGGGGCATGTTTTAAAAGTCTGATTTGGGGAAACAGATATCATTTAGTAGAGAGATGGTAGGCTGTGTTTACTTCGTTGTCCGAAGGCTGCTCAGACTTAAGTCTCAGCTCTCCAGCTTGCAGCTTGTCCCTCAAAGATGCAGTGGTGGCTTGGGCCATCAGACGGGCTTGCGTTAGCATTTCATTTAAAAGCGATCGGTACTTTTAAATTAAACATGCAAAGTTATCTTGGTGAGGCATTGAATGGGAGGTTGCTGGATTATTGAATTTGGCCCACAATTTAGCCAGTTCAGCAGGGATTTTGGGGTCTGAAGCAATTAATATGCAAGTACATTTGAGTCAGCAAGGTAGAAGATTACTGTCTTATCAGAGTAAAAAAAAATTCTTTTTCCAAGATCCATACTTTTTTGGAGGTAGATAAAAACTCCATTGTTTGAGATTCATGTTTGGGAGTGACCAACTCAAATGGCCATGTTTTAACCACTAAAACACAGAGGAGGGAATAATTGCATTTAAAATCTCTGATCTGTTATTTGCATTATGCTTAGGATAGAGGAGACCCCAATTTCCTTCCTCATGCTTTTGTTTTTTTGCTGTTTTGTTCACATAGATTGAGAGGAAACTTAATTTTCTGTCTTGAAAAAATCATTCACTGAACTGCTGAAAACACATGAAGCTGTTTTTGTCTCATCAGATCGAGTACTTAAGACAAAACTAAGAAGGACTTCAATATATGGTTAACCTCTCATGTGTTCTGTGAATCTAGACACGCTCCATCTGAATTGCTGTATGATTTCCTGACCATAATGACCTGACCAGGGTAATAGCTATTCCTTTGACAACACCTTTTTTCTTCTTCTACACAGCCAGAATCCTTACACCTGTTTTCCCACCTGGCAGGCAGCATTTAGAGGCATGAGGTGTATTTTTATTGTGTGGCACTCAGCCTTGTGCACAGTGGCTGTGCAGTCTTGGGGAGAAGAGGTTACTTAACACAATTTCCTTTACTTTAAAATGCGAAAAGTAAGAATGTAAGACCTTAAAGAGTTGTGAGGATGGTGTGGAACAGCAGCTGGAGGGAGCCAAGGGCAGTGAATTACAGATGTGCAGTGCCATTGAGATGCAGCTTCCTCTGCCCTTGACTCAGTGCAAGAGACTCCAGGCCCTGCATTGATGGGACCAGGCAGGCCTGTGAAAGGAGCAGAGCAGCGGGTCCAGAGCCACCAGAACCTGCGAGCTAGTGTGCCATCGAGGCCTGGGAATTGCTGCTTTACTCCAGAAGACAGGGAACCTGGTGGTACAGCAGGAAAGCTTAGTCTTTGAAAATCAGATGTGACTTAAAAATGAATTTAAGAAAAGGGGGCTCAGCCGGGCGCGGTGGCTCACGCCTGTAATCCCAGCACTTTGGGAGGCCGAGGCAGGTGGATCACGAGGTCAGGAGATCGAGACCATCCTGGCTAACACGGTGAAACTCTGTCTTTACTAAATATACAAAAAATTAGCCAGGCAGGGTGGCGGGCCCCTGTAGTCCCAGCTACTCGGGAGGCTGAGACAGGAGAATGGCATGAACCGGGGAGGCGGAGCTTGCAGTGAGCCAAGGTCGCGCCACTGCACTCCAGCCTGGGCGACAGAGCAAGACTCCCTCTCAAAAAAAAAAAAAAGGTGGGGGCTCATGAAGTCCTGAAGGCCTTTATTTCTGTATTTAATTTGACCATCTGCCTCATTTCAGGAGTTTGGAGACCTCGGTAATTTGAGAGATCACTCCTGGGTAGCAAGTTGCCCTTTTACCAGGGCCTACTTGTCCCTTAGAAGCATCTAGCCTTGGCTGCTTCAGGGGGCACTTCAGGACATGGCATGACTGACCATGTCCTTTGGCAGGTGACGCAGGGAGTCAGCCCGGGTGTGAGTGGGTGTGTGGCTGGCTCCCTGGCAAAGGGCTGCCACAGTTTCCTAAGGGACCCCGTCTTTTCCATCCAGTGGGACAGCCTTTATTTCAGATGAAGGATAAAATACTTGAGATAATAACTTTCATTGTTCCCATTCCCAAATCCTTTTCTGTGTGTGGAGAGCATTCTGAGTTTGTCTGTTTGTTTACTGTCCTCCCATCAAGACCTACAGCCTATGCCGACATTCTTCTAAGCAGATCACATGTGCTTGGCACACAAGTGAGCATTCTGAACACTTTTTTGTGTTTTCAGCCATGGTCCTTATTTCTCAAGGGATACTGCCAGCCTCCATCCTGATCCAGATTTAGAAACAAAACAAAACAAAAACAAAAGAGAAGCCATGATATAAAATGGAAGTAGAACTTGGCAATGGCTAGTGGAGATGGCGATAATGAGTTTTGAAGTGTCTCTCCTTTGAAAGGTCTTTCTTGTTGGAGTACTGCTCCCCTAGTATGTCTGACTCTTGTGCACGCCCCAGCTGGGCTGGTGAGGGGTGGTCCTCATCACACTGAGGCTGGGTGTCTAACTTCAGAAATGTCCTGAGGAATAAGAAATGAAACATGAGCAATGCAGGGTTAATGTTGTCAAGCCATGTTTGTTTTTGTTTTTGTTTTTCTTTGTTTCTTTTTGTTTGTTTTTTGAGACAAAGTTCCGCTCTGTTGCTCAGGCTAGAGTGCAATGGCAGGATCTCAGCTCACTGGAACCTCCGCCTCCCGAGTTCAAGCGATTCTCCCGCCTCAGCCTCCTGAGTAGCTGGGATTACAGGCATGTGCCACCACGCCTGGCTAATTTTTGTATTTTTAGTAGAGACGGGGTTTCACCATGTTGGCCAGGCTGGTCTTGACTCCTGATGTCAAGTGATCCGCCTGCCTCGGGCTCCCAAAGTGCTGGGATTATAGGCGTGAGCCACTGCGCCTGGCCTATTTTTGTTTTCTTTGATGGGGGAAGGTACCCAGATTAAGTTTATGGACCACAGCTAATGATAATCAAGTTCCGTGTTTGAGTGCCTATTAAATTATCTTGTTTAATGTTCCCGCAAGTCTGGGAGGAGAGTTTTGTTTTGGTTTTAGTTTTTTAAATAAATGAAGAAAAGGTGACTCAGACAGGTTAGGTAACTTTCCAAAAACAAACAAACAAAAAAACTCTGTAGTAAGAAGGTGATCAATCCTGGATTTTAAAAAAGTATTACATTTTGGATTAGGATATATATGTACATGGTAGGAAACTTAAATAATGTTAAAGGATATACAGATAAAAATATGCCTTCCTTCTGTCTCTGTGTTTCAGTCTCCTTACACTCCCTGCACTGCCAACATACATCATCAGTTTTCATTTGTGAGCATATTTTGGAGATGGGTCTATATTACTTTATAATAGTTTCCCCTCATTCTTTGTAATGACAACATATTGTTCCACTCTCAGGATGACTTATGCTGTCTCGAACAGTAGTGTCTGGAAGGCCTTGGCTATTCTGTCTTTTATGGTTGTGTTTACATGTCACAGGGTCAATTCCTAGAGACAGTGCCTGCTGGAACCTGGGTGTCCTCACACCCAGACCTGTGCAGTAGGGGTTAGTGTTGCTGCCCTTGCCTGGGAGCCAGAGGGCTCCCACCAACCCTGCTGCTGGCAGAGACCTGGTGACCACTGTGGCTTTGGCACTCGGCCTGCTTACCACTAGCCACAGAGATGCGGGGGCGGGGTGGTTGGTCTAGTAGTGGAGGTGGGGTGTTGCCAGAGAGAAGGAGCAGGAAGAGGCCTTTCCTTTCAATTTACCCTCTTTTCGTATGCCATAATCTTGTTTTTCTTTGGAATCCCACTGATCCAGGCCTGAATTCTAGTTCTACCATGTTACTTGCTGAGTGATGTTTGTCAACTTATTTAATCTTTCTGAACTTCAGGCTTATCATGAGTAAAAATGGTGCTCAGAGTATCTACCTGTTAGAGTTGCTTCGAGAAGGTAGAATACATATTACTGCTAGTACTTTGTTGAGCTTTGACTATGTCAGGTATTTCCTAAACCCTTTAACCTGTGTTAATCTGATTTAATCCTGATAAACCTCTAATGAGTTAGACACTGTTCCTATCCTTCTCTTATATGTGACTTGAAATCTAAAAATGTTAGTAAACATCTGACCCCAACCTGTTGGACTCCCAAGCCCATGATCTTCAGCACTAGGCTATGCTGCCTCCCATAAATGCAGCCAGAGTTGATAGTGTATACTATATGTTTGTCTAATCATTGAATTCTACTGCTAGTGACACTTAAGCTCTTTTCCTGCACTTTAATGTAAGAGGTCATCATTCTTCCTAGCATTGCTTCTTACAGTGCTTATTAGAAATGTGACCTGGAACAAGATGCGTCATTTCTTTGCACCTCAGTTTCCATCTTCGTAAAACACTGATAGCAATACTTACCTTCTCATGGTATTGTGAGAACCGATACATGCGGGGCACCCCACATAGTAACTGCCTGGTGGATCCTCAGTTAATGTGCTGTTGTCTTTTTCTTCCTCATTTGGCTCATTCGTAGACTACTGGAGAGAGATTTGAGGATTCCTCAAGTGTTCGTAGAATGGCTTGACATATGTTGCTTTCCATTACTTGTCTGTGCAAGGAGTGATGGTCTGGAGTATTAACTTGGGTGAGTGTGGGCACAGTTTGTGTTCTGAGGTTGAGAGTGACTGTGAAAACATGCTTTTTGCATTGCCTGAGAGGATACAGTAGACCACCAGCAGGAACGCAGTGCAGACCACTGAGCAGCTTTTTGTAGCCCTGGACCCAGTGTTCAGTTCTCCAGAGAATGGTAAGAATAAAGGGAGAGGCACTGAAGCCAAACAATACATAGATTTGATTGATCTGGCCTTCCAAAGACCCTCAGATTCCACCACCAACTACTTTTAGTGTTTTTTCCTATTTTCTTCCAAGTTAAAAAAATTGTGATAACATATTCATAATATAAAATTTACCCTTTGACCATATTTAGGTATACAGTTCAGTGGCGTTAAGTACATGCTCATTGTAGTGCAACCGTCACTGCTATCCATCTCCAGAACCTTTTCATCTTCTCAAACTGAAACTGTATATCCGTTAAACATCTACTCCTCATTTCCCCGTCCCACCAGCTCCTGGCCACCACCATTCTATTCTCTCTGTGACTTGGACTACTAAGTGGAATCATACAGTATTTGCCCTTTTGTGACTGGTTTATTTCACTCAGCATAATGTCCTCAGAGTTCATACATGTTGTAGCATGTGCTAGAATTTCCTTTTTTTAAGGCTGAATAATATTCCTTTGTATATATATTTTCCCATGTTTTAAAAGTATAGGATAAGTATGTAAGTACCTATCAGTATATTTATTTATAGCCATCTCTGTAGTTCTGTATTTTGCTTTGGCTTAACATGTGTATTTTTCATGTTATTACTTAAATTTTGTGAGTATTTTTAGTGATGCCATACTGTTCTGATTCTGTTTAAAATGAAGGACATTTTTTTCCTTATCTCTTATAGACTACATACACTACATTACACTCTTTGCGTATTTCTAGAATTGACATTTCCAAGGGACAATTTAGAAATTCTCGATTGTATCACAAACTCTTCAGGATAAGTTAGCAGCAGTGATTGTATTTTGTACCTTACCCAGACATGGTAAGAAATACCATGGTAAGGTCTGGCAGGGCATGATGGCTCATGCCTGTAATCCCAGCATTTTGGGAGGCTGAAGCTAGAGGATTGTTTGAGCCCAGGAGTTTAAGACTACAGTATGCTATGTTTGTGCCACTGCACTCCAGCCTGGGTAACAGAGCGAGATCCTGAAAGAAGGAAAAACCAAATACAAGTCTACCATACCTTATCCATAAATTTGAAAATTCAAATAGCTCTGTAAACTGAAAGCAGTTTTTTGGAGTTTGGATGCAAAACCCATCTGAACTGGCTGAATCTTTTATTTTTCCCATTTAGTGTGAATATTTAATGTTCGATTATAGGGAATGGCCCCATCCCTGCTGGAGTGTTACATAATGTGTGATATATTTCTATATGTACAGAATTATCTTTTGGTGGGATAATTATTTTTATTCATTTTATAATTTAATATTATGAAGCACTTCATATATAGCTTCTCTTTACTAAGCAATAAAACAGACTTTTTCTGTGATGTTAATTTATAATAGAATATTCTTTTGTCTGCAACCATATCATATTTTTTTAGAAACTTTTTTTTTTCTTTTTTGAGACAGAGTTTCACTCTTGTCACCCAGGCTAGAGTGCAATGATGTGAATTAAATGGAATTATGTATACTTGGTGACCTTTCACGTCTGGCTCCTTTCACTTAGTGTAATATATATTTTTTTTTGAAATAAGGTCTTGCTCTGTTGCTCAGGCTGGAGTGCAGTGGTATGATCATAGCTCACTGTAGCCTTGAACTCCTGGGCTCAAGCAATCCTCCTGCCTCAGCATCCCAAAGTGCTAGGATTATAGATGTTAGCCACCACGCCTGGCCAGTGTAATATTTTCTAGATTCACCCATATCGTAGCCTCAGAATCTGCTTCATTCCTTTTTAAGGCTGAATAATACTCCATGCCTGGATATACCACATTTTAAAAATCCATTCATTAGTTAATAGGCATTTGGATTGTTTTCACTTTTTGATTATTATAAATAATGCTACCATGAGCAGTCATGTACATGTTTTTGTGTAAACATACGTTTCAGTTCTCCTGGGTATAAATATACCCAGGAATTGCTGGGTCATATGGTAACTCTGTGTTACCTTTATGAGGAACTGCCAAACTTTTTCACAGCTAGTACACTATTTTTCACTCCCACAGCAATGTATGAAGGTTCCGGTTTCTCCACATCCTCACCAACACTTGTTATTGTCTATCTGTCTGATCATATCCATCCTAGTGGGTGTGAAGTGCTATCTCATCATGATTTTGATTTGCATTTCCCTGACAGTGGGTGGTATTTAGTGTCTTTTCATGTGGTTGTTAATATATCTTCTTTGGAGAATGCCTATTCAGCTCTTTGTTTGTTTAAAAATTGAGTTGGCTTTTTATTGTTGACTCATAAGAGTTTTTAATATATTCTAGATAGTTCCTTATCAGATACATGATTTATAAATATGTTCTCCCGTTCTGTGGGTTGTCTTTTCACTTTCTTGATAGTGTCCTTTGAAGCACAGAAGCTTTAATTTTTGAAACATTCCAGTTTATTTATTTACTTTTGTTGCTTGTGCTTTTGGTGTCATATCTAAGAAATAACTGCTTAATCCAAGGTTACGTAGATGCATACGTATGTTTTCTTCTGAGTTTTATAGTTTTAGCTCTTCCGTTTAAGTCTTTCATCTATTTGGAGTTAATTTTTGTATATGGCATGAGGTAGAGGTCCAGCTTAATTCTTTAGCTTGTGGATATCTGGTTGTCCCAGTTTTTGTTAAAAAAACTATTCCCTCTATTGACTTGTGTTGGCACTCTTGTCAAAAATCAGTTGACTGTAAATGTGAAGGTCTCTTTCTAGATTCTCAATATTTCATTGATTTATATGTCTAGCCTTATTCTGAACTATTTTTTTTTTTTAAGTTCTGAATTCTGAAAGACATTTTCCCCCAGCAGTTTAGGGACTAGGTAATAATAATAGATTGCTCCTGAGCCATGGGGAGGGCTGTTTCTCCAGCTCCTCAGATATCACTGTGCTTACCTTCCCAGCCTGTCTTCCTGTGTGAGCTCCATGGCACACCCTAGGACAGTGTCTGGGGACAGTGCTGAGGCTCATGGCCACAGGAGCGGTAGAAGCAGGTTTTCAGCCTGATAATGCCATTACATTTCAAACTTCTAACATTTCAAACCTTGAACATGAATATGAGATGCTGGAGATCCCAATTGGGAAGGTGTAGCTACCCTGCAAGTCTCCCATCTCTGAATACTCTGCTATACAGGAGTGGGTACCCAGGGACCACATTTGAACCCGGACACCCTGACTGCCTCTAGCCCCATTCATATTTAATTGGTTCAGGGATAGATACCTGAGCCAAGATGTACTAAAAAAAGTTCTTCTCTGGGAATTTGAAACTAGGGAAAGACAGGCAGGGACACTAGGAGTTCTGGAAGTCAGCATGTTGATAGAAATAGCGTGCTAGACCAGAGAGAAGGCTGGGAGCTGTTCTGCCTCTGGGCTTTCCCAGAGCTTCTGTGAGTTACCTGGAATCCTTCTTGTAAACCCTTCTTTTTGTTTACAATTCTTCAGCCAACTAGTTGGTTACTTGTAAGAAAAAAAAAAACTCTTCATCAATGAATTCGTTCACTTGGTGAAGGGTGGATGTCATTTTTGTATTTTTTTCTTTTGCAAATGTACATTTAGCACCTGCTGAGAGCAGGACATTCTGAATGTTAGGCACTGAGAACACCTGGCAGATAAAAGGTGGCCCTGCCCCTTGGGACTCACTGTTCAATGAGTTGGAGGGTAGGGGGTAGACCATAACGCAGATGTACTGAATATGGGATAGATGCATCAAGGACCATACAACACACCAAAGGGGTTCAAAGGTGGGAGTCAGGAGAGGCTTCACAGAAGAAGTGACGTTTGTGTGGAGTCCTCATGGATGATTAAAGTCTGCCTGGTAGCAATGAGAGATTCAGTTTCAGAAAATGGGCATTGTCTGCAGGGAGCCTAGAAACATGAAGGATTTGGCGGATTTGGACAATCCAGAGAAGGCTTGTGTATTGGTCACAAGTAAAAGCAGCCAATGGTGAACTGGTGAAGCAGGTTGGAAGCAGATTATGAAGGGCTTTGTATCTTAGACCAAAACATTTACACTTTGTTCTGGGGGCAGCAGACAGCTTTAAAGAGTTTAAGCAGGGAAGTCAAGGTCTGTGGTTTACAGAGTTTACCCTGGCATTGATGGGTTGGAGGGGAGAGAGGCCAGGAGACCATTTTGGAGGGCAGTGCCAGTGGTAAGGGTGATGAGGGAGGGATGGAAAGGAAGGAAGGCAGAAACCCAAGTTAGGAAATAGACTCTCCAGACTGGGAGACTAGCTCTATGTAGAGGGTACAGTGCAGTTTCAAGGAGATGGGGAATGAAAGAGGTACTTGGAACAGAGTAGGTATGAGGTATGGGAGTGGGATGAGGATGCTGCTGCGATCATGATGAGGCCTGGCAGGCAGGGGTGGCAGGCATGCCAGCAGCCCCAGGGCTTCTTTTTTGTGGGGTAGATGAAAGGGGGTCCATTTGACTTTGTTTTATGCCAATCAGGTGCAGCTTTTGGATTCCTGGCTAGCTGCCATGTTGCCCTCAGGCAAAAGTTTGGCGGCCTTGGTATTGTTGACCCTTTGTACTAGATGGTGAAAGTATCTGCCTTGCAGACCAGGCCCTGGAATCAGGTATTTGGAATGCATAGCTAATGCGTTCCACTCCGGACCGTTGGTATTATTATTCCACAGTATCATATCTAATTGACTATTTCTAAATGTTCTTGTATATTTTGACTGTACAAGCAAAGTGGGTTTCCAGCAGCCCCTCTTTGCCGGGGCTGCCTCATCTGCAAAGTTTGCTGGCACCACCGTCCTTTCCCAGGGTTCCTGGTTCCTTTCTGCCCGGGAGCCCCGTGCCTGAGGGGGCATGGTGATCTTACCGGATTCCCCTCCCAGCCTTACCCACCTGTTGTCCTCCAGCCCTCCTCACCTGTGAGTTTGATAGAGGGGCTACTGTGTGCAAAGGATGGTTCAGCAGGACTGCCTTTCCTCCCTGGTGAGTCTGTAGGGGAGTTGGACAGGTGGGGGTAGACCCCCAGGCACTGATGGAGCCCAGGCTTGGTGCCCAGTGCCTTTACATGGGGGGCTCCCAAAATTAGATACTCCCAGCACAGCAATACAGGCACTGCTGTTAGTGGCTGCCCAGATCAAGTGACACTGAATCATCTGCAGAGCAAGTCCTTCCTTTCTCAGTCCATGGGCAGCTCCTCTGGCCATGTCGAGGAGGAGGCCTGTGAGCACTGGCTCTCTGGACATTGCTCATTCCCCTCCTTGACAAGTGCCTCACAGAAGGCAAAACTCCATTCATACACTGCATAATGACAGCTTGGGTCAATGATGGAAGGTATATATGACGGTGGTCCCATAAGATTATAGTGGGGCCAAAAAATTCCTATAGCCTAGTGCTATAGTGGTAACTAGTGCTATAGTGGTAACTTCATAAAGCAGGTTACTCAGGTGTTTGTGGTGATGCTGGTGTAACCAAACCTACTGTGCTCAGTCTTATAGCACATATAGTTACTTATAGTACCTATTATGATAATAAATGACTGGTTTATGTATTTACTATAGTAGACTTATTATCATTATTTTAGTGTGTACTCCGTCTACTTCTTTTCTTTTCTTTTTTCTTTTTTTTTTTCGAGCCAGTGTGTGGCTCTGTCTCCCAGGCTGCAGTGCAGTGGCACCATCTCAGCTTGCTGCAACCTCTACCTCCTTGGCTCAAGTGATCCTCCCATCTCAGCCTCCTGAGTAGCTGGGACTAAGGTCCTCACCACCATGCTCATCTAATTTTTGTATTTTGTAGAGATGGGGGTCTCACCATGTTGCCCAGGCTGATCTTGAACTTTTGGGCTCAAGTGATCCACCTGCCAAAGCATTGCAAAGTACTAGGATGAGCCACAGTGCCCAGCCTCCTTCTATTTCTTTTTTCTTTTCTTTTTTTTTTTTTGGAGATGGAGTCTCACTCTGTTGCCCAGGCTGGAGTGCAGTGGTGCAATCTTGGCTCACTGCAGCCTCCACCTCCCCAGTTCAAGCAATTCTCCTGCCTCAGCCTCCCAAGTAGCTGGGAATACAGGCACACACTGCCATGCCTGGCTAATTTTTTGTGTTTTAGTAGAGATGGGGTTTCACCATGTTCCCCAGGCTGGTCTCAAACTCCTGAGCTCAGGCAATCCACCCACCTCAGCCTCCCAAAGTGCTAGGATTACAGGTGTAAGCCACCACACCCAGCCGTTCCTTCTACTTCTTTTTTTTTTTTTCTTTTTCTTGAGACGGAGTCTCGCTCTGTAGCCCAGGCTGGAGTGCAGTGGCCGGATCTCAGCTCACTGCAAGCTCCGCCTCCCGGGTTCACACCATTCTCCGGCCTCAGCCTCCCGAGTAGCTGGGACTACAGGCGCCCGCCACCTCGCCCGGCTAGTTTTTTGTATTTCTTAGTAGAGACGGGGTTTCACCGTGTTAGCCAGGATGGTCTCGATCTCCTGACCTCATGATCCACCCGTCTCGGCCTCCCAAAGTGCTGGGATTACAGGCTTGAGCCACTGCGCCCGGCCCCTTCTACTTCTAATAACAAAAATTAACTGTAAAATAGCCTCAGACAGGTCCTTCAGGATGTATCCAGGAAAAGGCATTGTCATCACAGGAGGTGACAGCTCCATGCATGTTACTGCCCTTGAAGACCTTCCAGTTGGACAAGATGTGGAGGTGGAAGACAGTGATGTTGATGATCCTGACCCTGTGTAGCCATAGGCTCATGTGCGTGTTTGTGTTTTAGTTTTTAACAAAAAAGTTTACAAAGTAAAAGAAAAAAGTTTTCAATGGAAAAAGCCTTATAGAATAAGGATACAAGGAAAGAAAATATTTTTGTACAGCTGTACAGTGTCTTTGTGTTTTAAGCTAAGTGTTATTACAAGAGTCAAAAAGTTAAAAAAATTCTAAAGTTTATAAAGTAAAAAATTTATAGTGAACTAAGGTTAATTTATTATTAAAGAAAAATGTTTTTATTATAAATTTAGTGTAGTCTAAGTGTCCATTGTTTATAGAGCCTACAGGAGTGCACAGTCATGCCCTAGGCCTTCACATTCACTCAACCACTCACTCACTGACTCTCCCAGAGCACCTTCCAGTCCTGTAGGCTCCATTTATGCTAAGTACTCTACACAGGGGTAGCATTTTTAATCTTTTATGTTGTGTATTTACTGCCCCTTTTTTATGTTTAGATACAGTTCAAGTACACAAATACCATTGGGTTACAATTGCCTGCAGTATTTAGTACAGTCACCTGCTGTACAGGTTTGTAGCCTAGGAGCAATAGGCTATTTCATACAACCTGGGTGTGTGGTAGGCTCTGCCATCTAGGTTCGTGTAGGTGCTCTCTGTGATGTTTGCACAAAGATGAAATTGCCTAATGACACATTTCTTAGAATGTGTCTTCATTATTAAGCAATACATGGTTGTATGCTAACATAGCTTAATATGCATATTTTTAATGATTGCCTTCTAATATTGCCATGTCATGGTTTCATTTGTGGCAGCCATATAAAGTTTCCTTTTTTGGGGGGGTATTTTTTATTTTTAAATTTATTTATGTTTACAAAATTTAAAAAATTATTTTATTTTATTTTATAGATGGATCACATTCTGTTGCCCAGGCTGGAGTGTGGTGGCATGATCATTTAGCTCACTGCAACGTGGGCTCAAGCCATCCTCCCACTTTAGTACCTTAGCCTCGTGAGTAGCTTAGACTTCAGCTCACTGTGCCTGGCCTAGGGGTATTTTTTTAATTGTAAAAAATATGTAACATTTACCATTCCCATTTTTAAATGTACAATTCAGTGGCACTAAGTATATTCACATTGTTGTGCAACTGTCACCACTGTTATTTCTAACTTTCCATCACCCCAAACTGAAACTCTGTACCCATTAAACACTACCTCTCCATTCTCCCCACTCCCAGCCCCTGGCATCTACCATTCTACTTTTTGTTTATAAATTTGACTACTCTAGGGACCTCATATAAGCAGAATCATAAGCTTGGTGACTGGTTTATTTCATTTAGCGTAATGTGCTCAAGGTTCATCCATGTTGTATCATGGATCAGAATTTCTTTCCCTTTTAAGGTTAGATAATCCAGCATATCGATAGACCACATTTTGTTTTTCCCTCCATCTATTAATGGGCACTTGGCTTGTTTCCACCTTTTGCCTGTTGTGAATAGTGCTTCTGTGAATATTGGTGTCCAAGTATCTGTTTGATTCTTGTTTTCAAGTCCTTTGAGAATTCCTATGCCTAGGAGAGGAATTACTGGATAAACTGGTATCAATGTTCCTTTAAGGGAAAAAAGTGGGTTTTATAAAACAGGGCAGGGCAAAATTAGTTATTTAAAGAAAAATATTAAGTAATATTGTGTGTGGCATTGTGATGGAGTAGAAATGATGGAGCTGACCCTGGAGTGGTGGCTGGTGCAGTGTGCAATGTCTCACCAGCCTGGCAGAATTCTGTGTGGCCTTGGCTGTGACTTCACTCCAAGCCTCAGCCTATCCATCTGTAAAAGAGGGCTGATGCCTCATTTTTCTCCGGGCTGCCATGGGAACCTGACACGGTTGGGTGTGAGAAGCCTGCTGGTTCTCGGGTGTGCCCCTTTCCTGATTTTCCTCTGTGTGCTCAGAGACCATGGTGGCTGCAGTAGGCCCTGACCCGCTCTTCTCCTGCAGGTTCATTCAAGGCTGTGCCTGTGGGGTTCTGAGCTGGGCTCTTGAGCTTCAGCTGGCTGTTTCCTAATCACTTTCTTTCTTCTCACCCTGGCTGCCTGCTACTGTGACACCTGGAACAGAACCCCAGAAGATCAGGACTCTTCCTGGACTTCACAAACTTATTTTTATAGTGCTTACGCTCTTCTGCTGATTTTATCTGTAGCTTGTCTTTTTCTTCCCCTCTCCTGTTTAACTTCCTTGTCTTTTGACCCCTTTCATTCAGTTAATTGATTAACTCTTTCCACAATATTTGTTGGACACCTGTGATATTAGAAGGTGGAGCGTATATTTGTTGAGGCAGGAGATACAGAAAAGATACAGAAGACACCTTCCACCCCAATACTTTTAGTCTACTTGGGTAGAAAAGAAAGACATTCTTGAAATTGGTGGATAGTAGTAATAATGTGTAAAAGCATCCTAACAGGTATTTTTCTTTCTGGAGACTATCCAAGCTTCAGGGCAGGGGGGCACCTGCTTGCTTTAAATAGGGACTGTATAGCACTGGTAGAAAAGAGCCTGGGTTTTAGAGCCTAGGTTCAAATGTTGGCACAATCACTTACCAACTACATGATCTTACATGACAACATGGGAATTCCATCAGTTCCCTTCAGGGTTAAATGGGACGGCTTGCATGAATGCGCTGCAGGGTGGCCACACTCAGGGCCCTTGCTGTTAGTGACTGTGTCCTCCCAAGGAGTGGGTCTCCCCAGACCTCATTTATGCTGTCCTTATGTGTCACTGAAGTTCCCCTCTCAGGACTTGGGGGAATCGGGATGCTCTAAACCAGTGGGCCCAGACATAGGTCCTATTGTATAGCCACATACCCCAGAAAGAAAGTGTCCTCCAGACCAGCCTCCAAGGGAGGGAGAGGAGACGAGGGCTCAGCATTGTTTTCCAGCAGGGTGCATCTGAGAGGGTGTTGCTCTCTACAGATCAGGCTCCTGAGGCTGTGACAGAGTTAACCTGCTGGCACTTCAAGCGGGGGCTGCCCTCTGCCTGTAGCCTGGCTATTGGCAAGGACCCATTTTTCTGCATTCATTCATTTATCCAGTTATATAGTTTTTTCCCTTCAGATGATCATTTGCCTGGTCATTTGGGTGGTAATAATGATTCTAAAATATTATCTTAAAATGAATTGACTTATTTGCTCTGTACCAGCCACCATGCCTATGTGTTTTACAAACATCACCTTCTGTGATCCTTACCATGACCCTGTAAGGACCACATCATCGGTTCCTATTACTGAGCCTCAGCAAGGAGAAGTGACTTGCCTAGGGTCACACACTAATCCACAGGCCAGGATTTGGACATAGCTTGTACAACTCCAAAGCCATTTCTCCTAGTTGCTCTGCTGTCCCTCTCTTTGCCTTCCTTCCTCCAGAGGAAGAGGGGCTCTAATATCAGCAGATGTGTTTTTCCTCTGGCATGAGAGGACAGAAGGGAAGAGAAACAGTACAGTTATCTAAGTGAGAATGAGCCATGAAGACTGAGTAGTGGTTTTCTGTGCAAGTAAAATCTTATCTTGGTGGGTAGGGGGAAGAGCACCTTTCCCCCATCTCCCAACTTGAGTGAAGAAGAAAAAACCCAACCAAAAATGACATAAAGCTAAGTCGCCACAAAGGCTGCACTTACCCGATATTCCTGGTGTGGGGGTAAGTTTTGCACCCCAATTTCCCCTCTCTTCCTTCTTGGGACATGAAGTGCTTTCAGCTCATGAAAAAGACAGGGTGCCCACATGGTGTTTTTAAGAGACAATAAGGCTGGGAGGTGTCTGAGCCTCTCAGGGCTTCTAGAGAGCTTGGACACCATAGCCTTCCCAGCTGGAGGGTGCTGAGCTCCCACCTGTATTGAGGATCTGTGCTGTCCTGAGGCCACTGTTTTTCCCAGCACAGGACGGAAAGGCTCCTCTGGGAGGCATCTGCAGGTTAGATGCCTTTGGGGTGGCAGGGTGCAGCAGTGGATGGGTGAGAATGGGATGGTTGTTTTAACAGTAAGTTATTAGAGAACTTCAGCTTGGCCCTGCCTTTCAGGAAACTAATTCTGGGAAATCTATCTGGATCCTGAAATAAGTTCTGCTTTGTGATTTCATAATTCCTCTTTCAGGGAATAATCTGAAATGAGCCAGAGCTTTATGCACAAAAATGTTCTTCACAGCATTATTTATAAGAGCAAAAAATTGGGAGCCACCCAAATGAAGCAAAATAAGGTACTTTGTGCACCCTTCTTTAAAATATTTATGAAGAAAATTTTAAAATGTGAAAAGTCATACTATATATGTTAAGTGAAAAAAAGCAGGGCACGGAATTCTTTTTGAGTTCAATTCAATAATATACAAAATACATAAGCACAAGAAAAAGACTAGAAAGAAAGACGTTAAATGTTAACAGTAGCTAACATTAGGGGCTGGAATCTAGGTGACTTTTAATTTCCGTTTATAAAGAATTTTTTTTTTCCCAAGGCTTTTTCTTTCCCAATGTTATTTTCTAAAGTTTCTACAATGAACATTATTAGTTTAATAGTTACCCTCCTCCCTCCTCACTCCTCCTTCTTGGAACTGGTCAGGCAGTGCTGCTTTTCTTTTCCTCCCACCCCTCCCCTTCTCCCACCTGAGCACTGAGGCTGGTTCCCAGTAGCAGCAGTACAATTAATATTTTACACGATCTTCGCCTAAAGTCTGGTGGTAGTTTGAGATACTTCTTTTAGTCTAAACTCATTTTGAAATTTAGGGCCCAGGCTGTTCTATGGCTTTTGGAGTTGAGGAAACATGAAAGAAATCTGCCTCCTTTCTATTTGTTTAAATATTCAAGCATTTAAAATATTTTTTTCTTCTTTCAGATAACCAAAACACAGTTGACTTGCCATTGCTGTGCAGTGCTGAAAGCTAGCTCTCAATGTGGGCGATTAACACCATGGCAATGGAGGGGGCAAGTTTTAAAGAAATAGTTAAATAAGTCTTGGAAAATCATTATTCTTTTGTCTCATAATAGAAAACCAGGCCTGTGTCTGCAGCTGAGCACAGCATTTGGTGATCAGCAGATAAAAGGATACTCCAAAGCCAAACTTGGAGCCACTGTCATCTACCAGATGCATTTTATCTGGTGGAGTGTGTGGGACCTGACAGACACAGGGGAATCCAGGCTCTGTGAGCCTCTGCTGAGCTTCGTCTCCTCTCTCCGTGATGGAGATGAAGGCGTCTCCCATTCACACGTGTAGTTATCAAATAAGTGTTTCCCTCTGATAGTTTTCAATGGCTAAACCTTTGTATATAATATCCTTGGAAGATAGGTTGGGGCTTGGGCTTGAGGTCAAGATGGTAGAGACAAGGGATTTGTCCCAGACTTCATGGCAGGAGTGAGACTGGCATGTCTAGATTAGTGATTAGAGAACTCTTTGAGAAACTGGGGAGAGCTCTGGCCCTTCTCCCAAGCAGAACACATATAACTGTTTCAGGAAGTGTGTGGACCCAAGGTGAAGAACTGCTCTTCATGGAGCAACCATGGCCTGGCTAGACTTGGGCAATGGCATGACCCTGTGGGTATTGCCCCCACCACCCTTCTGCGAGGGCCTGGAAAACGGGGCCCTTGTCCACGTGTGTGGGTCTGTGCTGTAGCCAGGAGGAAGGCCTGAAACAGTGTGTCTGTGACTCTCTGCTGTTTGATTGTGTGAAAGTCTGTATGTGAAGAGGAAAATAAAAAGGAAATGAAACAAATTTATAATAATCGTCTTCTGACATATATAACTCCAAACAACTGTGCAAAGACAAGATTCTGAGCCAAATGAAATTATTCGTTTATGATCAATTGAATGATGGACATAAACACAAGAAACACAAGATTTTCCTTTGCTCAAGATTTGGAATGTGTATTTTCTGATTCTACTATGTATGTAAGATTTTTATTTAATGAATAAGTCCCATAGCATGGGATGTGTGCTGTGATACAAACACAGTGGCCCTTTATATATATTTAAATACAAAGTCACTTTTTTCTGATTATAAAACTAATACAGACCTATTTTGGAAACTTTGGATAGTAACAGTATCAGGAAGAAAATAATAATCATCTGGTTTACTTGATGGAAATTATACATTTCATGTAATTTTTTTGGCTGCTTTTAAATTTAACATTATATCCTAAACATTTTTCCCATGCCATTAATCACTTTCTGTAAACATCATTTTTTCATGCCTTCAGGAGTTCCATTGTATGAATACACAATTTAAGTGTGTGGTTGTGTGGAAAGCATATAAGCTCTGACTTGGAGAAATGTGTCCCAAACCTGTGTCTGTCACTTACTGGCACTGGATGGCCTCTGGAGCCTCAGTCTCCTTGTCTGCAGAAGGGAGACTGAATGACAGTACCTTGGGTAACTGAGAGGCTTCAAAGAGCCTCACACAGTGTGGGGCACGCACTCAGCAAATAGTTGCCATTATTATTATTGGTGACGGCAGTGGCAGCTTTGTCTTGTGGTCCCTCTAGAGAGAGTTTGGATGCTCACAGTATGTTAAGAATTTGCAGCCAAACTCTGGCCTCGTTTTTTAAATGAATACTTTCTTTTTCTCTTATTGCTGTGATTTCTTCTTTTGCGTTTTTCCTCTTCGTTCTGTGTACTTTTGTAAGCTGCTTTACATCCTTTTTGCAGTAAGGCAGATTTTAATAAATAAACAATAACTATTCCCTCTAGTGTTGGACGTTTAGGTTGTTTCTGATTTCTTGCTATTGTGAATCATGCTGTACAGAATATCTTAGTGCATCAGGTTCTGTCCTAGGTTGGATTATTTGCTGGGGCTAGAATCCTGGAGGTGGAAATACGCATTTCTTTTTTCTTTTTTTGAGACGGAGTCTTGCTCTGTCGCCAGGCTGTAGTGCAGTGGTGCGATCTCGGCTCACTTCAACCTCTGCCTTCTGGGTTCCAGCAATTCTCCTGCCTCAGCCTCCCAAGTAGCTGGGATTACAGGCACATGCCATCATGCCCAGCTAATTTTTTTGTATTTTTAGTAGAGATGGGGTTTCACCATATTGGCCAGACTGGTTTCGAACTCCTGACCTCAAGTGATCCAGCCATCTTGGCCACCCAAAGTGCTAGGATTATAGGTATCAGCCACCACACCTGGCCGGAAATATGCATTTTTACATCTCTGATCCAATTGCTTCTCAGAAGGCTGTACCAACCAATCTACACTTCCACCAGCACCTGTATGAGAAGACCAGTGCCACTGACTCCATGACTGGCCTCTTTCAAGCCCCGCTTCTTGCCATGGCCCAGGGTAGCAACAATCTGATTCTCACCTGGCTGCTGTGTTCTACATCATCATCAGTAAATGGAGCTCAGGGTTGAGATCTGCCCCAGGCCCCCCGGTTTTGGTAAATCTTATTTCTGATGGGAAGGCAGTCCTGTCGCCAGCCAGTCCTGCCTGCATAGATTGCCCTCTCTGCTAAACAATGGACACATTCAGACCCGACTCGTGTTTTCAGTTATTAAAAAACTGAGCCGTCTGTCTCTGCCTGTGACTTTAATCTTTAAGCCTTTATTCCCTTTACCCCATCCCCCTTCCCTTAACCTTTTGTTTGTGCAGTTCCGAGCTCAGGGATATGTGGGTCCAAGACTTTCTGAAAGTACTGTGGCTTCCCCTGACAGCTACAGATGGTTGTAGCCCTGAGTGATGTTGTTTCAGGGTAGGCAAGGGGGGGATGAAAGGGAAGTAGAAGAGAGGTCAGCTCTTCTTGCCTCCAGCAATTTGAACTTTGCCAAAACTATTTTTACATAGCTCTGGAGTGGAGTGCCTCCGTTCCATTCTCTCCCCATTTTCAAATTTGGTAGACTTATTCTGCTTCTGAGTTGCTTAGGCTTAATAAGGTTACATCTTACAGTGTCCTCTTAGCATTTCTTCCTGAGAAGTAGTTCTTGTGGTTGAATTATGTATATGTGTGTCTAAATAAAAGCAAAAGTCCCAAGAAAGGATCTTCACCCTAGCCGCCTTAAAACACAACCAGAAAGCTCAGAACACAACAACATCTTCCAGTTCAGAAAGGGCACTCTTCCGGCAGCACATGTGGTTCTCAGTGTCTTCTTGCAAAAGGCCAGCCAGAGAATGCTGGATGTAAAAACCAGTGACAGGGCCATGAGCTTGGCTGGCAGGGAGCATTGGGAAACCATCCTCTCTTTTGCAGGGACACTGGGGACATGCCTTTCTGAAGAAGGCTCCTTGCATACAAAGAGTGTTCTTTAAGAGTGCTGCTGGCACCTTTCTGTGAAGAGCCACACAATGCAGAGGGAGGGAACCTATCACTTGGATGTGGAGGTGCAGATCTGAAGGCCAGGAAGGAGACATTTTTTCACATGTGTGTTTTCTTTCTTGGAGAGTTTTTTTTTCTTTTTTTGAGGCGGAGTCTCACCCTGTTGCGCTGGAGTGCAGTGGCACTATCTTGGCTCACTGCAACCTCCACCTCCCAGGTTCAAGTGATTTTCTTGCCTCAGCCCCCCGAGTACCAGGGACTATAGGCATGCGCCACCACGCCCAGCTAATTTTTGTATTTTTAGTAGAGACAGGGTTTCACGGTGTTGACCAGGCTGGTCTCCATCTCCTGACCGCAGGTGACCCTCCTGCCTTAGTCTCCCAAAGTGCTGGGATTACAGGCTTGAGCTACCACACCCGGCCTGTGTGTTTTTTTTTTTTTAATGTGTGCATTTTTACATATGAACACACCCTGTTTGTTTTTAAGCCCTTTTTCTCACTACAAAGCTTCCATGACTCCAGCATTTTATAAATGCCTTCAGAAAATGCAAGAGCCTCCTCACCCCTTTACAGTGGTGTTAACAGAGGGTTGGTGCCTATTCATCTGACTTTGTCCACACATATGTATATTTGTGCATATGTTAGTCTATTAGTATTGTCACTTTAAAATTTGTTTTTAAAGTTAAGTGTGGGGCTATACTACATCTGCTATTTTTTGCATTTTGCTTTCCCTCTGCTTAGCAATGTCTTGGAGCATGAGTTCAGAGAGTTCAAATTCACTCTGTTTAGTGGCTGTAGGATATTCCCTTGTGCCTATTTACCATTTAACCAGTCTTTTAATGGTGGATATTTTTGGTGTCTCCAGTCTTTTGCTAGGTGAACATAATCTCTTTGCACTTTGTAGAAGTGTTTCTGCAAGTTTCTGTCTTAGAATTGGAAATTGTTGGGGCAGTTGCATTTTAATAAGTATTGTCAAATTGCCCCTTCACGCCAAAAGGTCATACTGGTTGTCTGTTTTATCAAAATAATTTTTTTTTTGAGATGGGATCTCACTCTCTGGCCCAGGCTGGAGTGCAGTGGCAAGATCTTGGTTCACTGCAGCCTCTGCCTCCCAGGTTCAAGTGATTCTCCTGCCTCAGCCTCCCGAGTAGCTGAGATTACAGGCGTGTGCCACCACGCCCTGCTCATTTTTGTATTTTTAGTAGAGACAGGGTTTCGGCAGGTTGGCCAGGCTGGCTTTGAACTCCTGACCTCAGGTGATCCACCCATCTCGGCCTCCCAAATTGCTGGGATTACAGGTGTGAGCCACTGTGCCCAGCCTAAAAATACTATTTTAAGTGAGTTACCACTGAGGAAAAGTAAAGCTTTGTCTAAAATCTCAGGGCTTCATTTATCTAATGACTTTCTGTGCCTGACACCATCATACACACCTGGGCTTATAAACTTGAATTTGAAAAGTCCAGCTTCAAGATCAGTCAGCTTTCACTCATCATATATTTATTGTCTGTCTGCTATGAGCCAGACCTCCAGTTCTGTGGCGGTAACACAAGGAAATCTTTCTCCAAACTCTAACATGAATCTCTTTATGGCCATGATTTTACTGATCCCCAGCCATGCCTTGGGCAGGTAAGGAAAGAATGCTAGCTGAAACGGTGGGGAGAATTATGTCTGGCAGTATGGAATTGGGCAAAAATGAATTTGATGCAGGTTTCCCACAGAACAATCGTGAGACTGTTATGGAATAAGCCTTTTTTCTTTGCAGTCAGAATGCTCGTTTTACACCACCCAGATTGTCTCATTAGGATGTCTTTTTTTCAGGACATCTGTGGTCACTTGTGTGAATGTGACACTGTAGGGGGTCAAGTGGAGGGCTCAATGAAGAGAGAAGTTAAAGTTCTCCACAGCCCTGGGATGGGACAGTTTGCTGTTGATTATGTGGTTAACTGCTGGTGATCTGTGCTGCTGGTGATCCCGGACTTGAGTTGGTCACAGTCCCCACCTTGGCAATTTTCATCTTATCCATGCACCACCTTTATTATTATTATTATTACTATTACTACTTTAAACAGATCAATTTCTTTATGTAACCTTCTTGTAAGTATGAGTTTAAAATAGTTATTCCATTTTCCTTCAGTGCATATTAAAATAAACACCTAACTACCACAATAAAAAAAGTGTGTGTCACCTAAAATCTGGCAGGGTATGTCCTATACTTTGGGCAACACCATGCTCTATCTAATTGCTCTACACCCACTTTCTTGCCAGGGTACTAGGGGATGAGTACATGTACAGGAGGGGACAGGGATAGGAGATGGGAAGTGAGGCATCTCTGACCCAGAGTTCTGGGTGTGCTTAAAAAAAAAAGAATCTCATAGCAGAGATCCTGTGGTGGTATCCAGTTGTGGTTTTATTTTGCATTTCCCTGATGACTAATAACATTGAATACTTTTTAATGTGTTTGTTGGCTATCTGTAGATCTTCTTTTGTGAAGCAGCTTTCAAATATTTTGCCTATTTTTTATTAGATTTAAAAAAATTATTTTGTTATTGAGTTATAGGAGTTCTTTAACCTGCTTATCAGTCCTTTGTCAGATATATGTGTTGTCAATACCTTCTGACAATTTATGGCTTACCTATTTGTTTTCTTCATGGTGTCTTTTGATAAGCAAAAGTTTTGATGAAGTCTAATTTATCATTTTTTTTCTGTTGTAGTTACTGCTTTCTATGTTCTAAGTAACCTTACCACCAAGTTATGAAGACATTCTACTCTGTTTCCTTCTAAAAAGCTCTATGGCATTAGCATTTGCATTTAGTCCTGTAATCTATCTTGAATTAATTTTTGTATGTGGTGCAAGATGGGGGTCAAAATAGATTTTCTTCCATATGGTTATTCATTTATTCCAGTTCATCATTTCTTGAAAAGTTTTTTGGATTGTTTTGTTGCCTTTGTGAAAAATCACATAACCATTTAAGTGTAGGTCTATTTCTGGACTCTATTGTACTTTGATTTGTTTGTCTGTCTTCATACCAGTATCACACTGTCTTTATAAAGTAAGTTTTGTAGCTTTATAAAGTAAGTTTTGAAGTCAAGTAGTGCAAGTCCTCCAACTTTGTTCTTTTCCAATATTGCTTTGGATATTCTTGGTCCTTTGTAGTTCCATGTAAATTTTAGAAGCAGCTTTTCAATTTTTACAAAAAAAAAATCCTGGGGTTATGATTGGGATTACATTGAATCTATACTATAGCTCAATTGAGGGAAAACTGACTCTTAACAATATTGAGTTTTCCAATCTATGAACTTAGCACATCTCTTCACTTATGTATTTTTAAGTTTTTAGTGTAGAGGTCTTATAAATATTTTGTTAAATTTATTTCTAAATATTTTATGTATTTTGATGCTATCATAAATGATATTTTTAATTTGTTGCTAATATATTAACATAATTAGTTTATGTATATTCATCTTGTATCTTGCAACCTTGCTAAACCTTGTTAGTTCTAGTGGTTGTTTTATAGATTCCTTAGGATTTCCTACATAAATAATCATGTCACCTATGAATAAAGATAGTTTTACTTCTTTCTTTCTACTCTTTATACCTTTTCTTGACTTATTACACTGGCTACAACTTCCAGTAAAATGTTGAGTAGAAGTGATGAGAGTGGACATCCTTGCTTCATTCTGATCATGGTGACAAATCATTTCATATTTCTCTAGTAAGTATGGTGTTAGCTGTGGGTTTTTCCATACACATCCTTTACTGTATTGAGGAAATTCCTCCTGTTCCTAGTGTGGTGAATGTTTTATGAGGAGTGGTTGTTAAATTTATCAAGTGCTTTTTCTGCATCCACTGAAATAATTTTATAGTTTTTCTTCTTCATTCCATTAGTGTAGGGAATTATACTGACTGAGTTTTTTTAATATTAAACATAAAAAGCTATAAATTTCCCTCTAAACATTGCCTTATCCTCAGACAGTATATTTTTTTTTTTTTTTTTGAGGCGGAGTCTCGCTCCGTTGCCCCCAGGCTGGAGTGCAGTGGCGCGATCTCGGCTCACTGCAAGCTCCGCCTCCCGGGTTTATGCCATTCTCCTGCCTCAGCCTCCCGAGTAGCTGGGACTACAGGCGCTGCCACTATGCCCGGCTAATTTTTTGTATTTTTAGTAGAGACGGGGTTTCACTGTGTTAGCCAGGATGGTCTCGATCTCCTGACCTCGTGATCCGCCCGTCTCGGCCTCCCAAAGTGCTGGGATTACAGGCTTGAGCCACCGCGCCCGGCCCAGACAGTATATTTTTTAACATGGTTTTAACATGTTCATGTAGATTTTTATTTTCCAGGAGTGGATTAATTGGCCTATGGATCAACCAGTTGGTAGAATACCGATTGTAGATAGTATTAATGAATGGTTACACCCAAATGTTGGAAATTTGAGACAATTTGTGAAACAGCAGGAAAGGCAAAGTCTTTGTTTCATCGATGACTTCCTAATGGAATATGTTGATGGAAGTGATTTGATTTTTAGCCATTTAGTGATGCTTATATTATGGCAAAGTCCAAGACATTCACAGTTCCCTTCAGGTATGTTCTAATTCATGATCTTAAATCATGATAGGCTATTTCCTTAAAGTGATGTTGTTGTTTCCACCTGGGCAGAGGAAGATGATGAGTGTTGGCGATGGCATAGTAAGGGGATGGACACAAGTCCAGGAATAAGGAAGGCGAATGTCAACCAGCACTATCAGCTGCATCCCGTGTGTGCAGGCACTGACCTGGATCCCCTGCATGTGTTAGGTGTGAGTCAAGAGCACTGAGGAGATGGTGATCTCTAGGAAGTACATCATCTGCTGCAGGTGACGTGAGTAGGGGCAGAAACGAGGCTGGAGCCAGGTCTCCTAGCCCTCAAAGCTGGTGGACTTTTCCCAGGCAGTATCTACCTTTTTATATCATGCAACATGAGGATATCTACATTTTGGAGTGAGTGTGAGCTTTGAGGATAAAGTTGTAACAGAAGTTTCTAGGATAATCTATTAATTGATACCACCTATCTTTTTTATTTAATAATTGAGTCACTGTTATACTTGGCCAGTTGAATATCAAGCTTGGCACTCCATTAGATAGGAAACCTGGTTTTGGAACACATCAATTATCCCAGCAGGAATTATTGATGTAATCCCAGATTAGCAGGATTACCATGTTCCTTAGCAGGAAACATGGTTACCAAATGCAAATGAAACACTAGAGTTATTTGTAGGAGTGTTGTATTAGAGAGATAGTTCTCTAAGTGGGCTGTAAAGCAGCTCTGTGAAGTGAGTCCTATTTTCTCAGTGACTTCTATATTCTAAGATTAAGTGATACATTCCCAAGGAACAAGACCTTTGTAAACAGTGGTTAACTTTTATAAGGAAGGAATATAGAAGATTCTGGACAGTGTCATGGAATAAAAATATTAAGAGCACAGATTCTAGCACCATACTACTTGAATCCTGGCTCCATCACTTGCTTGTTTTGGGATCTTGAGCTGGTGACTTACCCACTTTTTACCTCAGCTTCTTATCTGTAAAATAAGGATAATAATATTGTATGTACTTATGACAGTCATTGTAAGGATTAATGAATTAGTATGTAAAGTACTTAACACAAAGCCTGTTGCATAGTCAACTCTCAATAAATATTAACTGTTATTATTGCTATGGTTACTAATATTTGTATTGCTTTAATGATGGCATTAATTTTTGGCAGAATTTCCTCGCTCGTTTTAGCTTGCTGTAAGATTGGGTGTTTCCCTACCTCTCCTTGTGTCTGAGGTAGGGTTCTTTCAGAGTTTTGCTGTTTGTCACAGTGTCTAACTACTCTGTGTTCAGGTGGCCTCCCTAGAGTTGCTCTTAAGAATCAGTATCTCTTGTTAACAAATACACTGCTCCCAGCCACTTCTTCCCTGGGAGCATCTCCACATTCACAGCCAGGTTGCACAGCACCAGGACAGCAGCAGGCTGTGTGTTGGCTCCCTCCTGCAGTGCCACCTTCCCTAGGGCATGGTAAGTGTGCTGAGCAGTCGGTGTGTCAGTGAGACCCTCCTGAGCTCAGTGAGACCCTCCCAAGTTGATGCTTCACTGAGACCCACCCAGCCATTTTTGCTTGATCAAATGACAGAATGGATCAAAACTTAATTATAAAAGATGTATTTACCTGGATGATAATGCAAAAGAAAGGAGCCCTTGGTCCGGCACGGTGGCTCTCACCTGTAATCCCAGCACTTTGGGAGGCCGAGGCAGGCAGATCACCTGAGGTTGGAAGTTCGGGACTAACCTGACTGACATGGAGAAACCCCATCTCTACTAAAAAAATACAAAACGAGCCGGGCATGGTGGTGCATGACTGTAATCCCAGCTACTTGGGAGGCTAAGGCAGGAGAATTGCTTGAACCCAGTGGGCGGAGGTTGCAGTGAGCCGAGATCGCACCATTGTACTCCAGCCTGGGCAACAAGAGCGAAACTCCGTCTCAAAAAAAAAAAAAAAAAAAATAGAAAGGAGCCCAGTTGTTACACTTCCCCTTTAAGTACTTTTGTCTGCTGCACGACAGGCTTCCCTAGAAGAGTTGTTCAGCTTGAAGTTGTAAAGTTGTAGGTTATAAGGCAGATTTGATTCACTGTTTCCTAATTCTGTGTGACTTGATAAAAGGTTGGTGCTCAAAAAGTTAAAGGAATTTTAACTAGTAGAAGGAACTAGTTAAAATTAATTAAAATGAGGGATAGGTACCCTTCCTTCATTCAGTTATCCCCTTGTTTAATTATTTATTGATTTGTTCATTTGTGTGCTCACTCATCTGGTCACCTGAACATTATTGGACCCCTCCTCTGGGCCAGGTAGGCCCTGTGTGGAGCTCAGGGACTCAGATGTATCTGGGAAGATCCCTGCCCAGTCTACTGGGGAGACAAACACAGAAGCCCCCTTTTCAGTGCCTCTGAGCAGTGCAGAGATGGAGGGAGGGAAAGAGGGTGCCAAGCTGAGCCTAGTGGGGGGAAGAGCAAGGCTGGACTCCTGCTGTGGGCGTGCCTTTGAGGAAGAGTCCCAGGCCTTTGAGAGTGAGGGTGTGTTCCCTCCTACAATTAATGCCATCACAGTGAAATCTGCCTAATAATAGGATCTCCAGACCCCAGCAAATGGTCTGCTGATCTCAGGCAATGTTTGTCTATAAGAATCCTTCGCCCTGTGTAAACACTTTATTAGACCATTAAGTTGCCGTCAGCCTCTCCCACATTTACTAATGCCTGAGCAGGCTGAGCATAGGCTTCCATTTTTATGAAAACTCTTGCTTTTCCAGAGGTTTATTCTTTGACCTAATTTATCTTGAATCCTCATCCCACAGATCTGGCTTGCTTTGTGTGACTGGGATAGTTGTCTGAAAGGGAGGGCTTTCCTGGAGCCGAGAGATGGGCTAGATAACTTCAGGAGGCCCTGGCCTGCTAAGGAATTCTTTAGTGCATTACAATCATATGCCTTTAAAAAACTCTTCTTGTAAAGAATTATTGACAGTACAGCATTTTGGGAGTGGGGTGTCCCAAGTGTAGCAACCCATTTGGAACATGTCTGTGTCCTCCTTTTTCAAGTTAAAATAATGACTCTTTAAGTATTTTACAATGCAATGTAATGTTGATTTCAGAATCTCTGCTAAGATGTAGGGGATAAATGCAGTCCACAATTCCTGCTGGTATTTAATTTTATATCCTATGTTCTCGTAAGGGAAGAACATGGAACTGTGAATGATGGTGGGTGTGTGGAGCGGGATTGTGTGAGGCACAGTCTGGAACACCTTTCTGGGAAGAGAGTGTCTGGAGAGCTTAGATCCATCAGCCCTGAGCAAAATCGGGTAATATTTATAAACAACCTGTGTTAGAATTCTCCTAGGCCTCCAGGAGGAGGCAGGAGCTCCTCTTTGTGCTTGGCTTGTGTGGAGGCATTTGGCCAATCATTAACCTCCCAAAATTACTCTTGTTTTTATCAGGCACATTTTGAACTTGAATCTAGGCATTAAAGGAAAGGGTATTGGGAAAGGTTCCATCTCTGCTGTGGGATTAACTTGGCTTAGAGCAAGCCAGTCACTTCTGTCTGTGTGAGCACAGAACACAAATCTGTTTTGAAAACTGGACCTATCTGAAGGAAAGATGGTGAGAATAGGACATATAAACAGCTGTATAAAACACGGCTGCTGGCAGTAGTTTCCTTAGTGGCCATGGATCTGTGTGAAGAGGTGAAAACCTTTGGATATGAGAGAAAGAGGGTAGATATAATAATCACCTTTATGATTTGCTTATTAACGTTGGTTGCTCAACATATTATTTAGATCCTCATAGTGACCTGTAAGGTGGCTGGGTTCCTCTCTATCTAACAGATGAGGACACTGAGACACAGACAGTGCGGAGCTGGGTTGGGGACTTCACTTTACTTCTGCTGCTCTGCCGACTTTTCATGGCTGGCCCAGAGACGGAATAAGCCCAGGTGTAGAAGGGAGCAGCTGGAGTTGTAGGAAGAGCAGTGAGTGGACAGCCAGGAGTCTGCACCAAAGACAGGCTCGGCTCTCCAGACCCAGACTGGCCCGTGCAGCACTTCTGCCTGCAGCTGAGGGGGCCCCTTAAGAGCCCTAGTTCAAGAAAATTGCATCTTTGGATATCAGAGTGAAGAAGATTACTTCTATTGCTATAATTAAGGGCTTCTTGCTTAAGTCTGAACTGTCTAACCTAGCTCAATTTGAGTAAGAGTCTTATAAAACAGTATTTAAAGATGCCCCCCTCTCTCCCTCTATTTCCCTTCTTCCTTCTCTCTCTTCTTCCCTCCATCTCTCTTTCCCTCCCCCGTCCCTCCATTTTCTTCCCTCCATCTCCCTCACTCCTTGCTTTCAATTGTCTGGCTTCAGTTTCCCTTGGTTCTGTGAGAGTAGGTCTCTGGAGTGTGTTGCCCGTCTTGTGGCTCCCCTAGGAGGTTATGTTAACTGTGAACTATGAAGGGGAGCCACCTTGTTTGTTTTTTAACACCCACTCAATTATAAATTGCCAGGGAGGCTTGGACTCTTGGGACGCTAAGGTGAGGATCCAATTTTGAGATCTGCAAAATTGGGTCAAAATCTCATGGCATCTTTAAGCCTTTCCCCTCTCCCACAGATACATTGCATACACACACACACACACACACACACACACCACACATGCGCGCACGTGTGCGCGCGCGAGCAAGATAAGGATAACGTAAACTAGACCTTCCTTTTGACTTAATGTTTTTGTTCCATGTTGGCATTCAAAGCAGGAACACAGGGTGCTATCTGACAAAGCTTTTCTTCTTTGCTGTTCAGAATTTCCATTTGGAGTTTACTAAGCCAGGACTGATAATGGGTAGACAGCTCGGTAAAATTCTAGATGAGAAGATCTCTGTTAATAATCACGGACCCCTGGGTATTTCTGAAAGGTGCTAAAGAGAGTTTCGATATTCATCTGGCTGCCAAATGAACTTCTGGTCTGACTTCAGGGCTTATTGTCTGTGGCACCCCCAGATTTCAGTTCTGACAGGGGGTGCTAGGCTGTTGGTAGCATCAGAATCACCTGGGAAGGTTGTCTACCTGCCTGTTTCTTTTTTTCCTTTGGTAAATGACAGATTTCTTGTCCCCACTCTTGGTATATTTTCTGTCCCGGGAGTCTGGATCAGTACTGCTATGGAAACTATGGGAAGTTGGATTTTGGCTTAATCAAAATGGAGCAGCCCACATAGTGTGGGGCTGCCTCAAGTTTCCAGCACAGGCTGGTCTCTGCCTCTAAGTGGCGGATGGTTGGATGGGAAGCCTTTTTGGTCTTGTGAGCACACTAAGAGTTTTTTTTGTTGCAAATTTCACTCTAATAGACACCAAAGTTACTTGACCTCTGTTGACCTGCTTCTTTTTTTCCCTTCTGTCCATGATGTCATAGATATTGGATGATGACTGTAAGTTAGGCTCAGGAAAAATGACCACATTGTTCTGCTTTTATGGGGCTCATAGTGTACAGGGAGAGACTTGAAACTGTAGACAAACTCTATCTAGTGAGTGCTAGAGGGAGTCACACCTTCAACCTAAAGAATGTTCAGGTGTAGTGTTAGTGCCCAAGGCAATCTGTTGCCAGAATTGACCTTGAAGATTCCTTGGGAAGGGGCTGTGTTGAAGATAAATGCCTTGCTCCTCAGTGAGCTCCACATGGGGCCACTGTTTCCTCTGGCATTGAGTGGATTGCTGTGTCTGAGGTGGGGCCTAGCTGAAGCAGTTGGTTGATGTTTAGGAGCTATGTTGTGTGAAAAAGCTCTATCTTTCAGATGTTAGAGTCACAGCTCACCCAGTGAGATGGTCACATTGGGAGGGGCCTGTGAGAACTGCAACAATTCAGGGGTCACTTGGCACATCGGCTTATTAAATGGAGTTGTGGGCAAAAGCTCCTGCACTACTTCTCACTGAATGCTCACCTTTGAATTCCCGTGAATTAAACCATACGTTGTGAATTCACGAAGTCTAACAGGAGCATAGATGAGAGAGAACAACTGATTCAATGTGGGGAGGCAGGAAAGACTTCTCAAAGAAATGACATTTGAGTGAGTTCTTGAAGGATAAGTTCAGAGTAGACTTCGATCAGATCGGGGGAAAGGAGAACATTCTAGGCCAGCGTTTCCCAAAGCATCCTTTGTAGAATATGTGTTACATGGCGTATTAATATGGGGAAAGAAGAGAACCTGTTAGTTGAGAGATGCTGGTTAAACTTAGTTCAGCAATTGCTCCCACCCCTTAAGAACTTCTCAGAGCCTTTCATCTTTAATACACTTTGGTGTACTGTGAATCTTAAAGAGTGAGGTACAGCGTTTGTACTAGGTCAGACTTTTCTTGGAGACCTAGTTTAGGCAAGGTAGACAGCACCTGCAGAGGCATGAAGCTTTAAAAGACCATGGCTAATTCAGGAAATGGTGGGTTTGTGTGTCTGAGTAGAGGGGGAGTGTAGGAGGGGAAGACAGTGAAGAGATGTGGGGAACTTGGAAGGTATGGACCAGCTTCTGGGAGAACCCCTTTGGGTGCTAGGTAAGGCTAGGGGCCAGTCTTACTCAAACTACAGTCATTTTAGAACCATCTTCACATCTCTCTTACAGGCTCAATGCCATATATATTCTGATTTAATGTATTTTTTAATCCAATTTTTAAATTGTAGATAATCATAAGGAAATTTTTCATCACTAAGGCAAGTGGAAAACCAATAGCCTTTCCGAAGGTAGAATAAACACACATATGTACACAAGTACATACACACACACACACACACACTGAAAACCAAACAGTTGTCAAATTCTAGCTAGAAGTTATGAACTTGAGCTGTGATTCGTTTTTGTTATAAAGGGAGAGTTGGAAATTTTGGAGAGGTAATAAGTAGATTATGCTCTCAATTGAGACTTGCTCATCGTTCAATCAAAGAGATGGACAGATAACCAAAATGTTAATAATTTTCTTACAATATAATGCCAGATCTGTGTGCCATCAAAAACATCTCCCACTTTGGGAAACTTTCCTCTGGGCAGTGGGGCTGAAGGCTTGTAAACAGGAGCACCTTTCTTTGCTTTAGAAAGCCAGTTTGTGCACTTTTATGGATGGTGGTGGTTTGGAATGGGTAAGACTGAAGGCAGGAAATCCATTGTTTAAGAAAAAAAGAAGCCAGGGGAAAAATGCAGAGGTCTGGGCTTTGGGGCAATGGCCATAGAATGGCAGGAAAGACTGTTTGATTATTTAGTAGAGAGAATGCCAGGACTGGGGGACAAACAGAGAAGGGGGTCCCAAAAATGACTTGGCTTGGTCTCCTGGAGAGGTCATAGTGGCTCAAACTGAGGTTGGTAGTTGGCGGAGAGGCAGGTTGAGTAGTTGGCAGAGAGGCACGCTGACTTTAGGCTTCTGTAGGAAGTCAGTGTGGAGGTGTCCATGGGAGCAGGGGAATATGTGTATGTAACTCCAGATCTCTGGTGGGTGGAAAGAGAACTGAGTTTAGAGCCAGGTAAATCTGTGCGTGACCCATGGCTTTGCCCCTCACATCTAGGATCTTGGTTTCCTTTTTGGACAGTGAAAAATTGTAAACCCCAGCCTTACGGATGATTGGGAAGGTTACTAGTAGGTAGAGTGCCTGGGATAGCTGTGGCACAGAGCAAAGCCCAGAATCAGCAATGTTTATTTTAAGTTCCTTCTAGCTTCCTAGTTACATCTCTGAATTTTTTGGAGAAAGCTAGCCTCGGATTCAGCCGATTCCTATGGATTTCCCCTGGAGTGAAAGAAGCCTTGATTCACACGTGTCATGACATTGGGCATTCTTGTGTTTGGTGGGAATTTTGGTATAGAAAGTGCTGATTGCTGACCTTTTGTCTTCTGCGGAAGAGCTCCTGCTGTCAGGGTTCAGAGGCTTAGGCATCAGGCCAGCTGGGCATCACTGACATTCTTTCCTGCCCATTTCTGTCTGCTTTCTAGGCAGCAGAAATCAAAGTGTCCTGCCAATCTGTTAGACTGACTTCGCCAACTGCCAAATGGCCTTGAAAGGAGTAGTGGGAAAGCCAGAGCTTGGTGGTCAGACATCCTCTGGTGCTTATTGGCTGTTTAAGCCTGTACAGTGGCACGTCCTTAAGTCTCTATGTTATCATTTGCAAAGCAGGGTTAATAATATCCATTTTGCAGAGTGATTGGGAGGACTAGAGATCATAAGGAGTTGCCTTAGCCCAAGGTATACTATATGCTTAAAATATGGGTGCTATTGCCCTTAGTTGTTGTGTGTTAACCTCCTCTCACCTCTAGAGAAATGTAGGAAGGCTTTTATTATTATTTTATTTATTTTAGAGACAGGGCCTTGCTCTGTTGTCCAGGCTGGAGTGCAGTGGCATGATCACAGCTCCTTGAAACCTCGAAGTCCTGGGTTCAAGGGATCCTCTCAACTCAGCCTCTTGAGTGGCTGGGACTATAGGTGTGAGCCACCCCACCAACCTCTAGGAAGACGGTTATGAATATGAGGTATCTAGAGATAACATTCTGTTACTTGATAATACAACATGTAAAAATTTAGACTGACCAAAAGAGAAATACATATACTTCTTTTTTTTTTTTTTTCTGGAGACAGAGTCTTGCTCTGTCACCCAAGCTGGAGTGCAGTGGTGTGATCTAGGCTCACTGCAACCTCTGCCTCCCTGGTTCAAGTGATTCTCATGTCTCAGCCTCCCAAGTAGCTGAGACTACAGGTGCATGCCATCACACCCAGCTAATTTTTGTATTTTTGTAGAGACTAGGTTTCACCATGTTGCCCAGGGTGGTCTCGAATTCCTGAGCTAAGGCAATTTGCCCACCTCAGCCTCCCAAAGTGCTAGGATTGCAGGTGTGAGCCACCACACCTGGCAAGAAATACATATACTTCTTATCACTCAGAGAATGTTGGTGTGAAATGGGACTTTGGAAATGTCTATGATTTCTTTGGAGGTTGTGGGAGCCCCTGGGAGGCTGGGGAGCTGCCCCAGCTCGTATCTGGACAGGGGCTGACCCTCATCAGAGGTGTTCCTGCCACTGCCTTCAGTACCAGAGTGAACTTCATGTGTTGCTCCTTAGAGCCCAGCTGCCTTGCTTCTGCTGGCCTGCGAGCCTCTGGGCTTCAGCTTCATAGAAGTGCTCTGGGCTGGAAGGGCCCCAGAGGGCTCTTGTTGGACTCAGAGCCCTGCTTTTGATCTTCACCTCAGGAAAGCTGCTGGTACCTCTCCCTGATATTGAGTGCATAAAGTAATGGAGTTAGGGCCACCCAGGAGAAGGATTTAAAGCCGATTGAGCAGTCACATCCTAAGAACATTGGTTAAAAGCCCTATGTCGACATGGAGAAGATCTGGTTTAGAAATAGGGCTTTTGCTTCGGCCTTCTGTTCAATGTTTTAAAAAATGACTTTCAAGAAGAGTAAAAGCATGTTTGGAGGTATAGTTTCTACCCTCTTTGAGATAGCAGAATCAAAATTCAGATAGCCTCTGTGGGCTTGGACAGTGAGCCAAAGCCAACATGATGAAATGAAGCAAGCATAAACAGGAGGAGTGTTGGGAGTTCAGGCCGGCCACCAGCCTCCCCAGGCAGTGATGGGCCGGTGCTGCCACATCAGCCAGCTCCTTCCAGGGCTGCCTTCCCAGGAGCACAGCAGCCACACCCGAGGGAGCAACAGTCCTCTGCTAGCACACATCTGCAGCGCCAGCTTCCATCCTTGGTCTCATGTTTTAATAGCAAATCTGACAAATTCTCATTGACCCTGAGTGGGGGTTGGCTGCCCACCACACCTTTTCCATTGCCTCGTGGGTGGTATTTCTCCCAAGGGAAGCCTTGGCTAGGGTGAGTGGGAGGGAGAGCAAGCACGCTATGTCTGAGACCTGGGTTGTGGTAGTTGCTGCATTACTTACAGGCCGTGTGGCCTGGGCAAACCTTTTGTCTTCCGTATGTTAGGCTCCTCACCTGGAGCATGGGGTTGGTGATACCCCTGATTGGTGATAACAGGTGAAGGGTCTGGGGAGCCTTAGCTGTGACAGGAGGAAAGTGCTTGGCATGTCCTTGGCATGTAGTTGGCATAGTAGGAAATGCAGTCCAGCTGATTTGGAGAGTGTGGGCAAGCTGCTTAATCTTTATGAGCCTGTTTTCTTGTCTGTACATGAAGAATGTGACACTTCAGACACCTGGCCCAGTGCCATTCAAGACATGGTAGAGGTCACAAGCAGGTAGGTCCTAAATGATCCAGAGGAAGAAGGGGCTCTGTAGCCCGGGAGCTGCCCTACACAGTGCAGCTCCTGCTTGGGGGTGTTGAGCTCCTGCTTGTGGGGGAGTCAGGTGAGGCTGGGCAGGACCCAGCAGGGCTGAGGTCATGTCTCACAGGGAGCGCGGGGCCATGTGAGGGAAGACCAGCAGACAGGTACATTATGTTTTAAACTCACATACTTATTTTAATGTATGTTAGAAAAAAATCAAATAAGTAGTACATCAAACCTGAACTTTTTATGGATATTTTTGCTTTCTTTTTGGTTTTATAGTTTGAGTATTTAAAAAAAAGTCAATTTAAAGAAAAATATTAAGTAAGTAATAAACCAGATAAGACTCTCCAACAGTGTCAGAGTCACAAAAGAACTAACCCCCCTGCCCCAACCTCAGCCAAGTAAAGAGCAGGTGATGCTTCTAGATTAAAGGAAGCTAAAGACAACAAATCTGGAAGATATAAAGAATCCCTCTGAAAGACAGAATGGGGACAATTGAGAGAAATCTGAATATAGGCAATAGATTAAGTAATATTATGGTGTAAGTCAGCGTTAAATTTGTTGGGTAGGGGAATGTCCTAATTCTTAGAAGACAGATGGTAAGGAATCAAGTGTCATCGTGACTGTAACCTGCTTTAAAATGGTTTGGGAATCCTTTTTATATATCAGCATTATATATATTCACATATATGTATATGGAAAGAGAATGAGAACATGCAAGAATGCACACAAATGTAGCATACTGCTAACAGCTGGCAGTAGCGAGGCAAGGACTGCTGTGTTCAGCATTCTGTTTCTTTCAGCTAATTTTGTAATGGTGGCCCAGGAATGATGAACATTTGAGAACTGTTATGCTTTGGAACTTTCCTTCAAGTCCTTTTGAAGTCCTTGCTGACTTTTCATTTCTGGAACATATCTTTAATTTTATATTATAATTTGATAAGAAAAATTTTTGACCTAAGAGAAATCATTCAGTGACACATACTAATATAATGTAACTTAGTTAGAATATGATATGAGATCAAAAAATTCAGTTTTCTCCGTTATATAAAATGAGATGGCTAAATTGAAATTTTTGTCTCAATGAGGCAGAAATCATTGAGTAACCATTGGCGGCCACCAGTTAAGATATGTATTCAATAGAAAATGACCTAGTACAGGCCTGGAGGCCATCAGTTAACACTAGAATATTAATGATGTATGATAGGATTATAGAATTACCTGGGATCTCTTCATTTCCGGAGGGAAACTGGAAATTATCTTGCTCTGGGCCACCTGAAAGCTATAAGGAAGGCTCTTTGAAGATGGTGGTGGGCAGCACTTACAGCTGCAATCTGGTATTCCTCTGTGTGTACTGATACCAGGGAATGCTTTTCCTGAGGAGGAGGAGGTAACAGCAGAATCATGTAATATCAGAAACCTTTGTTGAAGATAGATGTGGGAAAGTTGAGGTGGCTGGTGAGGAATTGAATTAGAAGATGTAGGTTTCATTATTGTGGTTGTGATAATGTTGGTGAGAGTATACACCAACATCTAGCCCTGAAGTGTAGTCTCTTCACCTCCTCGCCTTTCTGCCATGTTAATAGTACCTGAATCCACACATTTGGGATCTCAATTATATTATGGCTTTCAGCAACCCTAATTGGTTCATGGACATATGTCTTATTTGAAGGTGATTACATGCACTTGAATGTTAGGGAGTGAAGCTCCTTTTGTGTCTCTCTATCTGCATTTAGGATGAGATTGAGCACACAGAGGCAGCATGGCCTTCCCTGGGGGAAGGAACATGGGTTTGAATTCAGAGGACATGGGTTTGGATCCTGGCTCCACTCCCTAGTATCTGTGTGACTTTGGATAAAATGATGATGATTATGATGGTGATGGCAGAAGTTAACTACTTCATAGGACTCTGTCTGTGAAGTAAGGGTAGTCATAGTGCACCTTGGACAACGTTGATGGATCACATGAGATGATGCATGTGAGTAGTCAGTTCACTGGCATGGAACATGCTATAAAGTTATTAAAATAAAGATGCTTGAGTTGAACTACATTGTTAAAACATGGGCTAATACACTGTATTAGTCTGTAATCTGTGGTTATAAAGGACAAAAATCCACCCCAAACTGATTCTTAAAACCAGGAAGTTCATGAGGACTAGCTTTAAAAACAGCTGGATCCAGGGCCTCAAATGATATTGTTAGGACACTGCCCCATTTTCCAGATTGCTTCCCTCATGCTGGCTTAATTAATTCTTAGGCCACCCGGCTCCTGTGAGATTGCAGAGCTGCCATTCATTCTGCTTGCTTTCTGCCAAGTTTGCGCCTCTCACAGAAAGATATTTCCTAGGAGTTCCAGCAAAAAGCACAGGAGAGACTGAGTGGCCAGCTCTAGGTACCACGCCTGTCCCTGGAGCTGGGACTAGAGTTCCTACTGTCTAAACATTAGAGACTGAGAAGGGGAGAGAGACGATCCTAAAGAGAAAGAGACCCTGTGCCAGGGGAGTGCTAGGTCTCCATAACAATGGGGGTTGCATAGTTCTTGCATGGGTTTCCAAATCTCTCAGAGGAGGAGCATTTCTCATACATCACACAGCCCAGCAGATCCACCAGTCTTCATTTCAAACCAAGCATTCTGCTATTTTTCTTGCTCGGGAAACTGTTGATAAAAACTGTCCCGTTCAGTTGAAACACTGCAAAAGTTATGCAGGAAAAATAAACAAATCTGAGACTCGGGCCAGTTGTGGGATGGAGGAACATCAAAGCTTGGCCAGTCACCAAACTCAGTTTCCACTGGGGTGGCTTCATGTCCACTAACCAGTCTGCAGATCTGGAGCTGCAGTTTAGGCTTGATTCGTTGTAGAAAGCCGAAACTAGCTCAAGGTGGCTCTAGTAAAAGGATTTGTTGGGAGCAGCAGAGCTGTGCCTGGGCTGGGCATGCTAAGGCCAAGCTGGAGCAGGTGGTTGTCCATACTGGTCAGCCACAGTGATGTCCCTGCTAGGCCTTCCACCTGCCTCAGCCAGGTTACCTGCCCACCCACATGCCCCTCTGCCCCTCGACCAGCCCACTCATGCCTGTACTGGCCTCTGATGGCTGCCCATACATGGGGTCTCTGTCACACCCTCAGCCTCAGTGCCCAGCTCACTGGCCCTGTTTCCCAGTGAATTGCTTTCAAGAGCCTCAGGGGAGCCCTGTTGGCCCCGTTCACAGAGGTCACAGGACATTGGTCAGTTTCTGACTAGAGCACTCTTGGGACAGAGCTCTATGTGGTCCCCATAGTTGTGACTGATTGAGGGCAGTGGGCTATAGGTAGGACAGAATACTTTGGGAAGGGATGCAGTCAGGGACAGTCTTCATTCCCTGGCTTTGGCAGTGATCCTGAAACCTTTTCAGATACTTGACCTTGTAGACGAAGACTCTGGCTGCCTGGGCTGGACATGTGGCTCAAGTATTCATATGTTAGTGTTATAGTAGATAATAATTTTTATTAAAAGTATTTATATTTATCATGAAGTGAATTTTGTTATCCCAATTTTGGAAAATAACATAGAAAGAAGAAAATAAAAGTTACCCTTTAGTCCCACCTCTATAGATGCTAGTGATGAGAGCTGATAGCTTTTGCTTTGTGCCAGTCACCCTTCTAAGGGCCTTCTATGCGTACTTGTTGATCCTTACAGCAACAGGGCGAAATAGGATGGAGAGTAATGTAATCCCCATCCCTCACTGTGGGACAGAGGTAAGGTCTGTAGTGGTAGTGGTGGGGAGGGATGAAGTGATACCTAGCCTGCATGGGGCTGCCATCAAGCCCTGGGTCAGTGTCACCCAAGGGTCCACCATGTGCTTACTGGTGGACATCCCAGGGTGAAGTGGGGTTGGGTAGTAGTGGTGTCCTGTTCATTCAACCTAGGCTACCATAGCAGAGCCAAAGACAGCAAAGACAGGATCCTGCCTCCCTCACCCTCCCAGCAGAAGGACTTAAGGACCCGTGACCCTTTAATGTGTTCACATGCACCTTGGCCATTGGTTTGGCTCTCAGGACCCAAGGCCTAGACCCTCTGGGCCTGCTCCCTTCCCCAGGGCCTGCCTGAACATGTTCAAATTAATTTGACATGTTTGAATTAAAGGAATACATGAGCACCTGGGACATAGCACCAGTTCCCTCTGGTCCCCCACTGCCCATGTACATAACTTGCCTTGGCTGTGGTCTTCTTTTCCACACTTGCTGTGATTATTGTCTTGGGGACAGGCCTCAGGGGAAACCTCAGCATCGTGGGCAGTAGGGAGGTGTGAGTCACGAGAAAGAATCAAATATTAATTAGGGAACATCTTCTATATTTCAGGGTTTGTGCCTGGAACTATGCAAACATTTTTCCACTTGGCTGCACAACTCTTTCAGGTACATTTCATCATCCTAGCTTTATAGAAGAGGAAACAGGCTCAGGGGGTTAAGAGGTTTGCTCAAGGCCAGACAGCAGGTCAGTGGACAGTGTGTGTTGGAATCTAGATCCAAGTAAATGGGTAAAGACCAAGAGACCACAGTGGATACATTTCTTTTCTTGGTTTTTCAAGTCCCCTTTTAAGGGGCTTTTTAGTGAGAGTACACGGAGGTGCTCTCCAAAGGGTTATACTCTTTGCGATTCAAGTAAGTGAAGTGAATAAGGGGAAAAATGAAAGAAAAAAAGAGACAAACCACAACAAACTTCATGTATAGGCCTCTTCATTTGGCTCTGACCCTGACACAGACATAGACTGTAAGAACTACTCCGGAAACAGCTGGTAACAGGACACCGTACTTTCAGCCTTTCTTTCTTCATTGTTGCCAGAAAATAATCAGCTCTATATCTTAAGTGCTTGATAGAGTGGCCAGACACCAGCTGTAACTTAAAACAATTTTTGTTTTAGTTGCTTTAAGCAAACAGATGTGGCTAGCTTTCTGGGCCAAGTGCAGTGTCCATGTCTTAGAGTGGACTACTCAAGCTGCTCAACTGTCTTGATTTATGTTTAATTCTTGCTTTAGATGTGTCCATTCAGGCATTCCTTTGGTATGTTTCCAGAGGCTTGGGTTTGGGGTTTGAAGGAGTGATTCTGGACTGGCCGTTGGTTTGCTCGTTCATTGTTTCGGCATTTACGTGTACTGCATGCGTCAGGAGCAGGGTCTCAGCCCTGGAGCTGACGGGCTAGTAAAGAAGCTGGACAAGCAAGTGAATAAGAACAGAGCCTCCCCTGCCCCAAAGGCAACCATTTGCAGCTCTTAGCTTATTATTTTTATATAATCTTTACACAATGTTTATTGTGCTACTTTTTGTTCGACTTTAGACATTATCTGTAGACTTCCTGCTAAGGAACATAAGAATTCTTCTCTTTCTTATGTCCTCCTTCAGTTAGGCATTCCCTCAGAACTTTCAATACATGGGCGGCACTGTGCTCTGTACATAATATCCAGCACCTGCTGTCGGAAAGCTCACAGTGTAGTGGGGAGATGGACGTTGGAAGATACCACAAGAGGAGGCTATGCTGAGGCCTGAGCAGAGGAGTGGACATTCTGTGCTGGATGCCTCCGCTCAGCCTTTGCCTCCCTCTCTGGCTGAGCGGACTCATTCAGGCAGTGTGCTTTGGTGCAGTGGTACCATTTCCCCAGTGCTATCCTGGCCCCAGCCACCACCTCTCCCACTGGAGTGATGGCAGCAACTGCCCTCTGGCCTCCCTGTTGCCTTTCTGGCCTTTGATATACATTGTCCATATAGCACAGAGTGACCTTTTAAAACATCCATCAGGTTATATCACTCCCCCACTTGAAAAACTGTCCTTGGCCTTCTGTTATCAGTAAATACAATCCTGACTCCATACTGCAGCCTTCAAGGCTCCTGGTGAGCCAGCCCACTCCTGTCACTCCCACTCGGCTTGCTGTCTGCAGCCACTTGGGTCTTTCTTCTCTCCCTCAGACCTGCTCCTCACTTGGGCCTTCTTCTTGCTGTTTCCTCATCTGTTTTTTCTTCCAAGGGAACCTTCTTGACTACCCTTTTTGGAATAATACCCTCATCACATCCCACCACTTTATCCCATAATCCTGTTTTATTTTCTGTGCAGCTTTTATCTCTCTGTAAAAGCTATGAAGAAAATATTTATTCATTATCTGTATCTCACACTAGAATGTAAACTCCGTGAGGACAGGGACCTTATTTGTTTTGTTAAATGGCTGCATTCCCTTAGAATAGTGCTTGACATGTAATAGACACTAGGAAAAACAAAACAAAACAAAACTCTTGGCTAAATGAATCTTGAAAGAGTGCCCTTCTAGTGTGTCTCTGGGACCCAGTGCTACCCTACTGTCTGAAGTCATTAGTGAAAAAATTATCCCTTTTATACTTACAGTTGTGTCCAAGGAATACAGTATTGTTCCTAAATATCATGTATGAGCAGAAAGAATGAGTAGCAGTAATAAAAATGGTGAACTCTTACTTTGCACTTGTGGTGGCAGCTCTGTTCTCTGCACTTTAATGCAGTAACAGATAATTCTGACCACAACTCTATGTGGAAAGGACTACAAATCTAGGCCTAGTTGTAGGATTACAACTCCTGGAGATGAGGGAACTGAGGGATAGAGAGACTGAGTAACTTAACAAAATCATTAGCTTTGTAAGTGGTGGAGCAGAGACTCGAACCCAGTCATTCTGGCTCCAGAGTCTGTGCTCCCAAGCAAAGGTGCCTGAGTTCTTTTCAGGAAATATCTTTGGAGTTAAATGAATTGAACGCGTTGCTTCTCTAGAGGTGGAACCAGGAATAATCTCAATTACTCTCACTCTTGAGTGCTCTGTCATGGTGTTTATGTGGCTGTTCATTGTGGACAGTGCCATCACTGACACCAAAGCCCCAGCAGATGTAGAGACCATAAAGTGTCTTTACTGTCAAATGATGGGGCTTCACAGAGACAGTCACAGGAAACAAGAGACAACACAATATACTCTCAGAGGTGTGGCTGGCCAGCTTCCCCCATTCCCTGGTGAAGTATGGCTATGGATGTTACCCGCCATGCAGTCTGAAGATTACTCCACATGCAAGAACCCCCCCGTGCCAATCCCGTAGAGACGCTATGCCCTTCTGCTCTCCGCTTCTAACTCACTGTTCTAAGGCCCTGACTATGTGCCTGCCTGAGGGAATGGGTACAGAATGATGCCAGCCTGTCCTTGAATGTGTGCTGTCAGATCAGGCGAGGAAGGGCCAACCTCCCGGAGCATCCTGCAGCAGACCCTGCTTCAAGCCTGTGTTTCTTCTGCAGTGCTGTATGTGCATTGCTGTCAGTTCTCATGCTATTCCTGTGGCTGGGCGGTGGGACAGATGAGTAGCCCCAGATGGCACAGCTGGCAGTGCCAGGGTTCAAGTCCAAGTCTTTTTGATGTAGAGTCTACAACAGAACTCTGTTTATATTTCTCTGTTCACCAAAATGAATTCTAGTTACTCTCAGTACATTTGGTTTCCATCAGTGTTTTGAGTGCTGAAAATAACATGATGGTACATGTCCCTCACAGGAGAACTTCAGAAACATCACAGGTGTGCCACACTTGCACCTTGCAATTTACCATGTTCTTTCAGACTTCCAGTTAACATGGTGGGCCATGCTGCTGCCTTGTGTCCCAAACACATTGAAATGCTGGATAAAGTGAGGAAACAGTAAGAGAAGAAAAATATGCAGCTAGGTTGAGAAGCAAGAAAGGAGTATCTTCAAGAGCTAGACTAGAAAAGGAGGTCAAATTCTCAGCAGAGAATATGAACGGAAGCCCGTTAGTTCACAGGGGTATCCAGATTGGATATGTGAGGTTCACCTGGTAAATTAAGAAAAAAGACCAAGAAGTTGCCTCTAACTGGTGGAGATTAAATTGCTTGCCTTGCGAGGTGAGCTGAGAAAGTTTCCCTCACCCAGGAGAGGACAGAATTCCTGAGATTGCATGGATTCAGATGCAGGCCTCATATCTGCATCACTGGTGCTAATGGAAATCTTGAGCCAAGAAATTAACATAGAAACCGGTGACACCTTATGACCCTGGGCTGCCATAGCCCCTGGTCTCCCTATAGGGGCACCTTTACAGTTGCACACATGTGCGAGCCCCCATAGAAAACAACCTTTGCTGAAGATGAGTTTACAGACAAAATTACAAGGCATGCAGGGAAAATTACCACCTTGAGAAAGAGAATCTATAGATTCTCAAGTGGGAAAACTCAGGTCCTAGAAACTAGAAACCATAAAACAATCTGAAAGAGAATTTAAAATAAGAATATTTGAAATGCAAATAACGGAATAGAAATTATAGCAAGATTAGGACATTATGAAAAAAGAGTAGGTAAATTTGAAAACAAACCAAAAAGAAATTCTAAGTATTAAAAATGTAGTCATTGCCATGTGCTTTCAGATTAATTATCTTATTAATGCTTCATGGAAGTTAGGGTAGGTAGTTTTATTCTTTGTGTGTTTCTTCAAAGTTTTTTTTTTTTTTTTTCGGAGACAGAATCTCAGTCTGTCACCCAGGCTGGATCTCAGCTTACTGCAACCTGCCCCTCCTGGGTTCAAGCCAATTCTCATGCCCCAGCCTCCCTAGTAGCTGGGACTACAGGTGCACACCACCACAGCCAGCTAATTTTTGTGTATTAGTAGAGACGGGGTTTTGCCATGTTGGCTAGGCTAGTCTCGAACTCCTGACCTCAAATGATCTGCCTGCCTCGGCTTCCCAAAGGGCTGGGATTACAAATGTGAGCCACTGTGCCCAGCTTAAAGGTTTTTTTGTTTGTTTGTTTGTTTGTTTTTTACTATAGAAGTACTCATGTATGTTGAAAATCTGGAAAATAAAGCAAATTATAGGAAAGAAATAAGAATAATTTGTTAACCTGTTTCTTGAGTTAACTATTTTGGCATTTTTTTCCTAGTAGGGATTCTACTGGGTATAAAATTTTAGATCCTTATTTAAACAAAGTTTTGAAACGTGAGCCTTCTTCTATATCATAATTAAATTTTCTCTGAAAATATGTTTAATTGCTCTGTAGTATTTTATTGTCCTGCTCTGCCATACTTTATCTGTCTACTCTTCATGAATGTATGCACTGTGTACAATATTACCTACTTTAACCACAACATGTTGAACATTTGTTTGCATTTCAGATTATTATTTAGATTATTCTTTAGAGCAGATTACCAAAAATGAGATGGCTTGATTTATGGGTGGGGCCTTATATTTTGTAAGGGAAGGAAGGGACAGGAATATATGAACATTTTTTAGCTTTACTATTATTATATAATAAAGAATTTGTCTGGTCTTTGTCCCAGGTTCCTGGAGCTTCTAAAACCCTTGGAATTTCCAGAGTGATAACAGTGTCTCTGTTACTCATAGTGGACCTTTGGGGCACACCTGAGTTTATGCTAAGGAGATGACTCAGGATAGGGACTGGTCATGCCTGAAAGACCAACCATGTCATTAGAGGGTTAGGCCTATGGGCCGTATGATATCAGGCTGACCTCCTGACCTTTGGGGGGCTGGAAATTTAGTTCAGTCTCATGGCCAGTAATTCAATCAATCATACCCATGTAATGAAACCCCAGCAAAAACTCTGGACACTGAGGTTCAGGGAGCTTCCTGATTGGTAAACATATTGATATGCCCAGAGGGTGATGTTCCCTGACTGCACAGGGAGAGGGCACCAAAGATCTGAATCTAGGGCCCTCCCAGGTTTCACCCCATGCATCTCTTCATTTGGCTGCTCCTGATTCTTAGCCTTATAATAAAACTGTAATCGTAAGAATAGTGCTTTTGTGAGTTCTGTGAGTTGTTCTAGTTAATTATCTAACCTGAGGAGGTCATGGGAACCCCCTGTATTTGCAGCCAGCTGGTCAGAAGTGCGGGTGGCCTAGGGACCCCTGAACTGGTGGCTGGTATCTGAAGTGAAAGCAGTCTTGTTGGGGACTGTACCCTTAAGCTATGGGGTCTGACCATTGACTTTAGGTGGTTTGTGTCACTATTGAATTGTGGTATACAACTTGTGATACATATTTCCAATTGTGTTGTAAAGTTTATATACAAAATTACAAAAGAGTGAACGTTTAAGTAACCTTGACACTGCTGGGCTTCAGTATCCTCATCTATGAAATGGGAAATTTAGTGACAACAACACAGGGATGTTGTATGATCATCTTTGTAAAGTGCCTTGGACCAGCACCTGGTGCATAGAAAGCAGTCATAGGATGTCCATGAGCACGTGCACATGTGCATGCATGTTGTGTGAGCATTGCAGGAAAACCAGAAAACAAAGCGAAGAAAACAACAAAAAAAGAAATCATTTGAAATGACATCAAAGATATAAAAACAGGATTATATTTTGTATTTTGGAAACCTCATTGTTTAAATAGGTTGGCTTATCCCTTTTACATTTATTATTATATATTTGGTCTTTTGTCATCATGTTCCATTTAAAAAAAACATTTTCTATCCTTTTTCGCTCTTTTTGTTATTTTCTATGTGATCTTCTGTTTCGCATTCTCTTTTCATTTGTGTAGGTCTACAGTTTTTGTTTTTACCTTAGAGCTAAAAATGGTTCTACAAAGTGTTACTTTTAAATCTTCAATGAACCTGCTTAAGCCTGGATTTCCCAAGCTATCACCTTGAGAAATGAAGCACCACTCTGTGACACCTCCTCTCGTCCTGTTTTTGGAGGTTCTGCTTCAGGACTTTTTTTAGTCAGCATTAGTGAAAGAATTTTCATAGTATGTATTTCTTCTTTCAAGAATGATAGTAAATGCAATTGGTATATAAGAGGCACATCATTTTATTGGAAGAATAAACGTCACAGTTCTTCAGACTTAATTCTGTATTTAAATGGTTCCTGTGGTCACCCTTGGGTCTTTTCATGCATGTGTCCTCATCCCCAGGTTCTCACTTACATTTATCATGTTCCTGTTAGATCTGCCTTCAAGAAGTTTTATGTGAAAAGTGAAAGGTTTCAAACATACACAGGACCAAGAGAACAAACCTTCGTGTACCCTTCAGGCAGACTGAACAGTTCATGTACAACAGTACATGAACAAACCTTCATGTACCCATCAGGTAGACTGAACAGTTACTAAGATTTCACCGTGCTTGTTTCATCTCTGTCCCCTGCTTTCCTTGCTGAAGTATTTTTAAACAAATTTATGAGATCTTGAGTCATTTTACCCCTGAATACTTATGTTTATACCTTTAAAAAATACAGACTTTTTCTTGCATAAATCAATGTCATTAACCCAGCTAATAATAACTATTCTTTGGTGTCCAATACCCTATCTATATTTAGAATTTTCTTCATTTTCTTGAAAAAATGTTCTTCAAATATGGTTCCCCACCTCCTCCCTCCACAAAAGGATATAAGAACATATCCATCCCCAAGTCCTTCATGTCAATGAGGAGCCCGAGGCTCAGAGAGGTAGATTGGCTTCCTCAGGTCAGACCCTAGTATTAGGATTTGAATCCCCACCCCTCTTAGTGAGCTTTACATTTTATGTACTACATCTGACTGCCCAGGCATGCTTACCCCAAGTAGGATGAAGCATCTAACCTCAACCTAAAGTTTCGCCCAAGATATAGGGGCTGAAGTAGACAGGAAGATGAGCACTGCTCCAGGAAGCCTCCCACCAGTACAGAAGAGCTCTTTTCTGGAAGACAGGGCTGGATGCCACAGTGAGGCAAGTCCAGCCCCAGCCCTGCATCAGTGTCTTTTTTTGGTTTTGTGTCTATTCTTAAGGAGCTGCTTCTGGTACACAGGCAGTGCCAAGGCCCCCTACAATGAGGCTACTTGGCTACAGGGAGTTCTGAAGGTTATGGAATACTATATGGCCTTTGGGATCTTCGCTCTGCCATGCACTCACTGTGTGTTTTGAGCCTGGGACTTGACCTCTTTGACTGAGTTTCTACCTTTGGAAGATGGAATTAGAGTGCTTACTTTGCAGGGTTGTTGTGAAGATGACGTGAATGCAGGTGTAAGCATCCCTAGCACCGTGCCTGGCATGTAGTAGCTGTTTATAAATGCAAACTTAATGTTGTCTTTCTCTGCCAGGGAGGAGGACAGAGCACCAGCCACCTCTCCATCTCTACTGCACTGTCCCCTGGCCCCAAGACCTCTTCTGCATCCCCTTCCTCTCTCCTCTGGTCTGCATGGTTAGGCACCCAGGCTTTATGGGGCAGGGTGCTGGAGCTGAGAGGACACCAGCTCTGAGCACCTGCCGGCTTTGGAGAGATGAAGGGAAGGACACTGCCGAGCACTTGCTCAGTGTCCTATCACTCCTCAGGTGGTCTGGTTTCATGCTGCTTTACAGACCAAGGTACTGGGCACAGAGGCAGGTGTGCCTTATTGTCTTCTCAGAGTGTTACCAGTTATTTCTAGTTTCAATTGAAGACACTCAGTTCATTGACGCAAGAGATTGACTCTCAGGATATGCCAGAGAACAGAACCCCAGTAAGAATCGGGGCAGGAGCTCAGGGGCTGTGGAAACACTCGTTGCCAGCAAGTGTGCTGAGAACACAAAGGAAATGCTTGTGATCCTTTTAGAGTGACTGGGAGTAAACATTTATTTCACCTTAAAGGAAACGAATGTTTCAGGAAGAGGCCCAGGAGCTTGACGAAGCTAGACAGCCCATGCCGTGAGCCACATAAAGGAGGACATCAGAACCAATTGGGTTAGAGAGGGCCTAATAAATTGTGTCCCTCACAAGGACCCAGCATTTTCTGTTCCTTGGGTGGGCCACATGTGCTGTGCTCTTGAGAAGATTGGGAACAGCTGTACTGAGTTGTTGCCATTGAGTCATATCTGGTCCAGGGGCCAGCGGTTGGCTCCTCTGGTCATTCCGTCCTTTTCTAACAAAGCTTGAGGTGATCTGGCCGTCTCCCCAAAGATCCCAGGGAAATGCATGCTCAGCATCCTCTGTGCAGCACTGGCAGCTGGGGCTTCCGTAGCCCCCTGCTGTGTCCTGTGCTCTCAACGGCCTCTTTCCTTAGCTTTCCGGCCTGCTCCCTCCCTCCAATTGCTAAATTCCCCTCTTCTATGCTATCTTAGCAGAAACTTCTCATTTAACTTTTATATACTTCGCTGTGTTGATGTTGTCTGTATGTGTGTGTGTGTCTCCCCCAGAAGACTCTGAAGATCCTCGAGGGCAGAGACTGGGTTGGATTAATTTCTGAAGTTCAGAACTCAGCCTAGGGACAGCCATACAGAATGGAACAGAAGCAAACTTTTATTTCTGTGCCCAGATATGGTGGTACACAGAGGGTTGTGTGGTGCACAGAGGGTAGCTGGTTTGCAGGTACAGTATGAGGCATCTTGAGAAATTAATAGTGGGGAAGGAGAGCCCGCTAGCCTGGCCTGCCTGTTGCCTCCACTGGGGGGCCCCGCTGCCCCGGCCCCTCTTGGGCCATTGCATCCTGTCCCTCTGGTTGCTTGCATGGGGCTTGCAGGACATGGTGGGCTCTGCAGGCTGCTTCACAGTGCAGTGTGTTCCTGCTGCTCCTTCTGAAATGTGACCTGCCATGCCTTCTTCAGTACCTCTGTCTCCATCCAGAAAAATGTCTAATTGTATCTTGAACTCATTTACATTGCTTGCTTCAATGGCCTCACTTGGCAGCTGAGCCCATATGCTAATTCCACCCTTTACATGAAGGAATTCTGCTGATTTTACTTACTTTTTATGACAGACTCCTCTCCCTACCCCCTACTCCGTTCTTCTTTTTTTGGTCTCCTGCTCCCCAGTAAACAGTTTCTTAGGTCCACTCTCGCAGGCTCAGTGACCCAGTGCCCTCAGGACGCTTCATGGGGTGAAGCTCCTGATGGGTTTGAGTCAGGGCCCTGAGCACTGGCCCAAGCCCTTCCAGCACCTTCAACTTAGGGTTAGTCAAGAATGTCCTGCCTTGGTTTCTCTGCTTCAGAGGAGGGGCTCTCTGGGGCTTGGGGACTCATTTCTACAAGGGTATGTTTGTGTCTAAGACAACTGTTGTTTTTTGGAACCCACAGTGAGAGTTGGTGAGAGCGGCATTGCCTCAGGGGCCTTGTGAGGACAGACCCTGCTTCCATGATAGGGGAGGAGGAGTCTGGGTCCGTGGGTGGATTGAGCCCGAGTTCAGTCCCAGTTCTTGCCTTTGCTGCCAGTAGGGCCTTGGATGAGAGTTCCTTGACCTGAGTCTCACTTTCTTAATCTGTAAAGCGGATATGTGAGGGCCCGTCCTCCCCTCATTCAGATTCCTGGGGTCTTCTCCAAGTGGACGCAGTCCTTGCAGCCCGAGTCCTCTCTGTATTGGCTCTGGGCCACCGGATCTTTATAGTATTTGATTTTGTCTTGGCACGGCCACTTCAGTTGTTCAGCTTTTCTCCCCTTTTTTCTGTTTCTAAACAAGCATACATAACCTTTTTAAGTGTTACTAGGATGCCACCACTGAGGACTAGAGAAGAGTTGATTAATTGTTGCTGGAGGGAGTGTTCTAAGTAATTGAACAGACCCGGTCGTCTCTGACCTTTCGGTGCTTTTCATTTACTTCATACATATCTGTTGAACACCTATTCTTTGCTGCCGTGTGCAAGGGATTCTGTGGGATAAGGCTGCCCAGGTCCCTGTCCCAGTGGGTGAGGCTGCAGAGGAACCTGGGAGTCACAAACAGCACTATCCTGGGGCAGCGTGGGATTGTGGGACTCTGAGGAGGGGCTGTCACCTCCAGATGAGGGGGAGCCTGGAAAATACCTGGGAGGTGACATCTAGCCAAAACTTGAAGGCTGGATTGCCAGAGAAAGGACAAAGTGGACAGAATGCTCCAGTCTCATGTGCATGGGTCACAGTCCTGGGGTGATAGAGAGCATGGCTGAGTGAGGAGCTGAAGCATGGAGTGTGAGGAGATGGGGGTGGTGGGCGTGAGGCTGTCAGGTGGTGCAGGTAGGGGCCCAACCACATTGCCCTTCTTGTTCCTTGCCCAGGAAGGAGGGTCAGGGTTGGGGAGTCAATCTCTCACCTTGACCTCCTGTGACCCTCACTCTCTTCTGCACAAAGGGCAACATAGCACTATTAGATACCAGGTCCCCGGCCTGAGTGGGGTTTGGTCCTGTCCCTGCACTTACCTGACAATTTTACCTTGGGCAAGCAGGCAGTGCAAACTCTCTGTGCCTTGATGTGATCATCTGCAAAATGAGGGTGTTGGTAATAGTACCTATATCCAAGGACTGAGTTCAGTGAGCTGATGTATGCAGTGCACTTAGATCAGAACCTAGTTATAGTAAACACTACATTAAATGTCACCTATGAAAACAGTGCTCATTTCTTGTGGAAGGGGCTTGATAAGAATAACTTCTGTCCCAGAGGAAATTCCAGCCTGGTATCTCTGAGGTTTTCCTGCTTCATCATCCAGGGAAATAATTGTCTTAGGTTATTCCTGGGCTTTCTACCTCCTGGGGCTATATTGAGACTCAGTATGAAAACCTATGTGTGAAATTCTAGGGAAAATCCCCACTAGAGAGAAAATAATGTCGGAGACTGTTTGGAACTTTCACATGCGTTAACTCCTTCAGTCCTAACAGTCTACGAAGTGGGCCCTGTTTTTACACAGCATATGTATAGTGTGGCTGTGATACTAGCTGTGGGGCCTCGGTCCAGAGTGTTAGGGAGCGAGTGTTTGGCAGACTCCGCATGGCCTTTTCATCAGCTTTGGAAGAAGCCAAGGCCAGAGAGCGAAGTGCTCTCCCCTCGTGGCCCTGCTGGAGGGGCAAGGGCTGAGTGAGATTCATCTGGTCTCATTTGGACCCCAGAGAGCCCACTGTCCTTTCCTCCAGGATGACCCTCCTGGCATCTACCTTCCCTAGGCCCACCAAGGGCAAAACATGTCTCATGGGAGAAAGGATTGGACTGTCAAATCTGCCCCAGGTGCAGCGGATTGATTCCTGAGTGCTTTTCTGACTCCAATAGTTACAGGCCAAAGAGGCTGGATATTTATTCTGTTTCTTCGAACTTTCCTTTCTAACGAAAACTCCAGAGTTCTCACACTAGGGAGTTACAGGCCAGTCTTGGCCCATGAACATGTTTTGTTTGGGCCATGCTGTTTAAACATTTTTTTCAATTGGTTGTCAACATTTAAACATTGGCGAATTTCATATAATATTCCAGATTTTTGGCATCTCTTAAAAAATCGGAGGATCTGGCAACTTGAGGCCTACATTCCTGTCTGGCCATGGTGTACTGGAGCTGAGGAGAAACGGTCCCCTCCAAATGGGGTGCAGGAGTTTCTGTTCCCTTTGGTCTCACACCTTGACTTATGCCTAGCCCATGTTGCTCGTGTGAGGTGCCCACCAGCCCTGGAGGGTTTCCTTTCCTTCCCTTCCCTTCCTTTCCCTTTCCCTTTCCCTTTCCCTTTCCCTTTCCCTTTCCCTTTCCCTTTCCCTTTCCCTTTCCTTTCCTTTCCTTTCCTTTTCCTTCTCTTTCTTTTCTCTTTTTTCTTTTCCTTTCTTTCTCTTTCTTTTATTTTCCTTTCCTTTCCTTTCTTTTCTTTCTCGCTCGCTTTCTTTCATTCTTTCGTTGTTTTGTTTTTTCATTCATTCATTCTTTCCCTCCCTCCCTCCCTTCCTTCCTTCCTTTTCTTTCTTTTCTTTCGAGATAAGATCGTGCTCTGTGGCCCAGGCTGGAATACAGTGGCATGATCATAACTCACTACAACCTTGAGCTCCTGGGCTGAAGCCATCTCTCCTTCAACTTTCAGAGTAGCCAGAACTACAGGCATGTGCCACTGCACGTGGCTAATTTTTGTTTTTTAAACTTTTTTATAAAGATGGAGGTCTCACTATGTTGCTCAGACAGGTCTCAAACTCTTGCCTCAAACCGTCCTCCCTCCTCAGCCTCCCAAATTGCTGAGATTACAGGTGTGAGCCACTGTACTTGGCCACTGGAGGCTTTTATATTTGGGACAACTGCTCTCCACTTCCTTTACTTTAGAACAGGCCTTTGTGAGATGATAGCATTTGTTAGGGAGAATGGGAACTCAGGCTCAAGAGCGCTCATAATGATCATTTTCATGATGAAGCACCTGCTGTCTCCCAGACCCAAGTGAGGTTGGTTAGCAAGTATCCATGAGCCTCACACTGCTCTGTTTATAGTATATGATCCCCATTTTACAGGTAGGAGAGACTGAGGCTTAAATAGATAAGGGCATTTAGACAGTTCTCACTTAGCAAGCAGATTGGGGAAGCTGAAGTAGAATCCAGAATGTTCCCTGCAAAGTCTGTCTGCCTCCCCACACACCTTGCCCTCACTCTCAAGTTGGCCCGTGCATCAATAGGCATGCCCTGAAATCTAGAGATGGAGGACTCCAGGAAGTTTCCTTCAGTTTCCCTTGGAGATCACTGGGTGCTGTCTTCAAGAGAAATCCTCTTTGTTGACCTTCAGGGAGGTGGCCAGTGGAACTAATTTATGTTGCTTCAGATCAGGCAGAGCTAGCGTTGGCTCCTGGCTCCACCATGTTCTAGTTATAGGACTGCACTGTCCCCCCACTCCTCTCCTCCCTTTCATCCCCTCCATCCCCTCTCTCCTGTGTTCCCTTGCCTCCTTCCCCTCATTTTAGTGAGCCCTCATTGTGGACTGGGCTCTGTGTCTAACTTTCCAAGCCTCAGATTTCTCATACCTGGATGGGCTGTTGCTTGGCACTGTGGCCAGCCCAGTTGAGACCTTGATAATTGGTAGCCATTGTTATGAATGATGAGGCCCTCCACTCAGTTTCACAATGGAAATCACATTGACAGGGCCCCAGAGTTCCAGAATTTTTGTGAAACTTATTGACTTTAAAAAAATAGCCTTTTCCCTAAGGCACCTTGTGGGAAGAATTGAGATGACACTGAATTGCACAGATCTTTGTAACTCTGGCTCTCCCGTCTCATGGATCAGGTACCTTCTTTGTTCTAAGCAGTCTGCTAGGCACATCATATACCTTTCTAAAAGGTTAGTAATGGTTTCATCTCCATATGAAAGGTGAAGAAACAGGCCTGGAGAGCCCAGGCATTTTGTGAAAGATCATACCGCTGGTAAGTGGAGCAGGGGCTCCAACTCAAGCTGGCCCTCTCCAGGGATTGTGCCCTGAGCCCTTTGCTGGGGGGCCTGATTCCCAACCCTGCCCCAGGATCCGAGGTAGACTCAGTGTCCATGTCACGTAACGAAAGAGTCAGGGGTTCTCGGTGCCCTGTTAGGGCCTCTTGTTCCTGGTTGGTTGGCAAGTCTGAGTGTTTATTCAGCACTGCTGGGAAAGCTCCTGGGTTTAATTCTGAGATTCCAAGCCATCCTTTTGCATCTCCCCCCGCTCCCCAGCTGAGAGAACTGGGAGAGACATGAAGGATACACAGTGCAGGGGCTCTTCCGTGGGCGAGGTTTCTGTTTGGATTTCAGGCGTCGCTGATGGTGAAGTGTGCTCAGGGTTTTCTTCGTAATTCACATTCCTGTGTCTACCTCTTACTGTTTTGTCCAGAAGTTCTTGTATCCATATTTGGTGATTCGTCTGTCTGTTCCCACCCCCACCCCCAAGCGCCCCTCAAGGTGTCTGCCAAAATCCTGTATAACTCATATCATCTCCCAAGCTGTTATAGTATATAAGGGCAAAGGATAATTTAGTTATTTTTGAATAAAGATTTAGAGGAAAAGTAAAAAAGTTGGGCAGGGGGTAGGGGGAAGTTTTCATACTCACTGCATGAAATAGACAATATTTCCTGAAACAGGAGATACGAACCTCAAAGAATTTAAAATAAAACATTCATTTTATTATTTTTTTAAAGAAGGAAAACGAGGGGGAAAAAGTAGAATAGTCAGTCTTTTTATCCTAAGTACAGATGAAATTGATTAAACCTTAAAGACTGGCCTCCGCACACCCGGTTTATTAATTGAAGAATTTCCTCTTACCCGGAATGGGAAGTTCACATTAAAATCGAGCTTGCCCTGAGTGGTAGTGACACTTGAGAACTGAACATTTTCCACAATCCTATTTTCTCTTCGGTGCTAGAGGAAATCCTAAAATGGTTAAAAAGGGGGGAAGGGGATTGAGGCGGGAGAGAGCAGAAACTGTACATTTTAAGGAAGCCTTCTTTCATTTCCTTGTAAAGCATGAAATCAAATTATAGCTTATGGCCCACAATTATTTTATTTCTACATTTCAAATTCCATTTTCTGCTCTTTTTCACTGCTCTTGAAGAGGAGTTGTACTGTTGTGCAAAGTCAGCTAAAAAGATTACCCCAGATAGACACAGTAGCTTAAAGAAGCAAAAAGGCAAAACTCCCTGGTTAGGTTGGGAGCCCTGTGGCCCTACAGAGCCCTCATGTCTGCTTGCATCTGGAAAGGCGGCATAAGCAGCCATCACCCCGTGGACTCCTTGGCCCTGACAGGAGCTTGGAAACCTCTGCTCTTTGTGTGTCTCCCTGTATGATGCTGACTCTGCCTCTTTCCTCCCGGTGATGGGTGTCTACTTCACTGCCTCCCTAGGGGTGGGCCGCTCCTGGCTGACGATAAGGGGATGCTATGAGCTGATGCCTGGCACATCATTAATGCTCTGGCTTAGCAGGACTGAAGGTCATGCATTTTCCAGTTCTCTTCCAGTCCCTGAATTTAGTGCCAGCATGCCTTTCCCTACCTCTTGCTGACCCCTTTTCAGCAGAGAGTGAGTTCCAGGCTCAGTGCTTCAGCAGGCCGTGTTGTCCAGTTAACATCTAATAACGTTTCATTTATCTTTACAGTTAATTTCTCCTTAATGCAAGTTTAATAGTATTGTACTTAGGTCATGTAAAGTTGTTTTTAATATAAGTGCATTTGAATTTTTTAAAATGATGTGATTTAAACATACATGTGAGTAAATAATAGTAGAGGTAGTATCCATGGGCCTGGCAGAAATCATGAAGATGGCTCATGGATGGAGAACCCTCACTTAATTCATACTTCTTCCCTGATGTGGATCAGCCGTCTTGAAAACTTTTAGCCACAGAGCTCTTTAATCATGTCTCCAGTTATCCATCCACATCTTTACCAGCCCTTGCTCTCAGGAAGTTCTCTTACAGATCTACCTGAGCTCCTTCATGCTTCTGTTGAAGATCACTTTATTTTGTATTTTCATTAGATAGGGAGCACCCTTCATTAGATAGGTCCCTACCTCTGACCTTGAGCATCTCCTTAACTTCCTCTTTCCTCAGCCTCATGGTGGGCATGCAGGCTGTTAGACTCTGGCGGACAGGCGATATTGCTTTGTATCATGGTACGAGTTCTCCTCTTGAGTTAGAAGTTTGGGTTCTAATCCAGTCCTCCAGTTTGTTAGCTGTGTGACTGAGGGCAAGTCACATCAGATCCTTCAAATCTCTTCAGGTCTTAGCTTCTGCACCTGTGAATAATAATAAATGTTTCCTTCCTGAGCTGTTAAGATTAATTGAAATAATGTGCCTGGTGCATTCTTAGGCATGCAATATGTGTTCATTCTCTTTCTTCCTGTCCCCAACTCCCTGACCTGTAGTCATCTTTTTATTTATTTATTTATTTATTTAATTTATTTATTTGAGGTAGAGTCTTGCTCTGTTGCCCAGGCTGGAGTGCAGTGGCATGATCTCGGCTCACTGCAACCTCTGCCTCCTGGATTCGAGCAATTCTCTTGCCTCAGCCTCCTGAGTAGCTGGGATTACAGGCACGCACCACCACACCTAGCTAATTTTTGTATTTTTAGTAGAGATGGCATTTCATCATGTTGGCCAGGCTGGTGTTGAATTCCTGACCTCAAGTGATCCGCCTACCTCAGCCTCCCAAAGAGTTGGGATTACAGGCGTGAGCTACTGCTCCCAGCCCATTTTTTCATTTTTAAGCTTTTTATTTCAAAGTCATTTCAAACTTAGAGAAAGGCTCTAAGAATAGTACAGAGGACTCCCGTATGCCCATCAACCTTGAGCCGTCTTTGTGACCATGCTTGCATACAACAGCATGGTTTTGGTCCAGCCAGACAGAGACTTAGGGGTTGCTCTCTAGCAAGGCTGACATGACTGACTGTGGTGCGAGGACATTGCCATGGTTTCTTCACTGGTCTTGCAGAAGGCTGAAACCTCATTAACAGAAAATCTTTATGACCACTAAGCAGACATAACTGGGTGTCTTCTTCTCTCTTCTACCCTCCCACCCTGCCTTAGGTGGATCGTCTAACTTGTAGATCAAAGCCGGCCTCTTAACAAGTTTCCTGATAGGACAGGTACATACCTAGAGTTGTGTCTGAGATGACTTCATGTGTGCACAGATATGGTGTTAAGGAACGTCGATCCCAGTGAGAAAGTTATTCCCACTTCAAGATTCTTTAAGTCCTTCTGATGACTTTAAGGAGGTCTCAGATTGGTGCTGGGAGCTCTTATACTTCTCTTAACATTGCAAGCTCAGTGCCTATTACTGTAACCATGTCTGGCTAGAACTTAATAACAGTGTTTTATTTTTATTGTACTTCTTTTTTTAAACCTTTCACTTATGGTAAATTATACTGGTTTTCCAGTGATACGAAGCTTTACTTTTACTTACTATTTTATTTTATTTTATTTTTTTGAGACAGGGTCTCATTCTGTTGCCCAGGGTGGAGTGCAGTGGTGTGATCTCGGCTCGCTGCAACCTCTGCCTCCTGAGTTCAAGTGATTCTCCTGCTTCAGCCTCCCATATGTCTGAGACCACAGGTGCGCACCACCACACCCAGCTAATTTTTGTTTTTTGTTGTTTTTTTGTTTTTTTTTGTAGAGGTGGGGTCTCTTCATGTTGCCCAGGCTGGTCTCGAACTCCTGGGCTCAAGCAGTCCCCCCATCTCAGCCTCCCAAAGTGCTGGGATTATATGCCTGAGCCACCACGCCCAGCCTGAAGCTTTACTTTTAAAAATAAATTGCTGTTGAGTCAGTAATGTATGTACGTAGTTCAGAATCTTAAAGGTACAAAAATGTACACAGTAAAAAGTAAATCTTCCTCTTATTCCCCTGCTTACCTAGTTTACTTCCTGGAAGCAAACTGCTATAACCAGTTTCTTCTAAAGATTCCAAAGACACTTCATGATTTTTAAGCATGTTCTTTCTTCCATGGATTCTCTAGAAGTGGCAATATACTGTGCACACAGTGAACACACCAGCTCCGCTAGAGCTCTGTTCGGTGAATAGTTACCTTGGTGTTTTTAAATAGCTGTGTCATGTTCTGTTTTAGGTATATATCATAGTTTAGTTAACTTCCCTTCCAACAGGCACTCAGGCTGGTTCTGAGTTTTTGCTCTTCTAGACACGTGGCAGTGAGTGTCCACATATGTGCCCCGTGTGCACGTGGGTCACTGCTAGTCCCCAGAAGTGTCTGACGGCCATTTGCCAGCATGTGCTGCTCCCACTGCCAACCCCACCCCAGTGACAGGCAGGATTATCTGTCTCCCTGCGTGGAGGGGCAAAGTGTTGTTTGTTTGTTCGTTCGTTCGTTTGTTTGTTTTGAGATGGAGTCTCACTCTGTCGCCCAGGCTGGAGTTCAGTGGCACAATCTCGCCTCACTGCAACCTCCGCCTACTGGGTTCAAGTGTTTCTCCTGTCTCAACCTCCTGAGTAGCTGGGATTATGCAGCAACACCCGGCACGCAACACCGAATCTGGCTAATTTTTGTATTTTTTGTAGAGATGGGGTTTCACCACATGGGCTAGGCTGGCCTCAAACTCCCAACTTCAAATGATCCGCCTGCCTTGGCCTCCCAAATTGCTGGGATTATAGGCATGAGCCACTGTGCCTGGCCAAGAGTGTTACCAAATGTTTAAGGTGACTTGGCCTCCTAGGTAAAACTTGGGTTCTGGAGCCGCATAGCCTGATTTTGAATTCTAGCTCCCTGTCTTTCTAGTTCTGCAACCTGTGACTTAATTTCCTCATCTGTAAATGGTTGGGGTGGGGGTGGGGGGCGGCAGTGACGCAGAGTATCAGCAGGCTCCCAGAATGCCAGGTCTAGGCAGGCTGAACACTCAACACATGTTAGCTCTTTGTATTATCATCAGTATTATTTGGTCAGTCCAGTAGGTGAAAAACAGAATTTCAGTGTACAGTGGTTTTAATTTGCATTTTTTTTGTTACTGGTGAGGTGGGTTGTCTTATCATGTTTGAGCTATTTTTATTTCTTTATGCCCCTGCTTATTTCTCTGACTTCATCTCCTTCCTCTTCCTCAAACGCATGTGGAGGCTTTGCACTGGCTCCTCCCTCTGTTGCCTACCAACTCCTTCTCCTCTGAGTCTGTGCCCAGATAGCTCCTTCTCAGTGAGGACTCTCCTGACAACCTGATTTACAATTGCAGGCCACCTGCTTCCCAGACAGAGCCTACTTCTACTCTTTCTCCCCAGGATGCATAGCCTTTCACAGTAAGTGAATTACTGTGAAATTCACTTACTGTGTTTTAATGTTTGCTTTTGCTTTACCCTACTGGACTGTGAGTTCCCAATTGCAAGGGGTAGGGACTGTTGTCTGTCTGGCCTTTCAAATGTGCCAGCCACCAACTCTACGTCTGGCATGAGGGAGTGCTCAGTAAAAGTGCTGCATGTGAACTAGCTGTTGATACCATTTACATTTTTGATTGGACTGTTGCTCTCTTTAAAAAATCAATTTCAGTATTTCCAATTTGAATATTAAGGAAAACAGTCCTTTGTGTGTAGTATGCATTTTAAGCTTCTCTCCCTTGTCACTGGACTTTATCATATTTTCCTATATAGAGATATTTGGTTATTATGTTGTTGAATTTGTCAGTGTTTCCTTTTATTCTTTCTTCTATGTTTATTCTATGGGTTTTGTTTCTTACCTAGGTATCTTTTTACTTTTAAGATTATAAAAAAATTTTTTCTCACCCTTTCTTTCAGTACTTTCTTGGTTTTCTGTTCTTACGTTTGAAACTTTGATCCATTTGGAATTTATTCTGGTGTCATGTGTATGGTAGACATCCAATTTTATTTTTATCTAGATGACTACCCATTGTCCCTTTATCACAATTATGTGATTGTCCCTGTTTCCAGATGTGCACCTTGGGGCTCAGAGAGGGAAAGCTCCTCACTCAAGATTGTGCAGCCAGCAAATGGACTTGCATCCTGCCCTGCTCCCCTCTCCCAGCTCTGTGGGTGTTTTGCCACGAGTCTCTAACATTTCTTGTTTTTTTGGCTTTCTTTCCTTTTGGCAGGGGTCCAGCACCTCTATTTGTCTGCTGTCTTGTCCAGGGCTGTTTATTTTTTGCCTTGATGTCTTACATGGACTCTCTTTGTTGTTCCTCCTGTTCCTCCACTGCTGACATGCTCTCATTGTTCACCCTGGCCTTTCTTCAGGTGGTGATGAATGTCTCCTTTGGTTCCCGCCTGCACGACTATGCCTCAGGTTGTGTACTTTGTTCTCCTTCCTCTCTATCCTCAGGGCCTTGCCCACCTGCTCTTTGGGATGCCTTAGGGTTCCCAGAGCACTCAGGAATGCATGATTCTGGCCAAGAGGCAGCCGGTAATAGAAAAAGCAGAAATTTTGAAGTCAAACAGCCCTTGGTTCTAGCGCTGCCTCTGCTGTTAACTGTTGGGCAATTAAACCTCAGATTTCTCTTTATGGAAATGGGAGATCTCCTCTTCTAGGGATAGTGGTGAGGATTAGAACTAATGCAGAAGTCACAAGCTCAAGTGCCTGTTGGGAGCCAGGCTGGTAGTATAAATACTGGGGTGTGAGGCAACAGGGAATTGCAGGAACCAGGGTAAAGTTGGGAATGCATGACTGTTCTCCAGGAAACAGCTGCTCCTCACCCACATCAGACAAAGGCCCGGTCTAACTACATTTGCTAATTCATGGAGATTTTCATGTGACATTTCTCAAGTTGTAAATGTTGGCAGTGCATGCATATTCTAACAGGCACTGCACAGGCTAGACAATGCCCATTCCAGATCCTCAGGCATCTTTAAGTTGTCAGTTTGCAGCCAGTGATGTGAAGTCCTTGGCTCCAATTCAGCTGTCAATCCACAGTGGCTGTTATTCGGGGTTTTTTGGGGGTTTTTTTGAGCTTGCTCTGTTGTGCAGGCTAGAGTGCAGTGGCATAGTCTCGGCTCACTGCAACCTCCATCTCCTGGGTTCAAGTAATTCTCGTGTCTCAGCCTCCGTGTGTACCACCACACCCTGCTAATTTTTTGTATTTTAGTAGAGACAGGGTTTCACTATGCTAGCTCATGCTGTTCTCAAACCCCTGAGCTCAGGCAATCTGCCCACCTCGGCCTCCCAAAGTGTGTAATGGCTGTTATTTGTATTGTGGCTGCTGCTTTTGGGTTTCTTGTCAGTCAGGCAGCACACTGCAGCGTCCCTGCTGGATGCTGGGTCAACTCTGTTCCCACTTGTTACTTCCGGTACTTGGAGTTCCTTAAACTTCTTCTGGTCCACTTGGTAGGGCATGTCCTTTACCTGGAGACCAAGGAGCCGGGGTTTGACTGTTAATGCTTCATGGGACCAGGACAGCAATGTCTAGTTCTGCTGGGTCAGCTTCTCCTGCTCAGGGGTCTCCCTGCAAGTCTGGTGGGATTTGGCCAGGATGTTTGTGGAGGAGCCCACCTTTGCAGGGCAGTTCAAACAATAAGGATGTCCTGCCTAGTTGTGGACACAGTGCTCCAGGCTGTTGGCTGGCACTTACCAAGAAACTCCATGAGGGGCCAGCTGCTGGGTCCACAGGAATTGGTGGAGGCACTGTTTGTATTCGCTCCATGCTGCCGTTAATACTCTTCCTCTTCCTCCTCTGGAGGGCACAAGGCCTTTGGGTATATGTGAGTCCTAAAGGAAGTAGGAGGCCAGTTCTTGAGCTCTTGCTGTGCTGGGCATCGTGATACTCACAGCAGCTTACATTTAGTGAGTCTGGGGCATGTGGCAGGTGCTGGGCGAGGTGCCCTCCTCCACCTTACAGTCTTGTCTCTGGCATCAGCATCTTCAAAGGAGGAATCCCAGGCTCCAAGAGGTCAAGAGGTGTACTTGCCTGAGGCTGTGCAGCTGGCAGGGCGAGATGCTTACCCTCTGCCTCCACCTGCCTCAGAACTTGAGGTGGGCTTCCAAGCTGCTGCCCCATTCCTCCTGCCCACAGGCAGCATCCCTCTCCATGAATTCCTTGATCACATGCCTCAGATCAAAACATGCCCTCCCTCTGGGCTGTCTCCTCTATAGGAACCTGAGTTTCCAACTAGGGTGGTAGACACCACTGTCAGTAGAAAACAGAAATGCAGTTATTATTTATGTTTTACAGATGTGGAGATGGAGCACAGAGAGGATGAATAGCTTTACAAAACTCCCCTCCGTCTGAAACTGTTCATGAAAATGGTTATCTGGTGATAACAAGGACCAGGGTCCCTGGAGCCTTCTCCTGTGACTGGGGCCTCCTTTGGCCTCCCGGTCCCCACTGGAGGGTCTGGGCCTGGCCAGGAGCCTCCAGCCTGTTAGACTCCTAGCACCTCCTGCAGTCGATGGAGTAACCTGGTGGTTGTTAGCAGCATGGGCAGCATGAGTGTTTGGCTTCAGGGAGAGGGCTGAGCAGAAAGGCTGAGAGAGAGTGCACGAGTGTGGCATGCTGCCCTGTGCCCAGGTGGGTGCTAGGTCACAGGCACTGTGGGGGGCCTGGTCGTGACCACCGACCTCCTCTCCTCCCCTTTCCCCTTCCCCAACTCCATCAGCAGGCTTTGTCCACTTGTGTTTGCCTGGGGTCTGCCTGGACTATTGGGGACAGCAGGCCTTGTTACAGTTCGACCAAGCGTAGTGGGGCCCAGGTTCAGTGCTCACAGCTGTTAGTACCAGCTCCTGCTTACTGAGAGTGCTTAGGGCTGAGTCTTTCCCAATCTTCTGCAGGAGGCATCTTTGTTTAGGTCCTGATTGTGGATGAGGAAATTGAAGCTCCTGGTAAGGTTGTGATTTGAACATACCCAAGCTTGGGGACCTCCAAGCCCTGCTCTTCCCCACTTCCTCTTGTTTGTGGCCCTCGTTTCCTTGGTCTGTAAAATGACCCTCTTGTCTAAACCCCTTCCATTTCCAAATCCTCTGAGCCTGTGCTGAGGAGGACAGGCTAGTCCCACACCTTCCTGGTACCAGTGGGAATTTGAGAAGTAAAGTCCAGGCTTACCCTGTTTCAGGAAAATTGCAGAAGGAGGAAAACTAATTCTCCTTAAGACTGATTTTCTCCTTGCTCTCTCAGAAAATGGGCTACAATGTGGCTGAAATCTTGCTGCCCTTCCATCCCCTGCCCTTGGCAGAGAGTCAGGGTTGGGACAGCTGCAACCTGTGTTGGATGGAGCCTGATCAGTCCTGGGTTCTTGTCCCTAGTTGGGTGACTTTGGGCAAGTTATTTAACCTGCCTCAGCCTTAGTCTTCTTACCTATACAATGGGGAGATAGGCAATACACTGAATAAATGAATAAAAACAGCTGCAATAATGGTATCATCTTGTGATTATAAGGCTCTCACCCTGGAGTCTGAGGAGCTGTGTTCTGAGGTGAGAATGTCTGAAACCTGCCCATTTTGTCCTGGAACACTCACAGGGGGCTTGTAGAGAGCATTTCTTTATTCTGGACATAAGATCTTGCTGCTCAGAGTTTCAGGATACTGTCGTAGAGCAAAATCAGTAGACTGAGTGTAAATCCCTCTGAACCCTTGCTCCTTGACCTGACTTGGTTACTTCACCTCTCTGAGCCTTTATTTTCTCTCTTTCTCTTTTTTAGACAGGGTCTCACTCTGTCACCCAGGCTGGAGTACAGTGGTGTAATCAGGCCTTGACCTGCAACCTTGACCTCTCTGGGTGCAGGTGATCATCCTACCTCAGCCTCCCAAGTAGCTGGGATTACAGGCATGTGCCACCACGCCCAGCTAATTTTTGTATTTTTTTTGTAGAGACAGGGTTTCCATGTTGCCCCATGCTGGTCTCAAACTCCTGAGCTCAAGCGATTCACCCACCTCAGCCTCCCAGAGTGCTGGGATTACAGACGTATGCCACCACGCTAAGCCAATTTTTGTATTTTTGTAGAGACGGGGTTCACTGTGTTGCCCAGGCTGGTCTTGAACTCCTGAGTTCAAGTGATCTGCCTACTTTAGCCTCCCAAAGTGCTGGGATTACAGGCCCAGTCTGTTTTCCCATTTGTAATGCCCATATTGTAGAGTTGGTGTTGAGATGCAGGTAAGAGGAGATGAAGACATGTAGACTACCACTGTGCATGTCTTAATAGCAGATGTAGAAGTAAAAACTATGGTAACAGCTAATATAATTGAGGATTTCATATGTCTAGGCACTGTTCTAAACCGTTTATATATGTGATCTCATTGAGTCTTCAGTGCAATCCAATAACATAGGCAGTATCATCGTCCTCATATAAGATGAGCAGGCTAAGGCACAGAGAGAGTTGATGTATTTGGCAAATGGTCATAATAATAGTAGGATATTAATTGCCACTGCAGTTTTATATTGTTGATAAAATGTATTTACATTGTTCAATAAATATTTAAAAAGTCACCAGTTGAAAACAAATTTTGGCCAGGCACAGTGGCTCATGCCTGTAATCCTAGTAGCACTTTGGGAGGCTGAGGTGGGAGGATCTCTTGAGGCCAGGAGTTCGAGACCAGCCTGGGCAACACAGCAAGCCCCCACCTCTACAAAAAGATTTAAAAAGTAAGCTGGATATGGTGGCATGCACCTGTGGTACCAGCTACTTGGGAGGCTAGGGCAGGAGGATCATTTGAACCCAGGAATTCAAGGCTGCAGTGAGCTATGATTGCACCACTGTACTCCAGCCTGGGCAACAATAAGATTGTGCCTCTAAAATTAAAAAAATAAAAATAAAAAAATAACAAATAATGGCACAGATTTACCTACGTAACAAACCTGGTCATCCTGCACAGGTACCCCGAACTTAAAATATAAGTTGGAAATAAAAATTTTTTAAATTTATTTTAAATTTAATATTATTTCTCCTTCTTATAATGCCCATAGCTTTGATTTTTTAAAAAAATCTGATTTTGAGGTTGCTAAAATATGTTCAAAGTATAATGTTAAGTTTCTCCAGCTGAAATATTTCTTTTCTGAACATATTTTATTCCTTCAGTCCCAAAAGGAAAATCACACCTTACAGATAACTTATACTTTGTTAAATGCTGACCCTTGGAAGTTTTTCATTATTTTTGAAATATTAAGATATATAATTTGCAGAATTGGAAATTGTAATTTTTAAAAGTACTGAGAAACTTTAACCCTATTATAATTATTCTGCAAATCTTTTAAGGATACTGTAGTCAGTACAACTAGATGAAAAACTCTGATAGATTGGGAAATATAGAGGATCATTTATAAGCCTCAATTTTTTTGTCTTGTGTTTCCCACCCACTCGCTTGCTATGTCCCTCCAGTCTCAGAGCGATTTCCTACCCTGGGTTCATGGGAATTGGGAAGGACACTGTTTGATTCATTCTATGAAAATACTAGGGATTTTGAAAAAGGCAAGACGGGCCAGTTGTGTCACTTCCTGTCGTCTGATCAAAAGTTTGATGAAGAAAAGAAAGTAACTGAGAGCTGCTGCCGGGCAGCAGGCAGTTGCCTGGTGATGACGCCAGGTTTCCAGTGCTACTCTGGTTCTCAGTGTGGCCAGTCAAGTCCCTCTGACCTCTGGGCTCCTTAGAAGTCCCTGGTGCTGGCTGCCCTGCAGAGGGTCTGCTCTAGAGTCTGGCCTTTTGGAACAAAGACAGCTTGTGGATGCCGGATCAGGCTGCGGATGAAATCCCAACTGGCTCCTGAGTGTTTGGGTCCTATCTGTGCTTAGTTTTCTGGGTCTGTCAATCAGTTTCATTTCCCATCCACAGGATCTCAATAGGCGTGAGAAGCAAGAGGGCCTGATGCGTGGAGCACATGAGTCATTCCCCTACTTTATAGTTGTGTATACCAATAGGAAATCGACTGTTGGAGAAGAGGAACAGATTCCTGGTGAATAAAGTGGAAGATACAGGGATACGGACATTTGCTGCATTAGTCCAACAACAATGTATTAAGCTGTGCCCAAGCTGGGTCTTGTGCTGTGAATACAGATTGAAAACCCAGGCCTTGGTTATGAACCCTCAGCGTGGAGCTGGGTGGGGCATCAAGGATCAGGGGCAAGTGAACCTGGGGCAGGTGTTCTGGGCAAAACAGGAGCAGGGGCAAAAGCAAGGCAGGGAAAGGGGCGAGAGTCTATCTGGGTCCTACCTTGATCTTTAGATGGGAAATGGGAGAGTTGATGGGGGAAGGCGGGGAGACTGTGGACTGGGTCCCCACTGAGCAGGGCAGGCTGTGTGGCATGGGAGTTAAGAGCCTGAGCACCAGGGTTCAGGTCTCTTCTCTGCCGCCTGCCTGCTGTATAACCATGAGCAGTCAACAGACTTCCCTAAAGCCTTGACTTCCTCATCTGTAAAGTAGGGGCTAAGTAGTAGGGGGTGTTTAAGTTCTAGAGGGAACTTGGATAGTCAGAGTTACTCTGGAGAAGTCCTTAAGGAACCCATGAGGCTGAGTGGCCTTGGTTCTGTGGGCACAGCTTCGCCCACCAGAGAGGTAGGCCTCTGGGGCCGGTGCAGGATCCATTCTGCTATGAAGATGGAGACTGGAAAACAGGCTGGGCCCCCAACGTGTTCCTCCCTCCTTGTTCCCTGCTGGGCTTTATCTCATCCTGCCTCAAGACCCAGTCTCACAGCCCTGTGGCCAGTTCCCAGATTTACTGACAGTTAGAAGCCGGAAGACAGTTGGGTGTATCTTCCAGGTAGGGAAGGCTTGGGCTCAGCTTGTATGAGGGAGGCGTGAGTGTCATGGGGCTGTGGGGAGAGGGTGAAAAGCCCAGGAAAGGGTTTATGGAGCATATAGCATGGTGCTTGGCACAAGGTGAGTGGGAAGCAACTGGTAGTTAAAAAACAGGGATCCTCCAAAGCCACACTGGGGAGTCTTTTTTTTTTTTTTTCAGGGGACAGTGGGGCTCTTAGCATGAGAAGGGCATGGTCAGGTCTGTGTTTTATTGTATTATTTATTTATTTATGCACTTAAAATTATAATTTTATTTTAGGACAGATACTGCACACCCCTGTTTAAAATGAAAAGGAACTGACTAATATACAGATAATTTCCTTCCTACTCGTCTTCTGTCTCCCAGCAGACAACCAAGTCATTAGTTTATTTTGCATTCCCTCAGAAATATTTTATGTGTGTGGAAGCAAATACTTATTCAATATGTGACACCCACACACGTGCACACACACACATACACACACACACACACACACACTTATACCTTATCCCCTTTTCAACACAAATCACACTCTGCACATTGTGCCTTGCCTTTCTCACTCACTCCACCTTGGATATCATTCCATAGTGGTAGATAAAGAGCTTCTTCATTCATTTAAATTTGTATATAGTAGTCTATCATGGCATTATAGCATTATATACTTATTTTCAACCTGTCCCCTGCTGATGGACATTTACTTGGTTTCCAACATTAGCTGTAACAAACATGCTGCAGGGATGTTTCGTGAGCTTGGCTGGGTCAAAGATTATGTGCCTCTGCAGAGGTTATACCAGTTAACCCCCGACCCCTGCTCCTGCCCAGCAGTATATGAATCAGTTATATATTTTTAGAAAGTGCCTTTGGAGAGGCTGTTTGGAGGATGGAGTTTGGAGGGCCACATCTGAGCTGCAGCAGCCCATTAGAGACTAGCCAACATGAGCCTGCCATGGGCTATGGGAACTGGAGCTGGAACAGAGAAGGAGTCCAGAGGTGAGCTGGTAATTCAATCGCTATGAGAGGGAGTCTATCAGATGAGTTGAGTCTGTTTTTAATAGTGTATCCTGTTCATGGTAGATGATAGAGTCTGTGTCCATCCTCTCTGGGGCTGTAGCAGAGACCTGGGCCCTCCTGCCCGTGACCTGGCAGGGGAGATGCTGCTGCTGCTGCTGCTGCTGCATGCATCTGGGTCTAGTCCTGTGGCCCCAGCTGGCAGGATGAGAGAGAAGGCTGGACAGGGAGAAGCAGAGGGGGAGACAGGAGGGTTGGGGCATGCCTAGGCCTACCTGAAGTCAGAGAGACACACCGTTCTCCTGGGGGAGCCCAGAGGAGCATCACAGGACAGGGGTGACCAAGAGGCCTCTTGGAACAGTGGGAAGAATTCTTCAGCAGTGGCGTCAGGAGCCCTGATTTCTAGTGTCTTCAATACTAGTTGGCTGTGTGATCTAGAGCACATGATCTAGACCCATGTCTCTGAGTCTCCCTTTCTTCATCTGAAACATAAGCTTACTGGAGATTAAGTAAGCTGACCTAGTGTGCATAGTCAGAGTGCCTGAAAAAGAAAGGTCCTCCCTCCTCCATGCCTTCCCTCTGTCCCCAGTAGTGGGGTAGAATCAGCATCATCAGAATCATTGACAGAGCAGTCTCCTCTGCATTGCCAATGACCATAATCCGATCCTGAAAAATGCTTCATGGGCATTCTTATAAACTCAAAATGTAATTATTCTTCATTTTAATAGGGAAAATGTTTGTATATTCCTGCAGTACGAAGTTACACCTTTCTTGTTGAAATGACTCCAAATCCCATTAAAAAGGAAACAGTCAGTTCACTGGCTAACGTTATGTTCCTGACATGATTTATAGCAGTTTCCCTTCATTCACTTTCTGTAACTTGTCTGTCTACCTGCTGTTGTTCAGCTCAGGTGTGCTGTATGGTAGGATGATGCTCATAAGCGCACACACACACACACACATTCAGTACTTAGTGATTATGACACAGAACCTTAGATGCTCCTAATACCCCAGAAGGAACAGGAGTGAGCCATAGCACTGTGAGGAAAAGATACTGTCCACTCCCTAATCCTCCCTCTTCCGCCCCCTCTACTTTCTCAGTCCTTCTTTCATTTCTTAGCAAGGGCAAGTATTTAACCATTTGCCAAGCCTGGCACGAAACTTTTTTTTTTTTCTTTCTTGCTGAGACATTTCTTCCTCTGTCAAATGGAATGAAAGTGATAGGATTGGTGCAATAGAAAGGCATGGGTTTTGGAGTTAGACGAGCCTATACCTAAACCCAGCCCTGCTGCATGTTAGCAGTGTGACCCTGGGCAAGCTGTCTGTGTTTTGTGGGCCTCAGTTTCCTCATCTGTCATGGCAGTTCTGAAGCTTCGGGTCCAAGTGCCTAGCACAGGGCTTGCAGCTGGGAGCTGTGTAGTCACCATTTATTCCACTTTGCTCACTTTTACTGCAGGGTTTTGACCTGGGGCATTGGGCAACTTTCTGTGGGGCTCACCACCCCTTTTCCCTTTCTAACTTTCTCTTCTCTTATCCCAGGGGCCCAGATCATTGATCTGATGATGCTGGTCATCGATGTGACCAAGGGGATGCAGACCCAGTCAGCGGAATGCCTTGTGATCGGCCAGATTGCCTGCCAGAAGCTGGTTGTGGTGCTGAACAAAATAGACCTCTTAGCTGAAGGAAAGAGACAGGCAGCAGTTGATAAAATGACCAAGAAAATGCAGAAGACCCTAGAGAACACCAAGTAGGTCTGCTCATGAGAGCAATGTTCACTGCATAAGAAGGCTTCTGGGGCCTCCCATGTTCATTTCACAAACATGAATTGGACAGGCAGGTGTCAGCCTCCCGTCCTAGTAAGTGGAATCTCAACCTGGCATTTGCTCACATAAGGGCTGCATTAAATCAGGTAAAGGCTAACATGTTTTTAAGAGGCCAAAAACCACAGGAACATAAAGAAACTAGAATTTGATGAGGCACAGCTCACAGGAAGGAGAAGGAACATAGGGACTCTGTGCCCAGTGTGCAAGGCCTGAACCAGGAAGGGTTCAGATCCTTTCTACTTAGATTGTCTTGGTGAAAACTTAGTCCTGCTTACATATATTGGCCATACTTTGGTGTAAGAGAGGCTAGGACTGTGTTCTCTTGCTATCTGCTTCTCTACAACTTGATTGTCAAAAGGGGAAGATGAATTTTGGTGGATGACTGGTTGTTTCTGTTACAGAACCTTATAAAATTGGGTGGATAGACAGACAGATGGTTGTTGCTGCTGGTGGCCAGATTAGGGAACACCAAATCACAAAGGACCTTTTTAGCATCTCCTGCCGAGGAGTTTATAGTTTGATCTTGTGGAAAGTAGGAAGTTATTAAGGAATTTTATGCCGGGGGTGGCTAGATGAGGTTTTCATTAGGAGATCACTGGCTGCAGGTGGAAGGCTGGCGTGAGGAGGACCCAGGAGGCAGCAGAGAGGAGAAGGGGGTGTTGGCAGCAGAGGCTACTGAACTATAGTGGTTTTACCAGGGAGAGAAGCTGTTACTCTGAGATGAGGCAGAGCATGGAGGGAGGAGGTAGCTTGGGGAGATCCCTAGCAGGAGAATCCACAGCCCTGGTGAAGTAATTGGCCAGGATCACAGTAAGTGTGGAAGAAAACTGACAGTGCTACCGAGAAGGGCAGGGGAGCGGGAGGCACAGGGGGACTGTAAGACAGAAAGCCACCTGGTTGCTCAAGCAGCCACAGGAATGACTAATTCTGATGTGGTCAAGAAAATGAGAAAATGTCCTTGTTGAGCACAGTGTTGACAGACCTCATTGTTTTATCAATTTCTCTCTTCCTCTCTGGGCCAGTCCCTTTTGATCAATACTAAATAGCGGTCACTGGGAGACAGGGATGCTTCCTCTTTGCTATGCAGCCTGAGACAATATCCTGCCACTTCCACCTCTCCTTCTTCTGCCCGTGGAGGGCAAGCAAGTAGAGAGCGTTTTTGTTTCCCTGTCATAAAGATTGATATGCCTTCCCATTTATGATGTTTTTTTTTTTCAGATCCAACACCTGCAGCTCTCCCTCAGAATTCTCAAGTTGGTTAAATTAAAGCTCCAGTCCTGTGAATGGGCCAAATATGTCATAAAAGATTTCCTAGCGCTGCCTTTTGTTAGCAAAATTCATCAATCCGATAAAATCGACACATTTAGATAAGTGTTGCATAAGAATTCAGACTTTGTTATCCCCAACGGAAGTGGATATGAGACTGTAAAAAGGAAGATAAAAAATTATATCTTCTTTTTAGTGAGTTATTTGATCTCCCTGTCGTTTTATTTGCTTGTCAGAAAAGGAAGAGCAGGTCTTTTGGACTCCCATATAAAAACCCAGTACAACTTCAGTACTCAGATACAACCTCAGTATCATTTACTACAGAAATGGGACCTTCAGGGAAGGGCTTAGGGTACATTTAAGGGTTAATTAATAGTAACAGTTTTGATTAATTAAATTTAAGGAAAATTCTCATTTGCTAGTGTAAATTACAATTTCTATTTTAGTTTATTGGTTGAAGGTCAAATTATGGACTTTATCACACATCCAAAGGCAATTGTCCATCTGAGGGTCCTTAGAAGCCCCTCCTGCCCTCATCCAGCACCAGCAGGCTAATAGGGAAAGGAGAGGACTGTTATCCTGAGGGGTTGTAATCAGTGGGCATGTGACCTACTGAACATTAGCTTTTACCTCCATGAAGCAAAGAACTTTAAATTATTTTAAGTGACTATTTCCTTTTCTTATGGTCCCTTGTTAAGTAAACCCTTCATAAATGCCAGCCCAGATGTAAAGAAACTTTCTGTCTATAAAGGGAAAATGTGGACTGGTGAGCCATGTACCTATCAAAACCCAAAAAGTGTTCAAAACATTAAATGTATTTTTTTTTCTGTCCAAAGAGTAATTGAAAGAAAACTTGGAAAATAGAGAAAAGTAGTTAAAAGAAAGAAGAGCCCACCCAAAGATTTCTTTTCTCAAATGGCAGTTGCTGGCATTTTTGAGTTTTTTCATTTCTTTTTTTTTTTTTTTTTTTTTACTATGTGTAGTATTGCCCCCACTTTTTCTTCCACATTTTTTTATTGTGGTAAAATACATATAACATAATGTTTATCATTTTAACCACATGTAAGTGTATAATTCAGAGCTATCAAACACATTCACAGTGCTGTGTACCTATCCCCACTAATTATACCCCAAACTTTTTCATGACCCCCAACATAAACTCTATATCCATTAAGCAATAACTCCCCTTTCTCCCTTTCCCACCACCCCAGGAACCTCTATTCTGCTTCTCATCTCTATGAATTTGCCTGTTCTAGGTACCTTTTATCAGTGGAATAATATACTATTTGGCCTTTTGTGTCTGGATTATTTCACTTAGCATAATGTTTTTAAGGTCCATCCATACTGTAACATGTGTCAGAATTTCACTCCTTTTTGTGGCTGCGTAGTGTTTTATTATGTCTATATACCACATTTTATTTATCCATTCTTCTGTTGGTAGACACTTGGGTTGCTTCCTGGCTATTGTGAATAATGCTGCTATGAACATGGATGTATAGATATTTATTCAATTTTCTGCTTTCAGTTCCTCTCAGTATATCCTAGGAGGTATGAAGTGGTATATCATCATAGTTTTCATTTGCATTTCCCTAGTGACTAATGATATTGAGCATCTTTTCATGGTTTAATGACCATTTGTGTATCTTTTTTTGAGAAATGTCTATTCAAGTCCTTTGCACATTTTTAGGTTGGGTTGTTTTCTGTTGTTGTTGTTGTTGTTGTTGTTGAATTGTAGTAGTTATTTATGTATTCTGGACATTAATCCCTTGTCAGAGATATGATTTGCAAATATTTTCTCTTATTTTGTAGATTGTCTTTTTACTTCGTTGATAGTGTCCTTTGATACACAGAACTTCCTAATTTGGATGAAGTCTAATTTATCTATTTTTTTAAATTGCCTGTGCTTTTGGAGTCATATCCATGAAACTGTTGCCAAATCCTGTGTCATAAAGATTTTTCTCCAGTGATTTTTTCTAAGAATTTTGTAGCTTTAGCTCTTAAGTTTAGGTCTTTGACCCATTTTGAGTTAATTTTTGTATACAATGTAAGTTAAGGGTTCAACTTCATTATTTTGCATGTGGATATCCAGTTTTCCAAGCACTATTTGTTGAAAAGATTGTCTTTTCCCTTTTTAACTTTGTAAAAAATCAACTGACCATATATGTGTGGGTTTATTTCTAGGCTTTCTCTTCTATTCCATTGGTCTATATGGCTGTCCTTAGGCTAGTGCCACACTGCTTTGATGACTATAGCTTTGTAGTAAGTTTCAAAGTCAGAAAGTATGACTCTTCTATCTTTGTTCTTTTTCAAGATTGTTTTGGCTATTTGGGGCCCCTTGCAGTTCCACATTAATTTGAGAATCTGCTTTTCAACATTTCTGTGTAAAGATTGTTGGAATTTTGATAGGTATTGCATTGCATCTGTAGATCTCTTTGGGTAGTATTGACATCTTAACAGCATTAAATCTTCTAATCCTTGAACATAGGATATGTTTTTGTTTAGGTCATCTTTAATTTTTTTTTTTTAGCAATGTTTTGTAGTTTTTAGCATACAAGGCTTTTGTCTCTTAGATTTATTCCTAAGTACTGGATTCTTTTTGAGGCCCTTGTAAAGGAATTATTTTCTTAATTTATTTTGGATAGTTCATGGCTGGTGGATAGAAACACACCTGATTTTTGAACCTGTACCCTGCAACTTTGCTGAATCCTCCCCCCACCTTTTCTTAACATATAATTGTAGTCATGAGGCATGTACATTTTTATTTCTGCTTTTATTACTTAACATTTTATATAGCATTTGCTCATGTAACCACCACTCTGTTGACCTACTAGACTGGCTTAAGTTTCTGTTCTTAAAAGTAAAGCCTTGAGGTGAACATCTTTGTACATCATTAAACTGTATTTTCACTTTTTTCCTCATGATAGATTTGCAGATGTGAGATTACTAGGTCAAAGGGTCTGAACATTTCTAAACTTTTTGCTGTGCATTGACGTATTATTTTCTGGAAGTGTTCTACCATTTTACACAGGTGTCAGCAGATTACTTTGGTTTATAATTTTAAAGTATACTTGAAACTTAGTAGAAAATGGTGTTTTAGTAGAAATGGTAACTTAGTAGAAATGGTATTTTATTCTTGTTTTAATATGTGGTTCTTTATTTCCTTAAGTGTTTTGAACAGTTGTGCTTTTCTATGTGTGAATTATGCCCATGTAAAAATTTTGTCTGTTTGCCTCTTGCAATTTTAATGTTTTTTTTTTTTTTAATTTTTGAGAGTGTTTAATATTAGTAAAGATATTGCTGTTAACCCTTCTCCTATCATAAGTCTTTGGCATTTGTTGTCTTTCCATTTTAGTTGCTTTTTTTGACATACAGAAGTTTCTAATTTTTATGTAGTCAAACTCTTTGATTGTTTTTCTTTGTGCTTCTTTATCTCTGAAAGTATTTACAATTACTCTTGCATAAGCATTTATCAATGTTAACAGAAATCAAAATAGAAGATAAAAATGTACCCACAATCTTCTCAATGCATCAAATTAAAGTGTTTTTCCCCCAGGATCCCTGTCAGTCTTTCCTGCGTGTACATAATTTGAGGTAGTTGTTATCACAACATTGACACTGTTCTGTGTTCTAGACCTTTCTGTTTATTTTTCCACTAAATGTTATCATCTGACAGCATCCTTGATACATCATTCCCCCAGACTCCCTTTGTGTTTCTTCCTGCTTTTTAAATACTTTCTATTTCCTTCTCTGTGTTTTAGCCAGAGCCCTCTGTCTGGAGCCCACCAGGGACTCCATTGATCCTGCCTCCCTCCCTGTGAATGGGTTGAATGCCAATCTCAAGGAATTTCTCTGCTACTGTGTGGACTTTGACTAGCTGTGTTTTCCATACTAGCTTTGTGGCTGACTAACTGTGTGTGCTTGGGCAACTCACTCCATCTCTCTGAGCTGCTATTTCTTCCTTTGTAAAAGGGGCGCTGAAAAGTTCAGTCTTATAGCGTTTAATATGAGGGAGCATTTGACATGGAGCCTGGCACACCTGGATGTGTAAGAATAATAGCTGTAACATGTGGAGCAACTGCTGTGTACTTGGCACTGTCCTAGGGGTTTCCCATACATAGTTCATGGAATCAGTCGGATCCTTACAGTTTCCTCAGAGGTAGATTTTGTGTCTGGCTTGACTACTTGACTATCAAGTGAGACTTGATAAATGTTGGCTGCTTTGAAATCTATCCCAAAGCTAAAATTTGTTTATATTCTATTTGTTTATATATCTTTATATGGATTATAAATTCATATATATATACATATATACACACACACATACATACACATATATATATATCTGAAACTTTTTTTGTGTGCTAATGAACGTCAGCCTGCATGCACAGTCAGCACATCTAGGCCCAGCAAGCACCGCAACATACTGTAGCTGCCAGGGAAGTCTGGAGGAGACAGTGGGATGACAGAGACAGAAGTCCGTAAATGAGCTCTGGGTCAGCTCCTGCCCGCACTACAGAACTGTGCAGCTGCTGTCTCTGGCTGGAGCCCCTTGTACTCCCAGACACCAATCCAGTGGCTGCTAAACTCTACTCCCCAGGGCTTCATGGGGCTGGGTCTCCCTTGTACAGCCAGAAGCCAGGGTGCCCTAGTGTGTAGCATGTTCAGGGTGTCAGGAAGGCCAGCTTCTCTTGAATCTGGGAAAGGGCCAGACACCTGGCCCAACACACTGTTATATTCTATTGCTATACATTGCCCAAAAAGGTTTGGATAAAGATAATTGAATTTCCAAAAGCTTTATGGGTAATCTCTAGAATTCCCCATGCATGTTCCTACGACTCTGTCCCTCTGAGCCTCTGGCTCAGGGCGTGGAAGCAGAGCCAGTGTACATGGCTGGGTCTTGGCTCCATCAGCTCTGTTTAGTGCTAAGAATAGATTTTTGTCCTACCTGTCTCTTTCTCCTATGGGAGAGGCCTGGACTCTGGGCTCCTGCAGACCAGCCACTTACTCCCTGGGCAAGTCATAGCTTCTCTGAATATACTACCTGAGCCCCTGCCCATGGACTATTGAGATGGTATGGACACCACCAAGCCTGGTGCCTGGTACAGAGCAGGTCTCAGAGAAGTCTGAGTTCTTTTCCTGCCTTTCCTGTTTTCTCTTCTGTGTTTCTTTTCTTCTTCTCTGTCTCTGTTCCTCAGTGTTATTTTCTCCTTTTCCTCTTTCCTTCCCTTTCGTCACTGTTCCTTCCTTTGTGAATTATTTTTCCCTCCCTCGTTCCTTCTGCAAGCTCTCTTTTCTCCTGGGTATTGCTTTTCTCAAGGCAAAGACCTAAGTCCCGCTACTTCTGTGGGGGCAGCGTGTCATGTCTGAGCTACTCTAGAACTGATTGACGGTGGGTCTCTGGCCCTGTTTGGAATCTCCTTACTGAACTGAAGTCATCTTGTCACACTGACCTTTGGAGCAATGAGTGGCCCCTGAGATTGTTTAAGTTGCTCTTTAGGGAACTCCAGCCTCCTCAAAGTTACTTCTCTTGTCTTTAAAAAAGAAAAAAATCTGATTTTCTTCAAGGGTTTGCTCCCAACCAGGCCAGGGCAGTGGGGTGAGGTTTCAAAGGCCAGTTGAATTAAGCTCCTCCCAACTGCGGAGCCTCCCATGCAGTTGGGCAGGAGATCCTGAGTACCTGGACGATGGTGGAGGTAGGCTAGGGAATTTGCTTTGTGTGAGAGTTAAATGCCAGAGCTGAAGTGGCTCCTCAGAGTAGCAAGGGGATTCTGAGGAAGGCAAGTTTTCTTCTGGCTGGGGAGTCAGGAATGAGGACTAACTCTAGAAGGGCATGTGATGACTAAGCAGGGGTGAGGTTCAAAATATGGAGCATAGGCCAGAACTGGTCACTGGGAAGAGGTGCCGTCATCTGTGACTGGTGTGCGGGTACAGACGGCTGGTGGTTGCAGTAGTTCCCAGGGTTCCTCGTGAGTTCCAGACGGCACTTTTATACATGTTAACCGATTCAGTCTGGGAGACAACCCTGTGATCTAGGTCATGCCATCTCCTGTTGGACAGGGAAATGGGGGCTGAGTGAGGTGAAATCGCATAAACCGGCTGTGGAATGGAAATTAGTCCTAGGTTTCTTGCTGGAATCCTGCCTCAGGTCAGGCTGCCATTGCCTGGGTGAGGTTTGCCTAAGAGAGGAAGGGAAGGAGGTGAGGGCAACAGTGTGAGCTTGAGTTTTAAAAATCCAGATACCCAGGGGTTTTGCTGTGATGAGTCAGTGTGGAGAGACTGGAGCAGACCCCAGAGGGCCTTGTGCACCACCCTAGGCCCAGGCTTCATCCCGGGACAGTCACAGAGTCCTGAGAGTGGGGAGGGGAGAAGACCAGCACCTCAGAGTGGTGCTGCTGGAAGGTTCTCACAGCTGTGGTCTGTGCACACACTTTGGAGAGCAGTTGGGAGGCCTGGGGTGAGAAGAGCCTGACCCAGAGTGGAACCCATTAAGAATGAAAATCAGGATGGATTGGAGCAAGATCCTAAGAGGAGAACCGATTAGATGCAGTGACTGATGAGAGACATTGGTGACCATGCAGTCAGAGAGGACTAATTCAGAGGCCAGGGCAATACTATCCTATATCAGAGGCCAGGAATTAGAGTCCGGGAGGCAGCCTGATGGCAGATGGCAGGGTAGAGCTAGAGTGCTGGGAAGGGAACTTGGCTGGAGATGCTGGTTTGGGAATGGTCCACAGAGGGGCTGTGGTCCCCATGGTCAGCATGCAGGGGAAGAGCTGGGCTCTCGGGCCACTCTTTGGGGAGGCCTGCAGTGGGTGCATGAGTGATGAAGAAGAGCCTGCAGTGGGCGCCATGAGTGATGAAGAAGAGCCTGCAGTGGGCGCATGAGTGATGAAGAAGAATGGCACAGAGGAAGTGCTTAGTAAATGTCCTGCACTTAAAAGAGAAGGAGACAGAAGTGACCTTGTAAGAAAATCAGCCATAAGCTCTGGTGGGTAAACAGAAGTGGGATTTGTTTTGAAATATGAGAAGAAGGAGAAATTGGATATTGATTGAAAGTGGCAGGGTGGGGGTGTCAAGCAAGGGGGCTTTTGTCCCAAGAGGAGAGAAATCTGGGACTGTAGGAGGCTCTAGATGTGAGTTCAGGGAAGAGCGTGGAGGGGCTGGGGAGCGGGGCTGTGGCTGGGGTGTCAGCATGGGTTCCTGGGAGGCCCCCACAGACCTGGCAGCAAGCTTGGGCTCTTCCCTTCAGGTGCTTCTTCTTGGGCTGGATCCTTTGCCTGGCTTCTGCTTGGGGCCACAGTGGGGGAATGTGAGGGGTGGCCGAGGGTCTGAGGAAGATGAAGGCAGTATTACTCAGAGTGAGGGATGTGCACCACATGTCACACAAGATCCATCTGGGACTGTGCTTGGATGTGGCAAAATTGCAATGAAAGTTAATCCTTCTTCAGTTATCTTTAAATCTCTTTTATTAAGTCAGAAAAATGTCTCAAATTGGTACTGTTGTGTCTTAAAGATTTCCCTAACTTTTTAACCAGCCTCAGCGCCTTCAGCAGGTAATAGTATCTAGCTAGAATGTAATAGCTCTATTTTGTTTTCTTTGTGTTTATTTTTGTAGCTACAGTAGTAGAAGATTTCTTGTCCCCTGAGATTGGGCTGTGGTTGGTTAATCAAAAAAGTCCCTTAGAGCAGAGAATCATAAAAAATGACACATTCATGCCTTAAACATAGTATTTTAACTTAAAACATGTACATGCATATTTATTTAATAAAATCAACAATAAAAGCTATAACAGAAGAAATACAGCATTCTCAGCATCATGCCTCCCTTTCCTCATCAGCACCAAGACACTGGCAGCCAGGCCAGGCTGGTCTGGGGCTTCTTGGCTGCATGTGCATTTGAGTTCTGAATTTGGGCCTGACTCCTCTTCTTCAGGCCGTGCTTTTAAAGAATGTTTGGTTTTTGTGTCATTTATAATTTCAATTTTCCATGCATGATCACTTATAATCTATGTGTTATCTTTAATTCATTTGGTCTGAGTACAGTTAAGTAAGCTATATTCTGTATGTTCTTCTTGGTCAGTATGTATGTATGTATGTATATATGTATGTATGTATGTAATTTATTTATTTATTTTTGAGACAGAGTCTCACTGTGTTGCCCAGTCTGGATCTCACTATAACTTTGAACTCCTGGGCTCAAGCGATCCTTCTGCTTCAGCCTCTTAAGAAGCTGGGACTATAGGCATGCGCTACCACACCTGGCTAATTTTTAACACTTGTTTTATAGATGGGTTCTCTCTGTGTTGCCCAGGCTGATGTAGAACTCCTGGCCTCAAGTGATCCTTCTGCCTCTGCCTCCCAAAGTGCTGGTATTACAGGTGTGAGCCACCATACCTGGCCCAGAATTTATGTTTTTGAAAGCTTTAGAGTTTGCTGATTTGGCGATAAGGAAAAGTTGTAGCGTGCAGTCTCCAGTCGCATCACTGTGGGCAGCAACTGTGATCATTCTGGCTTTTTCTATCCAAGTGTGGCATACTTTTCTTTGCATGTGATTGTTTCTCTTGGTCACATCTTCTAGGTTTGTGCGGTTTTCTCAGTGTTGTGGAGGTGCTCTCTAGTAAGATTTCCCAGAGAAAGCCTCAGTGACTGACTTTAATTCTGTTGTGAGTGTTTGAGCGGCAGTTTCCTTCTCTTTGCTCAGATGCTCTCCAGAGGGGCTCCACGGCTTTGTTCCACCTGTCACTTGCTGGGATATGTACTGCCCAGCCCGTCTTTTCTTCCAGGATGAGCCCACTAACTAGAGCTCCAAGTCACCTTTCATCTATAAATCACTCCCGAATGCAGTGCACTGCCCACAATTTCAGTGAAGCAAGATTTACCAAGTCTGAGTACAGAATTTTTCTGTTTTCACACAACCTCCCTGCAAGTCTTCTCTGGTTTTCTTATCCACACCTAATTTAACACTAGATTTTAAGGAGATTTGTCTTTATCACACCTTTCCAGAGCATTCAATTTAGTTTTCACAGAAACAGCTATTTTCACACTGTTGTTTCATGATACTAAATTAAATTATGTTGTTTCAGTGAAACTTATAATGGGCATTACCAACTTTACAGCATAACCAGGTTCAGCATAAAGGTCAGGAGGCAGAAGTGCAGGAAGTACTCACCTCTTGAGCGTGACCTGTGCACATCATGCTGTCTCCCCAGCATGGGGGTTTGGCGTGCTAGGAGCCAGGAGCAGGTTTTGCAGAGGGAGTGCAGAGCATTGCCTCATGGATGTCCTTAAAGGGGCCAGTGGTGGGAGGGCTTCTACTCTACCTTTTATTTGTGGCATGTGGTGGTTTTCCATTTAGATAGCGACATGAAATTGCATTTTAAGATAAATATATTTAAGTAAGAACGTTAATTCTTTTAAGGAAAATAAATGAGTAAAGAATAGCTCAGGTGGCACACAAATTTGACAAAGCTTGTGAAGAGGGTGTGGGACAATTGGTCTATGTGCAGGTCAGCCCTGAGAGAGGAGGAGGAGGGGAGGGAGCAGAGCGACCTTGACGTTTTATCATCCCCTCTTTGTGCCCAGGCTGGCACTGGGCTCAGTCTTCTGGTCTCGTGTTTTGAAAGACCATTGATGCCATCTTCCAGGTCAGTATCCCTGGGGAGGGGATGCTGGAGGTCGTTCTGGGGATCCCAGCACCGTGGGAAGGACAGTGCTCTGGAATAGGGCTTTTGGGTCCAAAGTGCTGAGCTCTGGATTCCTCCTTGCTTCTGCCATTTGCTTCACCAGTGACCCTTTAGCAATCATTTGACCCTCTGTGCCTCAGTTTCCTCATCTCTAAAATGATAATGTTATACCTGACATCATTGCCGTGAGGATTAAATGGAGTCATGTGAAAGCATCTAGCCAGGTGCTGTGTGCATGGTGGGTGCTTCACCATTATTTGGAGAATGAATGTATGACTCTGAATGTGGGAATGATGACAGCAGTTCTTCCTACCTCAGAGGGTTGTTAAGGATTCAATAAATTTATGTCTGCAATTTGAAAGTGATAGCAAACTATCATAATATTGGATACTATAATTGTAGCTATCATCATTTTTTCACTGGTTTGAGAACTAAAATTACATATATTTAATGTATGTAATTAAGGGCAAGGGTTTTGTTAATCTGGCTACAGGAATTAAATATATGTTCCCTGATCCTTGAAGATCAGCTACTTTCCAAATTCTCATATGGATTTGAGAAGAGACACATGCCCCTGCCTCCAGCCTAGGCTGATGGAGGATTGTTCTCATGATAGTCTCAGGTGGAAAGTAAACTCAGAGTTGGCTTTAAATCACAGCCCCACCACTCATTAGCCTGTGGCCTGGAACAAGCTACCAAAGCTGGCCAAACTTTTAGGACCCTCTTCTACGAAATAGGGGGAAGAAGAATAATACCCACCTTACAGGATTGTGATGAGGAGATGGGGATTGGAAAGCTTCTAGCACAATTGCTTGTACCGTTGGTGCTCAGTAAAGGGTCCTGTCTCTTTTTGTCACTCCCACTGTGTTGCATGCTAGAGTATATACAGAGAAGCACTTAGAGCAGCCCTCAGTATCGGGAAGGTAAGGGTGGCTCTTCCTGGAGGAAACAAACTCCAGAACTAGAAGTGCTACAGAAATGTCTCCTGAAAATACATTGGGTATGCAAACAGTTGAAAGTGGTTCAACATTGTATGGATTACTTATTAAGGAAATACAAATTAAAATGAAGTATATATTAAAAATAATTTTTAAAAGACTGTTTTGTTATGCGTACAGTGAAATAGGCATCTTAGATGTTCATTGTCATAGTGGAAAAAGTAGCATACCTTTCCATCTATTTTCTTTGTAATTGAGATAGAATTCACATACCATGAAATTCATACTTTCAGTGTGGAAAGAATTGTACATCATCACCAGTGTCTAATTCCAGAACATTTTCATTACCCCAACAGGAAACCGTATTCATTAAGCCCTTTCCTCCTCATTCTCTATGCCCCACCAGCCTGGGAACTACTAACCGACATTCTGTTTTATGGACTTAAACCTATTCTGGTATTTCATATAAATGGAATTGTACAATATGCAACCTTTTTTGTCTGACTTCTTTCACCTAGCACAGTGTTTTTGTGGTTCACCACACTGAAGTATGTATTGATGCTTCATGTCTTTTAATGTCTGAATAATATTCTGTTGCATATATATATATACCATAGTTTGTGTATATATACACACCATAGTTTGTGTATCCATTCATTCATCTGTTGATAGACATTTGAGATGTTTCTACTTTTTGGCTATTGTGAATAGTGCTACTCTGGACATATATGGATATGTATTTCTTTATTTGTTTTCTGTTCTTTTTGGATATGTATCTAGGAGTGGAATAGCTGAATCATATGGTGATCCCATGTTTCCCTTCATTTTTGTAGCATTTTTTTTACTGCATATAAAATTCTTGGTTGGTAGTTTTTTGTTTTTGTTTTTTTTTAACTTTCACTTCTTTGAATATATTATCCTGATACCTTTTGGCCTCCATGGTTTTTCCAGAGAAACCAGCTGCTAATCTTATTATGGATTCCTTGTACATGAGTTAAGTCGCTTCTTTCTTGATAGCTTCAAGATTCTCTTTGTCTTTGGCCTTCAACAGTTAGATTGTAATGTGCCAGGTGTGGGTGCGTTTGAGTTTACCCTACTTAGAGTTTATTGAGATTCTTGAAAGTGTAGATTCATATTTTCCATGAAATTTGAGAAGTTTTTGGTTATTAAACATCACAGCTTCCCTCAGGCAGCTGTGGTGTTAAACAATTGCCTCTGATTATTTTCAACAAACTCCCACAGGGTAAAGGCTATTTGCACTGAGCAAGCTCCAAGGCAGATCAAATAAATATAGCATTGTGAGTAGGGCCTTCCAGGGAGCCACCAGACTGGAAAATCATGATCTTTCTCTGGGAGAAGGGCTTTGAAGGAACTCAAACCCATTCTGCCCCTTTCAGTGCCTGGCAGGCTACTGATTGGTTTTCAGGACTGCTGCAGAGTTAGCATAAGAAGAGGGCAAGTTAAAACATCAAAAACTCACTTGGTTTTACTGAGACTCTTCTTGAGTAAACACTCCACAGATTGCTCAAGCCTTTGGTTAATTCCAGAGTTCTGAACAAGTTGATTCTGGTCTTTTTTGCCAGTGTTCTTTGCTTCCATGGAAGAGGGCTTTTCAGATGTCCTTGCTTTATCATTTTGCTGATCTTTTAGTGTGTATTCACTCTTAGATGTGTACCCCATGAATTTACCCCAAAGCCAAGGCAAAAAAAAAAAAGTCATTCATGCCCACTGACATGTTTATCACAGTGTAATTTATAGTAGTGAAAAATTTGAAATATCACAAATAAGTAATGGAGGAAAGCATGTACAAGCATGTAAATTCTGGGTCATACCATTGTCCAGGTGTCAACAATGAAAGAACAGGCCCAGGCAGGGAGAAGTGTTACAAAGAGACTGAGAGCCCTGGCTTCAGACTCAGATGGACTGGGTTCAAATTTGGCTCTAAGGTTCATAGCCAACAACTTGAAGCAAATCAGTTAGCCTCCCTAAGCCTCATTTTCTCATCTATAAGATGGTGACAGCTCCATCATGTGTTGTAGATGCTTTCGTTTAAACCTCACATTATAAGGTTGGCTCAGCCATGTAAGTTGTTATTGTTGTTGCTCTCATTCAACAGAAAGTTATTTGTGATATAATGGTAAATAAATTAGCAGGATATGAAATTGTATGCATACTATAACCAAAATCTGAAAAAAATAATCCATTGACAAAGCATGGGAAAACCATGGTTGGAAGAAAATACACCACAATGATGGAATTATGGGTTATTTATTTTCTCTTTCCCTCTTTTTTTTTTTTTTTCCCATAACAGTGTTCCTTTTTTTAAATGGGAAAGATAAATGTCCACACAGATTAAGTATGTCTTCTTAAAGATGCAGGGGCTTTCCCAGTAGAGTTTAGGCAGGATTGCTCCTCCTTAGAAACTGAGATTGTAGAGATGTGCTTCCAGGTACATCTGCAGGGACTTTTTGGTCACTATTATTTCTTGCATCTCTTCAGAAGGCTGAGATGTATTTATTGGTCCTCTTCAAGGAGGTCTTTTATTCAGAAGCCTAGGAACCAGGATCACTGCTGCCTCCTTAGGGAGAGCTCTGAAAGTGGAGCTTAATATCTAAGAGAGCCCTTTAAAATTCTGATGTCCATTGCAGGGACATTTCACCCAAAGGGGGAAATTTGGGGCCTTCATTGCATCATCTGCCACATGCGAGTACAGTGGTGCTGTCTTCTAGGCTCGGTTGATGGGGGGAGAGAAGAGGACGCTCATCGCACTTGGTACTGTGCCAGGTGCTTCATGGATGTGCTTTGTGTCCATGTTGCTGATCTCTGTAACTGTGATGGGACTTATTTTCCATTTCAGGTTCCGAGGTGCACCGATTATACCCGTGGCGGCCAAGCCAGGGGGACCAGAGGCCCCCGAAACTGAAGCTCCACAGGGCATTCCAGAGCTCATTGAGGTACTGTCAGCTTGAATCCAGGTTGCCCTTTAGCCCCAGCGCTGCTCAGGCAGACCGCTTTGTGTCCCTCTCTCCCCTGGGAGAGAAAGAGAGGCAGCCCTAGCAAGAGGACTCAGTTGGTTCCATTAATCTAACTGCTCACACCTTAGTACAACTCCCCCACTTCCCTCAAAAAGGTAAACCCAAACTAGGGCTCCTAAGGTTCCCTGAAGCCCATGACTCACGCTCCAGCCAGAGACTCTGCAGAGCTCGTCACACCTTGCTGTGCCTCGCTTTTTCCTTTCTCTTGTTATACCTCCACTCAGACAAAGAAGCTCCCACCTGTCTGGAACCCTGGGACCATGACATCCATTCCAGTCCTTCAGACTGTATCAACTCCTCCAGTATACCACCTGGGCTGGGTGCCAGCAAGGCAGGGGTGAAGGACGTGAGCCCAGCAGCAGGGACAGTGCAGCTTCCATCCTGGGCACCTCCACCAAAGATGGGAGGCTTATCTTCGGAAGCTGTGGGGCTGAGGCCCAGGTTATTCTTCCTAACTTGTGCTGGTAGTCAGGGAGGGAGCCCAGTCATCCATCAGGAAGGGTGTGTGTGGGTGCTGGTGGTGCTGGTACTAAGGAAGGTAGCAGTGAGAATGGGGCCACAGAGTTCCTCCACAGAGTGCTCAGGCCGTTCATAGGGATGGAGTAGCAACGTGCATGGCTCTGGGGCTGGACTGTGGTTCAGGTGCTAGCTCCACCACCACTCTTTCTGACCTCAGGCAAATGATCTACTCTTTCTTGCCTCAGTTCCTTCACTTGGAAGATAATAGCACATACCTCATGGAGTTGTTGTGAGGGTTAAATGAGTTAATGTGTATGACGTGCTTGGAACAGTGCCATGTCAGTGCTTCCTATTACAGTGATGTTGATGTTTACAGGCCAGGCACTGTACTAAGTTCTTTACGTACAGGATCGTTGACATTCACAAAAACTCAGGGAGGCTGAAATTATTTATCCCCATATACCAACGAAGAGTCTGAGATTCAAAGAGGTTAAATAACTTGACCCATATCTCACAGCAAGTTACACGGTGGAGCTGGGATTCAGACCCGGGTTGATTGTTGCGGTCAGCTTCACGACCCACCTGCATCTGGCTCTGCAGAGCCAAGATGAGGTGTGACCACGTACATGCACTGCCACCATTTCTGTGACTCACACATGCTGATCTTGTCAGCTTAGCCAAACAAATGTTTTCTGGGTGAGGCTTTTGTTACTTTTTCATCAGGCTTCTGAAACCATTTGTCTGGGAGCCTGGGACAGTTGTTTTTGTTAAAGCAAAATCCTCAAAAATGCTGCTATGAAAGATGTTTGTATACTCCTTTAAGAAGCCTCTATATAAATCTCAGACCAAGCCTGTTTTGTTTGAATCTCTAGTCTTTTTCCAAAAGAATTGTTATCTCAAGACTAAGACTTTGGAACATTCACCACTGAATACTTTTTTGACAGCCTGTTCCCTTACAAAGTGAAAAAGTAGCAAACACAAGCAATCCTAGTCTTTGTTTTCATTTGTTTATTGGTGATGAGCCCTGACAGCATCTCCTGGCACACAGGTAGCATGAGGAAAATCGGCCGGTGAGGCTGAGGCATGTGGAGTCTGCAGAGAAGGAAGGCCGCTGGGAACAACCCTTTCCTCCTCCCTCTCCCCACATCCCCTTGTTTCTTCTTTCACTTGTCATTCTCGCAGGCACGATGCCAGCTACTGGAGATACCTGGCCCTCACAGCCCTATGGGGGAGACAATAAAGAGATGATCACAGGAGAGTGTTAGCTGTGGTGATGGAGGTAGGGGAAATGTGGCCATACAGAGAAGCCTGTCCAGAGGAGGTATTGCTGCAGTACAGGTGAGGCTGAGCCAGCTGGTAAAACTCTAGGCCTGCCGGTGGCTGGCTTCTGGCATACGTCGGGGAGTGGTGGAAGATGAGGCCTAAAAGGTACCTAGGGACTAGATGATGAGGAGTTTTAAATTCTGAAGGCATCAGGAGGCTGGGGAAATGCATGAGGCCAGGGAGCAATGGGACAGGGTGTCCTTTAGTGGCTACTCTGCTGCAGTGTGGAGGGCCTGGCAGGACAGACCATTGTAGCAGTTCCACGGGAGAAGACAGAAGAGGGTTCTGCAGGTGCCCTTTCCTTCAGACTGAGTGGAAAGAGCTGAGAGCATGGCAGAAGCTTGGAATGCAGTCAGAGAGTTGGTGGTTTTGATCTTCTGGCCACCTTGCTGAGGCATGGACCTCTGAGCTGAGTCCACCTTGGCAGCCTTGATGAACTGCTGGTCAGCCACATCCTCTGCCGTCCTCTCCCCTGCCCCATCTGGCTCCTCTCTCCACAGACTGTGGCACCAGTTTCTCTTTTCTAGCTCCTGACGTCCCAGATTTCTATCCCAACGAGAGACCCCTCGGGACCGTTCCTCATGTCTGTGGACCACTGTTTCTCCATCAAAGGCCAAGGCACTGTGATGACAGGGACCATCCTCTCAGGCTCCATCAGCCTCGGTGACAGTGTGGAGATCCCTGCCCTCAAGGTCAGTCTTACCTTGTCCTCCCTTCTGGCCTCCTCCCTGGCAGCAAGGGAGGGGGACTGTCCCTTTGTCTGTTCAGCTGCTGAGCCTGCTGTGCCTGCCCTGTGACTCCCACTGCCCGCTCTGCCCCACCTCCCCTCCTGCGCTCTCACCCTGTGGCTGCCTGGCCCCGCCCGGCTCCAAGTCTCTCACCTCGGATTCTAGGGCTGCTGCTCTCCCTAATTCTCATAGCACCTGTTTATTGGAGGCCTATGTTGTGCCACAAGGAGGTGTTCCCAAGTAGGTGTTCTGTGTAGATAAAGAAACTGAGGCTCCAGAAGGTGAGGTGGGCTTGAGATCACATGGTTAACAAGTGGGGCTGCTGGAGGGGAAACTTCCCTTTCTGGACACTGGCTGTACGTCAGGGTGACAAATATATGTGGAGTTATTTCTGGGTACCTTATTCTTAACCACAGTAATTTCAAATTAAACACGATGTGAATCTTGTGGTGCTCAGTCATAGAATCTGGAAGAAACCCAGGTTGGTTTTGCACTCCTGGTGGCCATCGGCAGATGCCGCATCATCCTTCTGAACACCTGTGAGAAGGATGAATGGCTGGTGCCTCCCCATCACCCCTCCTTTCTACTACGATGGCCTGGCTCTGATTTAAAAGATGTCTAGTGCCTTGATATTCCCCTTATTCAGAAGGCATTTTTAATAGTTTTACTTTATGCGACAAGAGAAACTTACAACCTCATTGACTGCCCTCCCCTTCAACAAGAATAAAGGTGGGGAACACAGGCTATTAGAATTTGTGTGAGATCTTGCCGGGAATGCTGGGGTCCAGGGCAGTTCTCTAATCCTTGAAGGAGCCTAGAGTACAGGGAAGTGGAGGCTCTCAGCCCTGTGGACTCAGCTAGCTGCTAGAGAGACTTGGATTTGCATGATTTCAATTTGCATGTTAATTGGGAATGGCTACCTGGAGGCTATGTTGAGGCATTTTAAGGTTGTCTGGCTCACTAGGTGTGTTGGTTAGGGTTCTCCAGAGAAACAGAGCCAATGGGAGATACAGATATCTAGGTATCTATAGATACATAGATAGAGATACATAGATGTAAATATTTAGATATCTGTATCTCCTATTAGTTTTGTTTTGCTGGAGAACACCAACTAATGCACCTAGATAGATAAATAGATAAATGCAGATAGATAAATAGATAGATAATAGATAATTTTTTTTTTTTAAGGAATTTGCTTATACTATTATAAATCCTGGCAAGTCCAAAATCTACAGGGTAGGCGGGCAGGATTGAGGCCTAGGGAAGAGCTGCAGCTTGAAGGTCATTTGCTGGCAGAATCCCCTTTTCTCTGAGGAGGTTAATCCTTTTGCTCTTAAGGCCTTCAACTGATTGGATGAAGCCCACCTACATTATAGGGGTCATCTGCTTTACTCAACATCTACCAATTTAAATATTAATCTCATCTGAAAACACCTTCACAGAAACACCCAGAATAACATTGGAGCACTGTGGCCCAGCTAAGTTGACACATAAAATGAACCACGTTGCCCTCCGGGTGAGAGGGCCATAATAGCAGCACCTGGCCTGAGTGAGGGAAGTGGAGAGGGGCCCTGCTGGCACCCATGCCTTGTGTGTGCCATCCCTGGTCTAGAGCAGCATGGTCGGATATAGGGAAGGGGCATTTCATGGAGGGTAGGCATGAACAGGGTTCTCCCAAGTGAAGGCAACCTGAGGTTTCAACCCCCCAGCTCATTTTACAGCAGTGTGGCTATTACTTCCTCCTACAGCGGCCAGGGGTATTAGGGAAGAGTCTCCTGACCAAAAAGGACCAAACAAAAGAAAGGACTCGGCTCTGGCCAGCTTCCAGAGCTCCTTGGATCTAGTGGGAGGAGTTGGATGGCAGGACCCCACCATATCCAAGGAGCCCTGGAACTTGGCCAGCCCTGGGTGTTAGGATGTCCCCTGGACACTGTGACTCACAGTCCCCTCCTCTACCTGCTGTCATATCCTCCTCTGAAGACCATCAGTCCCAGAAAAAGACCACTTGAATGAAATCTACTTTAAGCCAGGGACTAAAAGTGCAAATCTTAAAAAATAAAGCACAAAAGTGTAAAAGTAGACTCAGTTTATATTAACAAAATTACGATTACTTTGGTGACTGTTTGCAGATTCTTTGCTAGAACAGAAAATGAATCAGTACTAAATTTCTTTCCAGTCTCTTTGCTTCCTAAGTCAGACCTCTGGGGGCCACCCTGACCTGGCATCCCTTCCACTCTGGGAGAAGACATGCTTGCAGCTTGGGAGAGGAGCTGGGAGTATGAAAGAGGTGTCAAAAGAGGGCTCTCTGGGGGACGGGATACACTGAATTGGGGGTACCTGAGGTTCTAGAGGGAGAAAACAGTTTTTGATAAGAGTCAGTGGCTGCAATGTTAGGGCCGAGGGCATGGAGAAGGGCTGAGGCAGAGAAGTCAGCAGTGGTAAGGAGGCAGGGATGTTCGAGTGGGGTTCTGTTCTGGGCTTTTTGGCCACCCTCTTTGTCCTTATAAAGGTGGAACTTGCCTATCAGGATGCCAGTTACTGATCTCTAGTACTTGGGCACATGGCAGGTGCTTGACAGATAACAAATTTAATTCTCCTTTTACTTTTGTTCACCTGTTTTTCCCCAGCCTACTTTTTAACACTTTTGGTATCTACTGCCTGATTATCTAATTTACTAGTCAGGAAAAGCAAAACTTGTAAGAATGTACTGAGACATTTGTTAAGGAGATTTCTAAGCAAAGTGTGAAAGATACTGCCTTGTTTCTCCACTGATGCTTATAGTAAAACACGAGGGAAAAGGAATGAATTGAGGAAGGAACTGTTAGCAAACAGGAACCAGCGCTTGATGATTTGGGAGGTTCTCAGTCCCTCTAGATTGCAAAGGATGTTTAGATTAGGAAATTCACTGCTGAGAAAGCATACGTTGGAGAGAAGGCCAAAGGTAAGCCTGGACAACCTTCTGTTGAAGAGAGGAGGTGTGTGACTCACAGATCCAAGCAACTTAGCAGCAGCCAGGAATAGAGACGGACTTCTATAGCAAGGATATGTGGAGAGCCATCTTGGCTAATGGCATGGACCCTTTGATGTATATAAGAGACCCTCAAGGATTTTGAGAATGTTATACCAGCAAAAACACTGAACCGAAAGGGAGAGAGACTTGACAAATGAATAAAAAGCTGTCAGACTTCTGGGATTCTACAGGCATGAAACAGACTGATAGAACAACTCAGCTACAAACACATGTTATCCTTCAAAAACTAAAAAAGGAAGAATGACTCTGAGAGCAGGGCTGTGGACACAGAAGCAGAGGCTAGGGGAGTAGCCACAGAGGTCAGTCTCAGATATTGAAACCTCATGGAATTTGCCCTGCTGTGTTTTAAACTTGCTTGGGACCAATGACCCTTGTATTTTTTTCCATCATCTCCCTTTTGGAATGTTAGAAGTAGGTAAATTGTTTTCTAGGTCCACAGATAGAGAGGCATTTTGCCCCAGGATAGACCATATCTAGGGTCTCACCCCTACCTGATTAGATGACTTACATGATGAGATTAGGAACTTTTTGAGCTGATGATAATTTAGATGAGATTTTGGACTTAGAGTTAATAATTTAATGGACTGAGAGTTTTGGGGATGTTTGAAGAGGTGAATGTATTTTGCATGTGGGATGGATGTAAATTTTGGGTACCAGAGGGTAGACTATAGTGGGTTAAATTGTGGTCCCCTAAAATATGTCTACCCAGAACCTCAGAATATGACTATTTTGGAATAAGGGTCTTGCAGATGTAATTAAGGTAAGGATCTTAAGAAGAAATCACCCTGGATTAGGGTGGGCCCTAAGTCCAATGACCAGCGTCCTTATAAGAGACAGACAAGGAGAAGACATGGAGAGTCACAGAGAGAAGTCCATATAAAAACCAAGGCAGAGATTGGAGCTGTGTTGTTCCAAGCCAAGGGGTGCCCATGGTTGCCAGAAGCCCCCAGAAGCCAGGAGAGAGGCATAGAGATGAGTCTGCCTCAGTGCCTCCATGGGAACCAGTCCTGCTGGCACGTTGATTTGGACTTCTGGCTCCAGAACTGTGAGAGAAGAAATATTTTGTTGTTTTAAGATATCAAATTTGTGGTAATTTGTTATGGCAGCCCTAGGAAACTTATGAATTTTGCATGGAAAGGACTGAAATCAGAAAAAGGCTTTAGTCCTTTCTGATCCTGTCAGGTCCCTTAGCTCTGAGCTTTGGCTTCCTCGCAGGGAAACGCTGCCCCTGCTCACCATCTTGGGCTTCTGGGGGTGACATGTCAGAACCATTGCATACTGATGGCCAGCACTGCCCATTCCTTTATTTCCTGGCATGCCCATCCCACAAGTGAGAGAACCTAGACCCAGGGAACTTAACTGGACAGCAGAGCTAGGACTTGAAGTCATTCATCCAGCTCTGAAGACCCAGCCCTGACCGTGTGCCCTACTGCCACGGGAGCCCCAGAGGAGATGCCTGGGCTGGTAGTGGTGCCTCTACTCCAGAGCAGGGCCTGCAGGCCCCATGGCAGTTCTGTGGCCATGCTGCTGTGCTTTGCTGAGGCCTTGCCTGGGCTGCGACATGTATGAGAGCCCATTACAGCAGAGCCTGAGATTCAGAACTCCTGACCTTTTCTCACCCCTGCCCTCTACCAACCATGATTGGTGGCCAGTGCCTATTGGGCACCAGGACATGGGGGGCCATGGCCCTCTTTCCAAACACAGTGACATCCCTGTCAGATTTCACTAATAGACTTGGACACATCTGACCGCTTGAACTCCCTTGGAGGCAGGGCACAGCCATTCCAAATAAACAGTCACATTCCCCTCCCGGCCTGGGCTGGCCTGCGGAGCCTGCCATACCCTGGCCCCCATTTCTGTTGACCAGGTCTGTTCCCAGCTGGGGCCAATTAGCTGAGCAAGAAAATGTTGGGGAACAGGGAGTGAAGGAGAAAAAAATTCCATTTAGTCCCTAGAACAGTTTAAAGGCCACTCATCCTAAGAGTCACCAGCTTTCTGCTCAGGCATTTTGGCTCTCTTGATCTTCAGCCTGAGAAATTCCTCTAATAAGATTTGATATTGGGGGTTCAGGCTAGTGATGTTTCTGGTGGTGATTGGCTATCGGGGCTGTAACATCAGAAACTGTTGAAGCCACAGAGCGTGGAGAAAGAGAGCAGGGGCTGGGAGTGCAGAGGGACTCAAGGCAGGCATGTACCAGCTCTGTGGCCACAGGCAAGTCACTCAGCCTCTTCATGTTTCGCTCTGTGGCCACAGGCAAGTCACTCAACCTCTTCATGTTTCACTGGTTCAGCTCAAACTTGGGATGACCCCTGTGTGCTTGGCTCTGTCCAGGACCTCTGGAAGATGGGTCAGGGTGGTGTGGTGTGGACTAGGGATAATGTATGTAAGTTTCCTGGCATCTAGGAGACACACAAGCATTAGCTGATACTCTTGTCATGTTTATTGTTGCCATTTGATATTATTCTCATGTAGAAGTTTTGTTGTGGGTTCCACAAGTAGTAAGTGGCAGGGCACCTTCCTGGGTGTAAGGTCCTGTTCAGGGCTACTAAGTGAGTTACTGAAATGCAAATATGCTTTGCGGACCCCACTTTGGTCCACTGTGAATCCAATCAATGTTCTGATAATGATGGCAAACATTATTAGATATATTTGGATACCTATTTAGTTGATAAAGCTTTTAGGGAAGAGTTCAGAATTTGATAGCATATTCCTCCCAAATCAAGTCTATATTCAGATTTATTTTCTTCTTCATTGAAAACCCCCAGAAAGGGAAAAGAAAATCTTAAATACTGGTAGGTGTTTTTACTTTTACAAACTTTGCCTCTGGTCTTTGAAGCTAATCACAAGGGTGAGATAAGATTATGACATCTGGAAAGAATCCATTTTCTTGCTCAAACAAGCCTGCAGTCTTGACTCTTCCAAATCTACCCTTCCCCCACCTCCAGCAACCCTGGCACTCCCCTTCCCAGAGGAATGCTGCATTGCTTCTCTCCCTGGAGCCCTTCCGGGCTGTCCCCTACCTGCAGTATGCTCACTTTCCAGCACAGCTCAGGGCTCACATCCTTTGGGTAGAGGTGCGCCCCATCCTCTGTGCTGCCTGCTGCTGTATTTGTCTTTGTGCCTGCATCTCCTGTGGACCCTGGTCTCCCTGCGGGCAGAGGCTGAGTCTTCTCCATCTTTATATTCTCGGCATCCATCCTGGGCTCGGCCCAGGTAGGCCCCAGAAAATATTTGGTGAAAGAAATAGTAGGAAAAAGCCAATAAAACAAATAAACAAGTTGTTTTTCAGTATGATTTTGATTGGAACTAGGTAATGAGTGACCTGAGAGGGCTGTGTTTAGAGTCACTGCCACCCTGGGCCCAGTTGCAGAAACCCGGAGCTGGGCAGCCCGCCACTCCCTTCTGGGGCTGTGCCCCTGTCTTCTAGGCTGTGTCCTGATGCTCCATCAGTAAGTAGCAGTGGAGATGCTCCCTGTGTCCCTGTGCTGCCTCATTCTGGGAGCAGTCACTGTGAATCAGGTGCCCGAGGCTGCAGAGCTGGTTTTCCAACACCTGTGAACATCGGCTCTCAAGGCTGAGCTCCCTCTGCTGCCATGTGTTTTTATCTGGAAAATGTTAAGTGACCTTTATCCTGAAGTATTTTCTGTTCCAGAAGATACATAAAAAAAGGCAGTTTCTGTGCATTTGGTGTTTCATGGTTGTCTGGCTTTTGGCATTGGAAGCTTACGGGATTCTGCTCTCTGTGCCCACATGTGCCTGTACACCAGATGCACAGGGTCGGAGCTCCCTGGGAAGGAGAGAAGGCAGAGAAGGAAACCAGGAAGGTTTTGGGAAAGCCAGAGGAAGCCATGCTAGGCCCTTTCAGCAGACCAGCCCACCCTTGGTTGTCACCCTAAGGAGGGACCTTGCAGATCAGGCCCTTCCTCTGCAGCCCTGTGGCCACTGCTCGAGTTCAACCTCTCAGGCCCTGCAGGGCCGCTCCTATGGCATGCTGCTCCTCCCCTTGCCTCCCAGGTCTTCCTCCTGAGTCCAGCCCAGCCCTGCTGACAGAAAAGCCTCATTGCTGTCCTGCTCATCTGTCTTTGGGTCCTCATTGTCTCCAGGATAAACTAAAAAGTGCATGGCATGGAAAACAGAGCATAGCTCTTCATTATCACCTCTCCAGCCTCAGTTTCTTGTCTTAAAGCCTCATAAAATCTGCCACTGCTCTCTGTGTATCAGGCAGTACTCTGGTTTCAAAGGACAGAAACCCAACTTCAATTGCCTTAAGCAGGATAGGAAACGGATAGGCTCAGGGCTGGAGACGTCTGGATGTCATCAGGAGTGCTGGCTGGCTCCAGAACTGGCTCTGCCCTGTTGTGTGTGGGCTACACGCTCAGGTGGCACCTTCTCTGGCGTAATCCTCACAACTCTGGCTTCCCATTTTCTCCTTCAAATCCAAGATACAGTGCTGCTTGTGGTTGACTCCTGAACATCACGCTATCGAAGGATCCGTTCTGGCAGTGGAACACTCCTCCCCTGGCAGCAGCTTGTTACCTCTGGCCAATGATACGTGAAGGGGCGTCTCCTAGGGTTTTGGGGAAAAGCTTTTCTGCTTTTTGGAACTCAACAGGAAAAGACAGCTTTTCTCCTTCACTGGACGTTGAAGGGAGGAAGGATATGACGCCTGGACTCGGGGGCTCAACGGCCACCTTACTCCCAGCCTGGAGGTTTGCAGAGGCTGGGAGGCAGGAGAGCTGCCCAGAAGCAGAGCCTGCACCTGAAGGTTGCTGTGTGTCTACCCTACCTCAGAACTTCATGTTTTGTGATAGCTCTATCTCCACATGGTTCTAGTCAGGGCTATTTGTTACTTTTGGACCAAAGTATCATTTATGATAAGAGAAGTGAAATGGCATCTCTTTCCTAGTTGTTAGGAACACAATTAAGGAACAGGTTGCCCCTGGCGTGGTTGGACGGGAGCTCATCACTGTGGATGAGTACAGTGTTCTGACTGGGCTGGCTGGGTTACACATCCACCCCTGGAGCTGGAAGGGACAAGGTGGGAGGGATAGTTCACTAAGTAAGTTGGGTTACTCCTAGGAAATGCAGAATAGATGTCAGGCAGGCAAAACTGAGAAATATCCACTGGCTTGGTGCTTCCCGGTGTCCACACCATCACAGCTCAGGTGCTGGACGCTGATAGACTGTGTTTGAGTCCTGTCCCATCACTCACGGGGCAGTTACCTCCCCTGGCTTTCTCCAGAGATTGTCATGAGGATTTGACAAGAGCCACATAGCATGCTTGTAGCAGGGCTTGAAGTAGGCTTCGCTGTCTTTATCACCACCCTCTACAACTCTGCATCTCATCTTTTCTTTAATGGGCCTTTTTACTTGGCCCAAGGAATGCAGAGATTCTGGGTGAGGTGGTCTGAGCTGTGCATTTCCTGCCCGCACCCAGGACCCGAAGAGCCTCTGTGAGGTCTTGCCTTTCTCCTGGCTTGAGGATTTGAATCACACCTGCAGTCAAGTTATAATATCCTGTTGTCTCCTTAAGGAGGCACATCTGAGGAAGGACATTCGACAGGTGAGAATGGAAGGTTGACCTCACAGGAGGCAGGGAACTCAGGAAGGCTTCTCTCTGTAGGTGCTATTGTCAGAGATCAATGCTTAGTGTTCTAAAGCTCTGGCAGGTTGGAGGATGCTGGCTCTGCAGGCCTTTTTCCTGTGGAAGCTTGGAGCTTGTTCTTAACCCCCAAACCCCAAATGAATGGCATGCCCTTTTCCATCAGGCCCCTGAGAATCTGCTGCAGCTAGACGAACTGCTACCAGCATGTGCTTCCAGAAGACCTGTTTCCCTTTAGTTCTTTCATGTGTGGGTCTCCTTTAATTTCTGAGAATGGCTGTTTATGCTGAGTGTCTATCTGTAGAGATGGTGCCGATACCCACTGCACACACTGGGCCCAAGGGGCCTGATTTCTCAGATGCTGGTGGATAAAGAAGGCTGCCATGTCTGGCTTAGTTGGGGTCAAGTATTCTCTTAGTTTAGCATTTGATGGTTTGTAGGAGCAGTGAATTCTGAATTGGAGTCAGGGATTGCATGGCATAGGGAGTGAGCCCCAGAGTGGACAACAGCTGGGGGAGTGTCTATTAGCCATTTTCTTGCGTGTGCCAGGTTCTGCTCTGTTACGTATGTTCATTCTGGACTTTCAACAACATTCTGCAGAAGGTGTGATTGTCCCGTTTTATAGGGGATGACCCAGGAACACAAAGATGTTAAAAGTTTTCTTCAAGCTAATCAGTGAAGGAACCCGGATTCAAGCTCTGGCAGCCAGAGTCCAAGGCATGTGCTCTTGATCCTGCCTGAGCTCCCTGGGTGGGTGTGAGGAGGCTGCAGGTCCCTGGGACCTGCCCCTGTGACATGAAATGAAGCAGCTGTGGAGATGGCCCAGGGCACCTCCAACTCAAGGTTGCTGGAGCTGCTTTTAGAGTTGCTGCTTCATGCTGCCTTATCCTTCATGGCTTCCAGGGAGCCTCATTTAAGGGCTGGCTAGAGTCCTGACCTACAGTCGGCTGTCCAGGCAGAGGGTACAGCCAGCTTCTTGTGCTGAGAGGGGCCTGGACCTGTGACAGTGGGTCTGTCTGCACTCCTGATAGGCCTAAGCATTTCACAGTCTTCTGCAAGGATGGCACTGGGTGGCCCAGGCATGGCTGGAGCAGGGGAGAAATGGTGGCTGTAAACCAAGTGGTGTTTTCTTAAGGAAGGGGACAGGCAGGAGTGGTGCTGCCCCACTGCTGAGGTAGGCCCCCTTTATAGAGATGCCAGCTCAGTCTGGTCCTGCTTGGTGTGTTTCAAGGCTGGTGTAAGCATCTGGAGTCTCACTTGGGCCCAGGTTGACCTGCAGCCTCCCAACCCTTTGATGGGGCTCTAGTACCCAAGACCACAAATTAAGCCCTGCCCCAGCCCAACCAGGCTCCCCAACTGCAGCTTCCTGCTCTTAGGCCGGGTGGATATCTTAGGATTCAGCCTCTCCCCTGCTCACCCCAAAGCCTGAGTGCAGCCACTACTTAAGCGTACCCTGCCCTTTCCAGCTGAGGGGCAGCATTACAAAGAAGTGACAGCAGGGCTTCGAGAGCGATTGGGCTTGGGTTTGTACCCGCATACTGGCCCTGTGAGCTCAAGCGAGTTCCCTGAGTGCACTGAGCTTCAGCGTCCTTGTCTATCCGTGGGGATGACCACGCTGCCTTCCTCCAAGTCACAGCGAAGGGGAGGAGGCTGCTAGAGCACGCACACATATGGGCGCCATCACCACAGGAAGCCTCAGCCCCTGCACCCTCTAGGTGGCACCCTGGTGGTCAGGCAGCACTCAGTGGCTGCTGGGGGAGCAGGTGTGGAGGTGGCAAATGTGGCGCAGGTAGGGAGTGTGGCTGGCCTCTGGACATCCCCTGTAGAAGCCGCATGTTGAGGGAGCCCAGGTTGGTGTGGACCCTGGCCCAGGTGGCCGTGGGACACTCCCAGGGCAGCTGTCGCACCCTACAAGTTGTCATATGAAAAACCACTCTAACTTATACATGCTTTTGGGTGGAATTAAATGAGTTTTATTTTTCCTAGGACAAGATAGGGATTTGATTAGAAACAACATCTATGGAATGCCAGGGCTGGTTCCCATCCACTGTGCCCTGCAGAAACACAGCGTCTTGGGTCCCAGGCGTAAACGGCCAACTGTGTGACTGTGGCAAGACACGCCCCTCTGTATGGCCAGGCCACCCTCTTAAATAAGTAAGAACAGCCTTCAGGTGGGAATGGTTCTTCCCGAGGGCCATTTGCTTTCACAATCTTGTTTACCTTCAGTGGTCAGTTAAGCTTCAAGGGAAAACTGTGACTCAGGCCAGTGGAATTGTCAGATGCAGAACCAGGGGGTGAGATGGATGCGGGCTTGCTGGGCTTACCGAAACTTGTATGCCTGTAGGCCTCTGGGGGTGCAGTCATTTCCTCCCTTTAGCTGTGGGCTGCGGTGCCTTTGGAATAGGATGTACATGTCATCAAGGGGTCTAGCAGTGACCTGATGACTGGCAGGATCTAGACACTGGGACCCACAGCAGTTTCCTCTCCTGTGAAATGGGTGCCCAGCCAGGGTCAGAGCCCCAGCTGGGAGTGGCCTTGGTGCAGAAAATGCTGTGTAAATGGCAATTGACAGTGCCAGGTTGTGCCCAATGCAAGCATGGGTGCTGTCTGGTCCACAAAAGAGTATCTGGTCTTTGGCTGTCTGAAAACCACTGCCTTTCTAGGTTGGAAGCAAGCTCTGGTTCAGATGAAAGTATGGCCATGTGAGGCTGTGTGACCTCAGCTTGCACACCCATGAAACCAGCCTTGCCCACAACCTTTCCAGATACTGTTGATGTGTGTCATGTTGGGGACTGGAGTCCCTGAGAGGTATCAGAGCCCAAGCTGGCCCTGGGGGAGCCCTCAGTGGGGCTGGGGTGGTCAGGCAGGCAGCTGTTCCTTCGTATGGGGAAGGCGCTGGGTGAACATGGCTTCCAGAGTGTGGTGGGGGCACTGGAAGGGCCTCCAACCCTGCTTCCCAGGAGAGGCGACTGAAGCGGAGTCTCAGAGAGGACAGAGGGCTTTGCCTGGGCATTCTGAGCGGAAGGAACAGCATGTGCTAAAGCCCAGAGGCAAGAGAGTGTCTGGCATGACTGAGGTAAACATGGAGCTCCTTGCGGAGAGTCTGAGAAGTGGGGTGGTTGGTAGGTGGTTGTGGTCATCTCTGAAAGGGAAGTAGGAAGGATGTTTGGAAGGCCGAGTCTAGAAGAGGATGTTCCAGCTGGAGTCAGGTCCTGTAGGCCATGCCACATGTTGGGGAAGCACAGCTGCACCCTGGAATCAGGTGAGAGAGCCCCTCCAGGGGCCCACAGGGTCTTGAGGCTCCCGGGCGCTGATGCTCCCCCCTCCTCCCCGTCATGCCCTGCCAGCCTGTAAGTCCCAGGACCCTGTGTTTTCACTCCAGCTTTTCCCCAGGCCCCTTCTTGGCCCTCCTCGCCCTCCTGGGCTCAGTCCCAGGATCAGCCTCTTGCGCAGGATGGGAATAAATCCTGTAGGCAGCCTCTGCCCTTGACAGTGGAAGTTAGGGCTGCCTAGCAGGGTCTAATTCATTGTTTCTCACACTCAGCTGGGGGTTAGGGTGGGTTGCTTGAGATTCTTGTTAAACATTCTTGGTCCACCTCGGTCCCTGAATTCCAGTCAGCAGGAAACAAGGAATTAACATTTGTGACAATGAAATCATCCAAAGGGATTCCCCTTTATTGGCAATTTGAGGAAACCATGGGCCAGAGGTTGGACTCTGGAGTTAGACAAACCTGGCTCACATCCTGCCCCTGATTTGTCACGTGCTGTGCAACGTGAGTGACTTAACCTGTCTGAGCCTCAGCTTTCTTATCCGCAAAACATGGAAATGTTAATAACAGAGTCTGCTTTGTAGAGTTATTGTGGAAAGGAAAAGGAAATAATGATTTTACATCAGTGTCCAACATATTCATTCAGCACATAGTCCTGAGCACCTACTATGAGCCAGATGCTAGGCTAGGTCATAGGAGTAGAGGGTGAGTAAGGCAGGTCCCATTTCTGTTTTTACGGTTCACCTGAGTTGGTGAATCACCTTTACCTTACAGTGAGGCTATTGAGAATGGGAGGGGTTCTGTAGGTCAAGAGAGCTCTCTTGGAGGTGGAGATATGAAAATCTTGAGCAACAAAGGGGTACAGCCATTCAGAGGCCTGGGAGAAGAGTATGGGAATGCTGGGCACATTCTGCCACCAGGAGAAAAGGGGAGACACTGTGGGACAGGCAGGAGGTCAGTAGGTCCGGGGGCCAGGACATGCGTCCGGGCTAAGCACAGCAAGTACCCTTCTGGCCAGCGTGGCTCTGCCTGCCCCCTCTCACCCTCTGATCTGGCACCTCAGGGAGGGCAGACCACACCTGCAGTCTGTGTTGGGCCCCTCACTGCCCTGGCATCACTCTGGGGCTCTGCTGGGATTTCTTGTTTGTTTTTAAAGGAAAGTTGAGTGTTTCCTGAGTGTGCTTAAAGCCAATGTACTACTTAAATTGAGTATTTATAATTCTTTCTTTTAAGAACTAAAACAATAATAAAAATACCATAAACCTTGCTTTAATTATTCACAGGCGTCAACTTGTAATCATCACGGGGAAAGGGCCAATGAGATACCTTATTTAAAAAAGGCACTTGCCTGCTTTTGTTTGAAGTTTTGCTAAAATGCTTCATTATAACATGTTCTTGTTTATTAATAAATTCCAGCCTTTCAAAGTTTGGGTGTTTGTTTTTTTTTTTTCTTTTCAAAAGTATTTAAATGAGATGATTCTAGATGAGGGTGATTCACAGAGTGAGCCAACCAGAGCTGTCTGTGAGTGACAGCTGTGGCTCCCCTGCCCTCCTGGGGCAGCACAGCCACCGTAGCTTGCTGTCAGCTATGGTGTTTGTGAAGATATCAATCGTGGATGTGTAGATTAGGGTGAATCCGATTGGTGTGTTCGCATTTGCCTGCCTGCTGGACTTACTGCCTGGCAGACAGCTCTGCACATGAGCACATGTGCACATATGGCCGGAGGTGGGGCCTTCTCAGTACAGGAGAGAGTTCTCTGAGGGCAGATAGCAAGGGAACCAACCTGGGCTGAAGTCAGGGAAGGCTTCTCAGGGCCCAAGGAAGGGGGAAGACTTACTAGGAGAAGATGAGCAAGGTGTGGGTAGAGAGGATTCTCGGCAAATGCGAAGGCCCCATGGTGGGAGATAGCCTAGTGTGTTTGAAAACCTAAAAGGAAGGCATTTGGCATCTGGACTGGAGCTCAGAGACAGAGGTGGGGTGAGAGGTGCTGTAGAGGTAGATGGCACCAGACCATGCAAGGCCAGTTCAAGTTCTGTCTATTCTCATGACGCAGCTGGTTTTGCAGGGTGGGTGGTGTAGTGTGTGTGCAATTTATTTGTCTGTTTAAGGGAGAGACAACAGATTTGAGGGGAGCCAGGACCTTTCTGAGGACTAGTGGGGAGGCCATTGCCATAGTCCAGGCAGATTGAGGTGGCTTGGATCAAGCTGGCAGCAATCCAATGGGCATTAAAGGCATTCAGGAGATGGAAATAACAAGAGTTTGTGATGGACTAGATACAGGGACAGTGAAGGGGAGAGGTGTATTACCGATGGACCCCAGATCTCTGGCTTCAGTGACAGGCCAGGTGGAGGAGCCGTTGGTGAGAGAAAACCTGGAACAATCTGGAGGGCAGAGTGAACACAGAGCCAGGATCATGGTTTGGGCTTCACTAAGTTGGGGATGTTTGGGGAACCCACTTGGAAAGGTCTAGGAAGGAAGCTGACATAAGGTCTGAAGCTCAGCGAAGTTTTGGGTAGGACATATATTTGTGAGTTGGTGGTGGATCCAACCTTGGTAGTTGGGGCCTCTGGCTAGAAAAGTTAAAAAGCAACCTTCAGCTGTTTCATCTAAAGTTATAATTCCGATACTTTAAAGGCTCCCAACCCTCTTGTTCATGGTGGGGGAGCCTTCCTAGTTGTGAAAGGTAAGGGTCTGAGTGGCTCCAGCTTTGGCATATTAGGGTGCCGGGGAGGGTATTTCTAGGGACACTCTGGGAGAAGCTGCCCAGCCTGCATGGTGCTAGTGCCAGTCTGCAAAATCTCCAGGTAACAGAGAGGGCAGCCCTCTGCCCACCCCCCTGCAGCCTCCAATGCTGCTGCTGCGGCTGCTGCCGCTGCTGCGAAACAAACCAGGGTGACTGGGCGGAAGGTCAGGAGTTTAAGAGCTTGTTTGATTCAAGACTAGGGTAAAAGACAGGAGGGGAGTGAGCTGGTTTTCAGTGTGGATCCTGGTATTTTCTTTTGAGTTGGGGAGGAGAGTGGTGGGGCAGGGAGGGAAGGCCGGCCGCCAGAGGGAACGCTGCCAAGCAGAGCGCAGCTAATGCGAACCATACGGCGACGTTGGGCAGTGGCGGCCATCTCCCGCCCAGCTTAGTACAGCCCTTACTGCGGGCAGGGGTGCAGGCAGGCAGGAAGGCAGCTCGGGCTGTGCGGCCACTTAACCCTTCCGGTGCTGAGCTACAAGCAGGGCTCCTCCACCTCAGCACATTGATGTTACAGCCAATAATCCTCTGTCCTGGGCACTGTAAATGTCTAGCAGCATCCCTGACCTCTACCCACTAGATGCCAATAGCACCCTTTCCCAGCTGTGATGACCACAAGTGTCTGCAGACATTCTAAATGCCTCCTGGGGGAAATTATCCCTGGCGGAGAACCGGTGGCCTAGAACAGGCGGCCCCCTCAGCTGCTGGGCCTGCCTGGACTCTGACGGGCCTGCACCCTTCAGGGGCCCTGCCCCAGACACACCACATCCATGTTTAGAGTGCTGCCCAGGGATGAGCATGTGACGGTCGTTTTCCCATGAAGCAGGTAGCCATAGGGTCGGAGGGGAGACGAGACCTACCCAGAGTTGTATGCCAGTAGGAGCCAGGGTCCAGGATTGGTGTTGCTCCACACCCTCCATGTCCCCCTGCTCCCTGGCATGGCCCCCATCAGTTTCTGTGGTTTTAAGTGGGAGGTGTGCAGCCTGCCCCTGACTGGCTTCCTGGGGGGACTAATTCCTATGCCAACCTTCTCTGCCTATTCAACAGGCAGTTGCCCAGGGGAACATGGCACGGGTGTCAACCACAGTGTTCTTATACCGTGAGTCAGCGCACATGAGCTCAGTGTCCAGCAGTGGGTCTGGTTCTTTAAACCGTGTGATACCACGTGCCCATCGAACACGATGGCACAGATCTATGTGGAAAGACCACCACTAGAATCGTCAGATCTGCGAGGACAGAGACTTTTGTCAGTCATCTTCCTTAGGCACTTAATAAGTTGTCTTGTGAATAAATAAAATACTAATTGCAAAAGCAAATCTCAAAACAATATGTATGATTTGGTCCCATTATGTAGGAAAACTGTCTGCATATGTTTGTATACAAATGCATCAAAAAATCTGGAAGGAGACAGCAAACAGAACAGTGGCTGCATCTTGGAGGAGTGAGGGAAAGTGGAATTTAGAGGGCTGAAAGAGAGCTTTCATGTTTCAGTCTATTTAATTGGTGTTTAAATCTTTTACAACGAGCTGGTATTCATCTGTTTCTTGTGTGGCTTTTATGAAAGAAAAAATATAAAGAACTGGAAAAGAGCAACTTTTGTTCTGTCCTTCCCTGTTCTCTCTCACCTCCCTTGTGCCCTCACTCCGCTTTGGCCTGGAAAGTCATTCTCTGCTAGAGAGGCCTCTGTGTAGGGAGCCCAGGGGTTTGGCCTGGCACTGTTCTGCTGAGGGCCACCTCCTTTTCAGAAAGCTGCAATGGGCCCCTCCTCCCGGCCCCTGTGCGTGGATGCCACTACCGGGCTTCCCCGGCCTCCTTGAGCCCTCCAGCAGCTCCCTGGCACCAGTTGGCGTTCGCCCTCCACATGGCAGTGCCCTCCTTGCCTCTGTACGTTCTTCCCTCTGGGGCCCCAAGCAGGGGTTCGCGCAGCAAGCGGTAGCCTCTACTCTACTGGGGAATCTCTGGCCACCAACCCTCACCCTCTTCTCCTTCATTAGCCGCCCTGCCTGATTCCCCTCCCAGCTGTTTCTGCTCATTTCTCTGAAGTTTTCAGCCCTTTTTCTCCTACTCACTGTTTTTTTCCCTCCACACTCCCCTCCTCTGAGATGCAGCCTGAGGCTGAGGCCACATTGTTTGGTGACCTTCCCTGCTGTCCCAGGCTGCCTGCACATTATCATATACAAATACTTTCGTTCCTTTCACAGCAGCTGCCATCTTTTCTGACTCTCATTACCCCCTCTGCTTCAGCCTAGGCAAACAGGTCTCTGCAGGTGGTGACAGTGATAATTTCCTGTCCATGGGAAGCCTGCTTTCCCCCCAGCACCATAGCAGGATCTTCTTCCCTTTAACAGGTGAGGGGAATCCAAGGCCCAGAGAAGTTAAGTCACATATTTTAAACGTGGATTGGACCCTCCTTCTGAGCATACTTCTGTGCCTGTCCTGTGAGCAGTAATGGTTTATAACATCCCTGGAGCTGGCCCCTAATTTGGCTCCTCCATGGCCCAGCTTTCTACATGCAGCTGCTTGGGGTCCCTGGGAGTGATTGCAGCCCCTCCAGGGTCACCTTCCATTTTTGCTGAGATTTGGGACCTTCAGAGAGAAGGGGCCTGGTGTGGTGTGGCAGCCTCCAGCCCACTTCTGGTAAGAGTATGTTCTAGAAACTCGACTTTGTATGCAGAGGTAACCTGGCTAAGTTGGGGGTGGGGTGGATAAGTATGTGAGACATGAAGATAACAGCCTCTTGGAGGTTCCAGAATCCCAAAACAACAGGCAGTATGGGGTTTGGGCCTGGCTCCACGAAGTTCCTGGAGAGTTTCACCAGGATGGGGTTTGGCTGGGTCTCACTGTCTTCCTGGATGGACCGGGGAAGACAGAACTAGCATGCCACCTCTGGGATCCACTCCAGGGCCTGGCTGGTTAAAGCATGTCCTAAGGACGGATAGGGGAGGAACCTCTGAGGCAGGCACTCAGGGGTCCTCCTCTGGGCCCCATGTGGGGGTTTTGAGCCTTATGGCTGATGGGGGCCTGGCAACTTGCACTCTCTGGTTCTCAGCTGTTTTGTAGTTGAGAGTGTGTGGGAAGCTGGGGCGTTCTGCTGAGTTAGTGGTGGTCGTGGGATCTGAGCAGGCAGTTGCAGACCTGATCCTGCTTTGGCTCTGGAGCCTGAATGGATTTCTGACAGGAGAAGCTGAGGCTGTCCAGCCTGCCTTGGGAACTTGGCTGCTTCACCAAGTGGGAGCTTTGAGACTCTCCCACAGGTCCTGTGCTCCCCACATGCCCTTGCAGTTACCTGCCCACCAGGGCCCAGAGGAGGGGCTGCCTGGAGCAAGGGTGCCTGGCCTGGGCCTCTGTCCTCTCCTGCTGTGAGCAGAGTTCTGACCTCTTGACCCGACTTAGTCTAACCCTGTGACCCACATGAAATGCCAGCCACTAGTGGCTGGAAGTGGGTGGCTGGTCTCTTCCAGGCCAGGAGTGCATCAGCTCCAGCCTCCTTCCCCGTTGCCGGCCTCGGTTCACAGGGAGCCCTTTGAGGGGCTTTTTGATGTGCACCATGGATGTTTGGCTTGACCAAATTTGTTTGCTTAAGCATTGCTCTTGCCAGTTCATTCGGACCTTCTCTTTCTTTTAAAAATATGCTGCTTGCCAAAGGTTATTTTGGATCTGTTTTTGTTTATCAGGTAGAATTGTTCCAGCGCAATTGAAAGCAGACCCACATGTTGACACGCACTGGAGCTGCTTGCCAGGGCACGCGCACATGTGCACACGCGCACATGCAGAATATGTGGCAGGCATCTTATCGTGAGCCCTAGAGTGTACACAGCTTAGGAAGGGGGACTGGGAAAGCTGCCCATTTCACCGGGGACTTGGTATGTGAAGATTTTCATCATCTAGGTGCCAGCACTGACAGACTTCAGGTGGGGAAAAACTAGGGACTGTTACCTCCTGGGAGAGGCAACCTGGTGAGTCTGAGTGCCTTGGGGTTAGGCTGGCTCTGCTGCTGGTTGCCCGTGGGCCTTCCCTCCTCTGGCCTGGCTTCCTTCTCTGTGACTGATCTCCCAACTTCACAGGCTTTGTGCCAGGCTGTGGCTGACGGCCTTCTGGAAGCAAGCAGGGCTGGCCGGAAGTCAGCCAGAGCGAGGGACTAGAGCGCTGGGCTCCATACAGCTGTGCCTCCCTTTTAAGTGAGTGGCCTTTTCTTGGGAACACGGTTGGGTGCTTCCTGCCAGGAGGCCTGCAGTGGATTTCTTCTGAAAACACAGCTTTTCCTCCCCATCAGGACCTGCTGTGTATAAGCAGGCTGCTCAGAGGAGCCCTTTCAGGCGCTGGCTTTGGGCATTGCTCCCTTGCCCCTTTGGGGCCCTGTGGTACCTGGAAACACACAAAGGGACTAGGCGGTTAAGGCTCTCCCTCTTTCCCATCCCAGGACAGCCCAGCAGAAAGCTTGAGGGTACTGATTCAGCTCCAGGTCTCATTGAAGGGAGGACACTGTGTCCAGAGGGGTGGTTATGTTCGTTCGTTTGATTATTACTAGTGATAGTAACCAACTCAGATGAGCATAAGGAAGGAAAGGAAATTTACTTGCTTCCACAATTGAAAAGTCAGGGTACTCATGCTCCAAGTATGATAGTCTGGGGCTCGGAAGCTGTCAGGACTGTCTCCTTCCATGCACTTACTTTGTTCTGTATGGCTCCATCCCCCAGGCAGCCTACCTTCTGTGGAACCCTAGGCAGCTCCAGACTGGCCTTCTCTGTGCTTCCATCCAGCTCCTCCTGCCTAGCAATGCTGCGCAAGTGCTGAGATCCAGCCTTGTCCTGGGGCCGAATTGGTATAGACACTCAGCACTGTCTCCCCTAGGAGTCAGGTATCACTGTTAGTATCCTGGCAGGTGCAAGCCCCAGCCCTGCTGGCTCATAGGACAGTCCACACCTTGGCAGAACTGGGCGCCCTTGTGGCTGGTGACATTTGTGTGAAGCTGCCCTTACTCCTGGCCTGCAGGAGGAACCCCTGTTCTGTTTCCATTCTTAGAGCAACAAAGGCATCCACATTGGGGAATTGGGGGAAGCTAAACCCACCCCCGCCCAAATGGGAGAGGGAGATCTAACATCTTAACATTTTCTTCAGATTTAGAAAATGATAAATACTTCTCAAAACTTCAACACTACTAAGAAAGAGGTACATGTACCCTTACACATTTGCTGGAGAGCACAGACGCTGCCATGTATCAGCCTCCCTCCAGCAGTTCCTATGGGTAACAGACATGGCTACACCATGGCGTAAACGTAGAGTCACACCACCATGCTGCTGTGGCATCTCCAGCCCTCCACCCCCACACAACCTGGATGTTTCTCCTCTTTCAATAATGCAGATCCTATAGTCATAAAGCTGACTGTAAAGCACAAAAGTAATTATGTTTTATCTGAGTTTGGGAATCTTTCTAAAACATATTTCATACTCCCCCATTTCCTCGAACTACACAATTCTTCCTAGAATACTGCATATAATTCCATCTTTTCTTGATGACTAAAGCTTGTCTTGATGAACCAGTTGATTTTATAGGATTGGAGCTATAGAAATGCATGATTTGTTTGCTTCTCCACTAAACGGCTTCGTGCAAGCTGTAGGGCCTTGGGGACCTGCCCAGTGCTGGGGATTGGGGGTGGGGGACGGGGCTCCTGGCACTGTGCAGGCCACCAAGGCTCCTTCCCCAGTTACTGGAGCCTCAGAGAGGCCAAGATGCAAGCAGAGGGTCAGAGTGGGCTTTTGGGCACTCAGGGTTACGTGATGAGGGGAAAGCCTCTGCCCACTTGCCCTTCCCCTGAGAGACACTAAACAAATGACCGGGGTATGTGCAAAAGCCACAAAGGGAAGGGTATAATATCCTCTGGGAATGTCCATCATGAACTATAGTCGAGTCATTTGATAGGACCCCATACAGCTGTACAAATTCATGCACTAAGACTGTACATGTCACTGGGATGCTTCTGGAGCTGCCGGCACCCTGCCACTCCCCCATGTCTACACAGCTGTTCCCACGTCTGCACCACACCCCTGTGCTTTACCTGAGTTGTGTGTGCTTAACCTTAAGCGTTTAACCAGCATGTTTTAACAGGTTTTTTAAAATGCAATATATAAGGAGAAGCCACTGAAGGATTTTAAGCAGGGGAAGAAGGTAGGGAATAAGGACCCCTGGCCAGGCGGGAGTCTGGTTGGAGGAGTCCAGAGTGGGTGTGGGAAGCTGGCTGGGTCCAGGTGAGGGTTGATGACAGCTTGGTCTAGGGAGGTATTGGGAGAGTGGGACAGAATAGGCTGGGCTTGAGAGGTACCTAGGGTGCCTCAAGTCTTCATGATGCCTTGAGCATAGGGCAAGATGCAGAGGCGGGGTCGTGGGTACTTCTGGATTTCTGGCTCACATGATGAGATGGGTGATGGTGCTGTGGATGCAGAAAATCATGTGTGGGGAAGAAGGTACCTCTGGCATGGGAGCCATGGTGCTGCAGAGCCTGGGAGGCATGGGGTGGAGAGCCCAGCGCTGTCAGAGCCAGAGTCGAGAGTGGCCCCCAGGTGCTGACACTGTGGGGCTGGAGAACATCAGCTTGGGAGTAGGCCTTGCTCTTGGAGAACTGTAGCACATAATGGCTGGGCAGCAGGGACAGGCCTGTGAAAGAGATGGCCGGACCTGAGAGGTAGAGGGCAGTGAGGAGGGCCAGGGCTGGAGCACTGCCGTATCCCATCCTCCTCACCACCTATAGCATGTCCGCTTCCTCTGTCCAGCCTGCAGGATCCTCTGTGTTTGGGTCTACCCTCTGTGCTTCCCTACTCCTCCCCAATCTGTAGTTGTTTTCAAAAGTTTAGCCATGGTTTCCTCCCCCACAGCCATCATGGACACCAACCCAGCTCCCCTGGCCCACGCTCCCTTAGCCCATTCCTGTCCAGTGTCAGGCCAGTCCCACGCTCCTGGAGCCATCAGCACCCTGCCACTCCCCGCCCCTTCACAGCCATCCCCAGGTCTATGCTGCACTCTTGTGCGTTACCTACGCTGTGCATGCTTCACCTTAGGAGTTTAACCATCATTCTTTAAAACATTTTCAAATTTATGTGAAAAGAGGACTTGATAATATCTGTGAACTCATGAGTTTGCTCTGCTAGTTATATTTTTTCTATCTGGAATTTGATGTAAGTATATCTCCCACATGGGTTTGTAGTCATGCATGTGTGTACAGCATTGTTTGCTCTGTCTTATATATAAATGGTGACACTCTCTGTGTGCCCTACCCCAAGCTTACTCTTCGCATTCAGCACTGTGATTTTCAGGTTTCTCTTTGCTGATATGTACAGTCTCAGTTCATGAATTTTTACTGCTGTATTGGGTCCTATTACATGACTTGACTACCGTTCATGAGGGACATTCCCAGAGCATTTTGCACCCTTCCCTTTGTGACTCTGGCACACGTACTGGTCATCTATTTAGTATCTGTCTCCACTACCCCTCCCTCACTAGAGTCTCCTTCCACACAGAGCTTGATCCAGGTGGGAAGTGGGAGGGAGTTAAACTCTACCACCTTGAGAAAGGAGTATCTATGTAAATATTTGGAATTCTTCCTCACAGGAGACTTGTCTCTTCTCCCAATTTATTAACTCAGTCATGTATTTTTATCAGGGTGGACTTTTGATATGTATTTTATACTTTGGGTTATAATCCAATGCTACATTATTTTGCTACTCAAATGGTTCCAGCCTTGACCAGGGAGCTCTATGAGGCCAGCTCCTGTGTCCTCTTGACATGGCCCATCCTTTTGTTTTCTGAGCACTTTCTGGCACTATAAGATGTTCCAGACTCGTCCTATTTCCTGCCCCAGATCTGGAATCAACTACTTGTCCAAGGAACCTGACACCTTCTATAGGAGAATGGTATTAGAGACCAACATCTGAGCACAGGGTGTACACGCCTTTCTCCTGGGGCATCATTGCTTCTAAGTCCTTTTAGCAGATACAGCTAGGAAATAAATGTATATATAGCAACCCATACATGCATATCTATCATTATAGATACAGAGGCATCTACCTATCTGCATTTACATCAGGCTGAACATGAGCTCATGCTCTGTCTCTGACTCTAATCAAGTACACAGGGCTCATTCTAGGCTTGCCTCCTTGCTTGTCTGTGACCTCCCTCCAACAGTATGATGCTTGGCTCCTGTCATCAGCATTCACTCACTTATTTGTTTCATCACAGTTCACCCTTACCACTGTCACAGGATTGTGAAGCCTGTGAACAAGGGTGGTTTTTTACTGTGGTTGTCCACAGGTCCCTGAGCCCCTGATCTATGGAAGCAGGAATGTTGGTGTTCAGACAGATTATTTGGAAGAGTGAACCCTGAGGGCCAATTTGGCAAATAAAGTGGTGAAATGTCCCCCTTTATCTTGAAGCGTGAAACCCTTCCTGCTGTCAGGCTGAGGTGGAGATGGGCTCAGAAAGAACTCACAGTGATGCAGCTCCGAGGGGTAAGGTGGGCTTGTGCAGCCATGGGGCAAGGAAGGAATGAGATCAAGAATGGAATCTGGGGGCCCTGGAAAGTTGGGGCCCCAGCATGACAAACTGCACTAAATGGGAGAGAGTGAGGAGGCTGGGGAGGGGATGGAAAATATTTAACAGCTACACTTTTCTTCCTACTAGCCTTGGCTTCCTTAAGGCCTCAACAAGCACTGGATTCTAAACATGCAAAGCAAGGTTAGCTGTAGAGAAAGGGAGGAAAGAATGAGGTGGTGATATGATGAGCTGTAGTTTGAGAAAACCCCAGAGACTGAGTCTCCTGGAGTTAGACTGGGAGACTTGCTCTTTGGGAAAGCCCGTAGGCCAGAGACATCAAAGTGCCGGTAAATGTAGTGTTCCCCTTGGGTTACCATCAGTTGAGGATGCAATAACTACAGCATTTGTCTTTAACTTAAATTTTTAATTGTTAAAAAACAATAGGTAATGGATTCTCAAGATAGGGGAAAAAAATCAAACTCTGTAAAAGATGTATAGTTCCTACCCTATTACCATTTCTGGTTTCTTTCTGGAAATAGTCTATGTGTATTCAGGCATATTCGTGTATATCGTTATCTCCTTTTTTTCCTGTATATTAATGATAAAATAGTATACACATTGTTTTGTACCTTGTTTCCCCCCGCCCCCCCAAAAAAAAATCTGTCTTAGAAGATACTCCTGTATGAGAACAGATAGACTTTGCGTTTCTTTCTTTTTCACTGCTGCATTAGTGGTAGTACGGGTACACCATCATTCATTTGTACTGGTCTTCCAGTGATGAACACTTCTGCTGCATCCAGTCTTTTGCTTGATTTCTGTATTTCTTCTTTTAAAGTGTAAATGTTTGGCACAGGTACTTTTTTCAGTTATTTCGAGTAAGCGATTTTGGTTTTCACAGGATCCCTAGGAGATGGCTTTGGCAGACAAAACTCAGGGCTCTGAGGGATGATGTGTTTGTTAAAGGTCATAGAGTTGCCAAATGGGAACTTGAGTTTAGGTCTCCTTACTCCACTTCCAGTGCCCCTTTCACTGTATTCTAGACCAGAAGAAGAAAGAATATATAAATCCACATATAAGTCATATGTGCCACAGCAAAAGACTGTGTTCCTGCCTTTCTTTACCAGTGATCTGCAAATCAGGGTCTGTTGAGTGGGATTTTCCGTTTTGTGACTTGTCTCTGGGACCCCAAGATAGGGCCGGGCCCAGAGCAGGAGTCAGGAATCCCTTGTTGAACAAATGTGCACCCTGGGCCCAGAGATTTGGGGCTCACAGTGGCCATTGACTTCAGGGAGTGCTCCTAGGATATGGTAAGCTGCTGGTACCTTGGTTGGAGTAGAGGACCTGTACTTTATACTTCGCAGGTGGAAGTGTTGACTTAATCACCAGAAGTCTCCAAATGGAAATGTCTTGCCTCATCACTATAGTTTAAGTGGTGTTCCTTTAAGAAGTACAGCTTGGATGGCAGACCCGAAGACCTGTGCTATTGGACTGGGCCAATGAAGACACCACAGGCATTTTCCAGTTTCAGTTAAGTTATTTTTGGTCAAGGCATTTCCTATTTGAAAACATTTGCAGCTTCTCATGGGTCCGTTGGTACCTGGAGATATAGGGCTATTCAGAGGTTATTGTGATTGTCCTTGAAATGGTGGTCTTTGCAGTTGGAGTAATGTTCTGCAGAAGTTAAGAGTATCACTGTCTCTGATCAGAGTCTGGCACTGCTAAGGAGCTACAGGGATATGTGCCAGCTTCCTTGCCCAGCATAGGGCACACGCTTTTCAATTCATATCTGCACATTTTCCCTCCTGAGGCAGCTGTGCCTTAGCCAGTTGGGCCCCTCTGAGAAATACTGCTAATACAGAGCAACACCACCACTCAGCTCTGTGGAACTTCTCCCCAGTGGCCTAAATGCTGATTCCTGGGACAGTTCCAAATATAGGTTTCCCACCCCTACTTTATAGGAACCAATTTACCAAGACCTGGAGGCCACCACCATGTCTCCTGCCTTTCTTTCTGCATCCTGCACATTCTCAGTACCTTCCAGACTCTTGCCAAGATGCAAGTTCTAGAGCCATATCACAAATTCAGGTGCCTTTTAGGGGCTGGGAGGAGGCAGATGGAGGGAAGCAGCACATGGGAAGAATTGTACTTCTTTACACTATGTGAGTAACAGAGACCTGGGCACACTGAAGACCCACCACTCATTCCAAGTGTGCATGGGAATGCAAAACTGGAATACCTAGATTTTGCCATTTTTAAGGAGAAGCTGGAAATCTGGATTTTCAAGTGAAATGTCCCATTTTAAAATATAGGCTTGAGGTTTTTTGTCACACAGTATGGGTCAAACAAAACATGTCTGTAGCCTGGATCTTGCCTTTGGGCTACCTTTGGGACCTTTGCTCACTTCTCTGCACTGCCCTTCCAGCCATCTTTCTGCAGAGGCTTGCTGTCCTGTCTCAGGATTTTCCTCTAGGCAGAATGGTGGACATCTGTCTCGTTGCTCTGGGGGCCACCAATATGGTAGAATGGAAATATGTTGCTCACCTTTAAATTGTGGATTGGCCATCCCATAATCTTCTTTTGTGAAATGATTGCTAAATTCTTTTACACATTTTTATGTTAGGTTGTTTGTCTTATTGTTGATTTGTAAGAGTTCTTGTACATTTAGGAAACATGTCCTTTGTCAGATAACACATCCTGAGATGATTTCTCCTGGTCTGTAAATTGCCTTTTCATTTTGTTAATGGTGTCTTTTGAAGGCTTTTAATTTTGGTGAACTTCAATTTATTATTTTTTTCTTTTGTGGCTTATGCCTTTTGTGTCCTCTATAGGAAATCTTTGCCTTTGCTTATCCCAGAATTGTGACAGTAGTCGCTAATGTTTCCTTCTGGAAGCATTAAAGTTTTAGCTTTTATAGTCAGGTCTGTGTTCAATTCCAAATAAATTTTTTTGTATGGTGTGAAGAAAGGATTGAAGGGTTTCTTTTCCTCATATATGTATGCATGTTTCAGCACTACTTATTGAAAAAATTTGTCTTTCCCCTTTGAATTGCCTTAGCATCTCTTAAAAAAAAATCAAGTGACTGAATATGTGTGGGTCTGCTTCTGTGCTAGTGCTCTGTTTACTTTTATTATCTTCTCATGCTATCTTGATTGCTGTAGTTTTATAATTTTTGAAATGAAGTATTATGAATCTTTCAACTTTGTTCTTTTGTTTCAGCTCTTCTCGGTCCTTTGCATCTATATAAATTTCCAAATCAACTTAAATTCTTTTTTTTTTTAAGTATTGGAATTTGGTTGGCTTTGCATGGAATCTGTAGATTGCAATTGGGAACAATTAATATCAGTATTGAGTATTTCAGTCCATGGACATGGTATATCTTCCTATTGATTTAGGTCTTTAGTTTTTCTCAGTAATGTTTTATCATTTTTGGGGGTTGTGTTGTTTGTTTGTTTTTTGACAGAGTTTCGTTCTGTTGCCCAGGCTGGAGTGCAGTGGCGTGACCTCAGCCTCCCAAGAAGCTGGGATTACAGGTGCCCACCACCACGCCTGGCTATTTTTTTGTATTTTTAGTAGAGACGGGGCTTTGCCATGTTGGCTATGGCTGGTCTCGAACTCCTGACCTCAAGTGATCCAACCACCTCAGCCTCCCAAAGTGCTGGGATTACAGGCATGAACCACCGCTCGCAGCCTGTTTTATAGTTTTAAGTGTGGTTTTATACTTCTTTTATTAAACCTATTTCTAGGTATTTCTAAGCATTTTATTTTATTTTACTTTTTTGAGACAGAATCTTGCTCTGTCACCCAGGCTGTATATTTTATTATTTGACACTATTGAAAATATTTTTTATTTTCCAATTATTTACTGCTAGTATATAGAAATACAATTGATTTATGTATTTTGATCACATGTTGCTGTCTATGGTTTGAATGTTTGTCCCTTTCAAAACTCATGTTTAAATTTAGTTGCCATTGTAACAATAATAAGAGGTACAACCTTTAAGAGATGTTTAGGTCTTGTGGGCTTCACCCTCATGAATAGACTAATGCTGTTACCCCTTTCTTGCTCTTGCTCTCACCTTTTCTTTGCCCTTCTGCCACTTGAAGCCTTCTGCTAGGTTCTGACACAGCAAGAAGGCCCTTGCAAGATGCCAGCACCTTGATATTAGAATTCTCAGCCTCCAGAGTTGTGAGGCAACAAATTTCTGCTCATTATAAATTACCCAGTCTCAAGTGTTCTGTTATAGCAGCACAAAGTGAACTAAGACATATATGCTGCAAAATCTTTTCCTGCTAAATTGCTCGCTAGATCCTTGCTAAAATTGCTCATTAGATGTGAATTTGCAAACAGTCATGATATCTGGAAATAATTCCTTTCTACACTTTTTGCCCTTTTTCCCACTTGCTTTAATTCACTTGCTAGGAAGTACAGTACAATGTTCAGTATAAGTGGTGAGAACAGATATCTTTACCTTGTTGCTGATGTTAGGAGCAAAATGTTTACTATTTCACTATTAAATATGTTAGCTGTGGATTTTTTGTGCATATTGTTTATCAGATTGAAGAAGTTCCTTTCTGTTTCTGGTTTGCTGAAAGCTTTTATCATAAATGGGCATTGAATTTTTTAAAAATGCTTCTTCTGCTTCTATTAAATGATTACATAGTTTTTCTCCTTTATTCTGTTAATTAAGTTACACTTATTGTTACGTAGGTTACATTTATTGTTAAGTAAGTTACATTTATTGATTTTTGAATGTTAGACCCACCTTACATTCCTAGGGTTAATCCTATTTTGTTATGAAATATTATCCTTTTTATATATTGCTGGATTTTGATTTAACATTTTAGCATTTTTGAATTCATTTTGAATTCATGAGGTATATTTCTCTTAATTGTCCTTTCTTACAATGTCTGTGTCATGTTTTAGTATCAATATTATTCTGGCCTCATAAAAAGAGAAATTTTTACTCTTTTTTTGTTATCTGAAATAATATGTTTAAAGTTAATATCAATTCTTGCTTAAAAGTTTGGAATAATTCGCCAATGAAGCCATGAGGGCATATAGTTTTCTTTAAGAGGAGTCTTTTATATATTTAAATATATATATATATGCTATATATTATATATGATTACTCAGATTTTTATTCTTGTGTGTGTTTTGTTGTGTTTCTATAAGGAATTAGCCTATTTTGTCTATTTATTGGCATAGAGTTAATTGTAATATACTCTTGTTATCTTTTAATGTTTTTTGAATCTGTAGTGATATCTTCATTTTATTTCTAATATTTGTAATTTGTAATTTCTCTCTTTATTTTGATCAGTCTTCCTAGATGTTTGTTTATTTTATTAATCTTTGCAAATAGCCAGTTTTTGGTTTTGTTGATTTTTTTCTTTTGTTTCTTATTTTCTATTCCATTGATTTCTCCTCTTTATTATTTCCTTTTTTCTACCTTCTTTGGGTTTACTCTGCTGTTCTTTAGCTTCTAAGATGAGAGCTGAGATCCTTAATTATCAGCCTTCTTTTCTAATATAAGATTTAGAACTATGAATTTTCCTGTAAGTACTGCTTTAGCTTTATTTCATTAATATGCCATTTTTTAATCATTTGGTTAAAAGTATTTCAAAAATTTTTATAGACTTTCTCCTTTGACCCATGGGTTATTTATAAATGTTCTTGTTACTTTGCAAATGTTTGGGGATTTTCCAGTTAACTTGTTTTTGATTTATACTCTCATTCCACGGTGGTCAGAGAATACACATTTTATGTTTTCTGTCCTCTGAAGTTTGTTGACAGTTATTTTATAGTCTAGCCTATGGATTTTGGCAAAAATACAGACCTATAAGATGAATCTGAAAATGTGTATAGGCAGATGATAGCAGGTGTTGGCCTAGGTGAAGGCAGTTGTGGATGCATAGAGAATCAGTTCAGAGTAGAGAAGCTTCCTTTGAGGACATCCTGTCCTTCTTTTGCTAATTTTCTGGCTGCCTCTCGTAGTAGATATTTATATTTGCTAATGCCTTTAAAAACTTCCCTTGGGAGGCTGAGGCAGGTAGATCATGAGTTCAGGAGATCGAGACCATCCTCGGTAACACAGTGAAACCCTATCTCTACTAAAAATACAAAAAATTAACCGGGCAGGGTGGCATGTGCCTGTAGTCCCAGCTACTCGGAAGGCTGAGGCAGGAGAATCACTTGAACCCGGGAGGCGGAGGATGCAGTGAGCTGAGATCACGCTACTGCACTCCAGCCTGGGTGACAAAGCAAGACACCCTCTCAAAAAAAAAACAACAAAACTTCCCTTACAGGATCACATTAATAACCCGAGCTGCAGAGTCAGAAAGTGCTGCCTTAGAATGCCCTCTGTCACTTTCTGGCTTGTGACCTTGGGCGAATGACTTCACCTTTCTGAGCCTTAGTTAATTTTTCTAAAAGGGTAATGGAAATATCTTCTCTGTGGAGTTGTTGGGAGAATTAAATGAAATTTTACAAAATGCCTTTCACAGTTCTTGACTTTGTAAATGGTAAATATTTTTAGTGGTAGCAGTACTCAAAGAAGTTAGGGAAGCTTCAACACAAAGGTGGCTGCTTCTCCCCTTTGGACTGTAGTCAGAGGCACTTGTTCTATTCTTGGTGAGAAGGCTGCTCCCTACCTACAGCTGTGCCCTTGGCCCCTCAGAGATCCAGAGGAGACAGCCAGCTCAGAGCAGCGCTTCTGTAGACTGGCATGCTGATGCTCTTGCAGGGGTATTGTGGGTGGGAGCCATTAGGGGTCCTCACTGGGGTGCCTTAGGCCAGATGCCTGGTGAGACTCAAATATCCCTCCTTCCCATAGGGTCCCCTAGGGCTAGGGAGGAGGACCTTCTGTCCTTCCTACCCCTGAAGATTGCCACGAATAGAGTTTGCTGACCCTGTTAGGGGCTGACAGTTGAAGTACATACAGGAAGACCCGCCTCTTCCTGAAAGTTTGTTCTGGGAAGGGAAATTTATTTTATTTTATTTTATTTTTTTGAGATGGAGTCTCGCTCTGTCGCCCAGGCTGGAGTGCAGTGGCCGGATCTCAGCTCACTGCAAGCTCCGCCTCCCGGGTTCACGCCATTCTCCTGCCTCAGCCTCCCGAGTAGCCGGGACTACAGGCGCCTGCCACCGCGCCCGGCTAGTTTTTTGTATTTTTTAGTAGAGACGGGGTTTCACCATGTTAGCCAGGATGGTCTCGATCTGCTGACCTCGTGATCCGCCCGTCTCGGCCTCCCAAAGTGCAGGGATTACAGGCTTGAGCCACAGCGCCCGGCCGGGAAGGGAAATTTAGAGTGGAAAAGTGAATTAAGTTCTGTCATATCTGAGTGTTTTTAAAATGTCAGCTATTGAACCTCTAGAAATGACACATAAATTCTCTGCTAGGCACAACAGGTAAAGGAGAGTTTCAGAAGTTGTGCCAAGTGCCCCCTCTGGACTGAGAAGCAGGGACCCAGACCTAAATCAGACACTAGCTCCACCATCAGAGCTCGTGATCTTGTGGGACAGAGAGAGCCAAGGAAGTAGAACACCTGTACATTGGGGGCACTTGAGATACGGAGGGACCCCAAGGGAGGGTCTGGTTGACTTTCTTGGAGACATGGAGGGCTTTGAGAAGAAAGAAACAGGTTTACTAAGTGGAAAAGGTAAGGGGAGGGCATTCCCATCAGAGGAAATAGCATATGCCAAGATTGGAAGATGCCATTCCAGACAGTTGGAATGGCAGACTGTTCTGATATTTGACATTTTTGTTTGAATTATAATTATTTTTGTTTGAATTATAATTGTCATGAAAAAAAGCAGAAACACACTATACCTCCAATGTGTGTTGCTGCCATTTTGATGAAGAATCAGTCTCTTGCGTGTACCTCCAGGCCTCTGCTGTGCCTGTCAGGGAGGGCTGTCCCCACGATGCCTGGGAGAATGGCTATGTCTGTGCCAGCCACAGACCACCATGGGACATTTCACTGGCTGCACCATGTGTGGTGTTTGTCCATCGCTGGAATGTGCTCAGTTTGGGGGAGTTATTTCATTTGGTCATCCAGGTTCAGGTGAAACAAAAAAGGCCAATGCAAAAAGCTGCAACTTATTCCAGGCACCCCCAAAATGCTTTCTACTTAACACTGACCACAGTGCAATGTCCCCTCAGCCCGGCCTTTGGTGGTGTCCAACTACAGGAGCTGGGATGGCCCTCTGGCTGTCTCTTGGGGCCTGGGAAGCAAAGGAAGCAAGTTCAAATCTGTCACCTGTTTGTAGTTTTCATCATTTTTGATTTGGCATTTTGATCAGTCTGTTTTTGGTCAAGGAAATGCATCCGTATCTCATAACAGGAAACCCCTTTTGTGATCTTTACTTCAAGGCATTTTTCTCTCTCTACTTCCCCCTACCTTTTTTTTTTTTTTTTTTTTTTACTGGCAAATATACAGACCTAGTATAATATGTGTGTCTTATTAAACGTTCAACATAATCTATTGCCATTGGTTTGTTTACAAAATAAACAATTCCAGGGCCTTCCAACAGTTGAGGCTCCTTTTTTTTTTTTAATCTTCCTTGGGGCTGGAACTCTGGTGGGAAGACGGAGAAGGACCCAAACTTGGGAGAAATCACGTGGTTCCATGCCTGCTTCCTGCCAGAGTCCCAAGTAGGTGACCCAGCAGTCAGCTGGGGAGACAGACACCCCAGCATGGCCTGGACCCTGCTCTCCTCATTTATGTGAGGGTCTCAGTGGAGTGGTGGGAACCCAGGAAATTCTTGAACCTTCCTCAGCCCATTCATCCTCCTGCCCAGAGTCCTCATGGGAAGTATGTACATAGTCACTAGCAGGAAAGCAAAAAAGGAATGCTTTCCAGTGTAATGTGGTGGGTTTGGTCCCCAGCCCCAGCCTCAGCTCTTGTGACTGAGTGACCTACAGGGCAGGTTTAACCTTTCCCCTGAGAAAGCATATGTTGCCATGGTCCAGAAATCACCCACTCATCCCAGAAGAGATGGAAGGATAGAGAGTGAGAGATTATGCAGGCACTGGTACTAGGAGCTGAGCTTGCTTGGCTGCCTTTGGTGGGAGAGAGCCCTGGCAGAGCATGAGATTTCATCATCCTGAGCCCACACTGGGATGTCCCCATTTTGGAATACCCTAAAAGCTCTTCTCCTGGAAAATGTAATCCATATAGGATCTTGAAATACGACCAGCAGGATAGGGCTTCATGCCCCTGGTATGCAGAAAGGATGAGTAGAGGCAGGAGGAAGGACGGTGTCTGAGCTGGCCATCCCGTGCAGCTAACACAGTCCAATGCCACTCTGTCCTTGTTCTGGCCACCCATAAGCCTTTCTTGTCTCCTCTTTCCCTTCCTACCAAGTCCGGCATTTGCAAGCCATCCTGGTGCTGACCCTTGCTTTCCTCTGTAGCCTCAACTTTATCTTCCACTGATAAAGCAAACTGTAGTTCTCCTGTTTTCTCAGCATACTCACCTTCATGGCCAGATACAGACCTGCAGGGCCTGTGTCTCCTCGTCATCTACACAGGGGTGTATCCATGTGGGCACCTCAGGAAGCAGCTCGAAGGTCACCTCCTCACTGACCTTCCTGCCCCTCCACCCTACACATATGCACCTCTGTCTGTCTCTCTGGCATGTGACTACCACTGTGACCTTGCTGCAATTATCCTTTGGCCTTTGTGCCCCTGAGATGGCCTGAAAGACACGGTTTGGATTTGTCCCAGTCGGCATAGGTGTGGTTTACAGTCAGTACTCTGCGTGTGTTGGCCAGAAGGCCCCTGGTGGTGGTCAAACGGTTATGACCTTAGAGTGGGGTGGGGGAATTGTAGTCAATGCTACTCCAATGCTGGCGAACACCAAAGCTGCACCTCATGCTCTGCATCACACAGGGAGGGACCTCCTGGAGTCCCAGAGGTTTGGCAAAGCTCCCTGCAGTCTTTTCTGTTAAGAGTAAATAAAGAAGCATAATATCTGAGGTGGTGACAACCCACTGATGAGTTAGCAGCATAGAGCTGGCCTCTGTCCTCCTGGGAGACCATGGGCACATACCAGGGATGAACAGCATGTAAGAATCAGGGGTGCCAACTTGGGCCTGACAGGGAGGGGTGGTCAGGGATGTGTACAGAGAACACCAAGTGAAGGCTCCTGGTCCCCCAAGGGAGGACAGCTTGTGAGGGCTCGCCGAAGGAACACAGGAGAAGTCTAGCCCAGGATTTATGGTTACCCTTCTCTTGATTACCATCAAGTGTGATGATAACTTTTGGAGAACTGGCTCTACCAGTGCCCCTTTGTTTATTTGTGGATTGAGCCCCTGAACCTCACTGCTGTAGTTTCCTTTGTGGAAGGAGTGATTAAAGAACCTTCCGAGGCGGGTGGATCACGAGGTCAGGAGATCGAGACCATCCTGGCTAACATGGTGAAACCCCGTCTCTACTAAAAATACAAAAAACTAGCCGGGCGTGGTGGCGGGCGCCTATAGTCCCAGCTACTCGGAGGCTGAGGCAGGAGAATGGCGTGAACCCGGGAGGCGGAGCTTTGCAGTGAGCCGAGATCGCGCCACTGCACTCCAGCCTGGGTGACACAGCGCGAGACTCCGTCTCAAAAAAAAAAAAAAAAAAAAAAAGGAACCTTCCAAACTTCCTGTGGGTCAAGATGCCATCAGGAGGAAAAGAGCTGGTGTGGGAAAGCCCAGCCTGATCCCGGCTATGAGAGCAGTGTCTGGTTGTGGAACTCTGGCACCCACCCTTCTGTGGACCCCATGGTCATGCTGAGTTCTGCATTACTCCACGTGTCCCAGAGCTTCCTGCCTGTTTCTGGTGTCTCGCATAGCCTCATGGGAGGGCTCCAGCAGAGCTTTGAGTCTTGTGCAGCCTGCCCTTGATTCTGAACTCCGGTTGCATGCCTTGTTCCTACTGGCTCTCCCATGCTAAAAATTAGACATTTTTTGAAAAATTGAAAATATCAACATGTTATGTTGATTAGGCGCTTTTTTGCCTAAGCTACTCTCACCACACTCCTAAATCTTAGGTTAAAACTGTTTTAATTTAAATTAATTTGGCACTAACTGTTTTGATTTAATTTAATGTAACTTAATTTAGGAGAGCTAAGTAATTAAACATGAGGCCAAAGTACATAAGAAAGTGGCAGTCTTTTATTGCAAATATGCATACACTCTCGGACGAGGTTCTCTGGTCCTCAGGTGTGGGGGGCCAGGGAAGTCGCGCCGGCGCTCTCGGGTGATGTTCTCCGGTCCACAAATGCGGGGGCCGAAGAAGTCACGCTGGCTCCTGCCAGTGGCAGACTTTTATGCATTGGTACTGGAAGGGGGAGGGCAGTGGGCAGGATAAGGGCGTGATAGGGGCGTCTCCATAGGCGTGGCCGGGTAAGTTTTGATCTCTTTGGATTGACATCACCTGGAGCATGCTCGGTTGATCTGCATCTTCCCGCGCGCGGGAAAGTTGGTGAGGAAGAACCCGGAAGCAACATGGATTATGCCTTCTTGTTCACCTTCCTCCATCTTGTCCTTTCTCCTTCACCCAAACAAAAACTAGGTAGTTGTCTCAATTTTGCTGAAATAGTCTGTTGGCTCCTGGCCAATCCTGCTGACTTCTCCAAGTACTTCCTGGATGCCTCTGGGACACACATTGCTGCAGTCCAGGAGCTGGAGCCAGTCAGTAGGCCTGGGATAGCCAAGGAGGGTGCATCACATGTGCCCTCAGGCAGGGAGTGGGAATCCTCCCAGTTTACAGCAATATTTTGCCAGATAAGCTGATACAGGCTTGAAGAAATCACCTTTTCCCCTTGGAACAAATGGGAGCATATGCCTGGATCACCTTCTCCTACTCCCTTGTGCCAATCTATGACACCACTGTTTTTGTTTTTTTCTTTTCTGAGACAGGGTCTCTCACTCAGGCTGGAATGCAGTGGCGCCATCAGCCTCAACCTCCCCAGCTCAAGTGATCTTCCTGCCTCAGCCTCCTGAGTAGCTGGAACCACAGGCATGCACCACCATGCCCAGCTAATTTTAAAGTTTTTTGTAGAGATGGAGTCTGCATATGTTGCCCAGGCTGGTCTCAATCTTTTAGGCTCAAGCAATCCTTCTGCCTCAGCCTCCCAAAGTGCTAGGATTACAGGTGTGAGCTGCCACACCTGGCCATTTTTTAAAGTAGATACATAATAGTTGTATATATTTGAGGGCACATACAATATTTTGATACATTTATGCAATGTGTAATGATCAAATTAAGGTAATTGGGGTACCCATTACCTCAAACATTTATCTTTTCTTTATATTGGGAGCATTCCAGTTCTTCTAGCTATTTTGAACTATACAATACATTATTGTTAACTATATAGTCAGCCTACTCTACATTAGAACACTAGATCTTATTCCTTCTGTGTAACTCTGTATTTGTATCCATTAACCAACCTCTTTTTATCCCATCCCCCTGCCCACCAGCCTTTGGTAACCACCAATCAACTCTCTACCTCCATGAGACCCACTTCCCCACATTTGAGTGAGAACATATGGTATTTGTCTTCTGGTGCTTGGCTAATTTCATTTAACATAATGACCTCCAGTTCCATCCATGATGCTGCAAATGACAAGATTTCATTCTTTTTTATGGCTGAATAGTATTCCATTCAGTACGTATAGCACGTTTTCTTTATTCGTTTATCTCTCAACGGGTACTTAGGTTGATTCCATATCTTGGATGTTGTGAATAGTGCTGCAGTAAACGTGGAAGTGCAGATATCTGTTTGATATACTTATTTCCTTTCTTTTGGGTATATTCCCAGCAGTGGGATTGATGGGTCATATAGTACTTCTATTTTTACTTTTTTGAGGAACCTCCTTACTGTTTTCCATAGTGGCCGTATCTAAATTCCCACCAACAGTATACTAGCATTCCCCTTTCTCCACATCCTCGGCAGTATCCATTACTTTTTGTCTTTTTGATTAAAGCCATTTTAACTAGGGTGAGGTGGTAACTCATTGTGGTTTGGATTTGCATTTCCCTGATGATTCGTCATTGAGCATTTTTTCACATACCTGGATGGCCATTTGTGTGCTTCCTTTAGAGAAGTTTATTCAGGTCTTTTGCCCATTATTCAATCGGATTATTTGTGTTTTTTTGCTGTTGAGTTGAGTTCCTTATATAGTCTGGTTATTAATCCCTTGTCAGATGGATAGCCTGCAAATGTTTTCTAGGCACCACTGTTTTCTGGCTCGTAGCATGTGCTCAGGAACTACGTGTTGAGTGCTCTGTGAAGACAAAAATGTTGTTGTGATGTCCATGACCACCTGACACACGGGGAAGGCCCAGAGGAAGGCATGGGAAGCCCAGAGCACAGACCTGGGTTCAGGTCCAGGCCAACAGCTGACTCACTTGTGTCTTCTTGGTCCTGTTCAGCTCTTCCCTCAGCCCCAGCATGAGGATTATAAGTAATGCCTGCTCCTCAGAGATGACCACGTATTTCATAAACCTTAGCCTTCTTCTTCCTTGCTTTCATAGAGTTACTGTGAGGATTAAATCAGAAAAGGCAAAAATGTCAGGAGCACCTCATGCACTCTTGAGGTGTGATCCAAGTCCTGGGATGGTTCCTGTGTGTCCTGATTGTGGCCCTGACTGTGGCTCTGCCCCTTTCCCAGCATGCAAACCCTGTGGCTTTCTTTGGTTTGGGGTCTGGGCCTGGGCAGGGGTTTTCTTCCCCAGGTGATGCTCACTGGCGGTAGTCAGCTCCCCAGCAGAGCAGACCCCCAGCTTGGAAAAGGAGTGTGTGGTCTCCCTGAGTCTGGGTGTGCTAGAACTGGCCTAGAGATTCTGGAACAGATGTTCTGGCCACCTCCTCAGCTGCCTTTCTCTTTATTCCAGAATTTCCCCCATCTTAACTTTTTTCTTTAATCTCCCATTCTTGACTCCAACACTGTAAGCAGGAATCTGGCCTTTTATCTCATTCTTGGATCTTGATAGGCTGGAATGATGGTAAAAAGCCAATGCGGGCTGGGCGCGGTGGCTCACGCCTGTAATCCCAGCACTTAGAGAGGCTGAGGTGGGTGGATCACGAGGTCAAGAGATGGAGGCCAACATGGTGAAACCCTGTCTCTACTAAAAATACAAAAATTAGCTGGGCGTGGTGGCGAGTGCCTGTAGTCCCAGCTACTCAGGAGGCTGAGGCAGGAGAATCACTTGAACTCAGGAGGCAGAGATTGCAGTGAGCCAAGATTGCGCTACTGCACTCCAGCCTGGCGACAGAGCAAGACTCTTGTCTCAAAAAAAAAAAAAAAAAAAACCAATGCAATGAAATAATATACTATTAATATATTATTAATGGCAATCATGTTAATTTTGTATTTTTATTTCTGTTCCCATGGCTTCTATAATAAATTACCACTTTTTGGTACCACTAATTTAGTAGCTTAAAACAACACATACATATGTATAGACTGTGTGCATTGAAGAAATAATCCTAATGCAATATGAAAAATAAAACTTTCATACCTTTCAGTACCCTTTTCCAAGAAGTTTGACAATTTGAAAATTTACTCTTCCGGATAATTCCTGTGCATATATAAGCATAAATAGATACATAGTGTTTTTTAAACAAGTAGGACTATACTGTGCCTATTATTCCATGCCTGGGTATTTTTTTGCATGTTTCCTGCATATGCCTGAATTGTTTTCTCTTATTGTCTATTTAAGCTGATTTCAGGTTTTTGCACTTGATCATTGTAGTTAAATAGGGATACATGTAAAATTCTTTATCTTCAAACAAGCTCCATAGATGGAGAAGAACCTATCAGCACAAATGGTAATGTGGTTATTTGCACTCACCAGCCCCAGTCTAGAGCGTGTAATATGTGCAACGTTCCGTCCTGGGGGGATCATGCTTTAAAGGGGTCTTTGCTGAGTTGAAGCAGCCAGGGAAGCCGTGGAGACTTGCCAGTGGTGGTGAAAGGTTACATAGCTGGGAGGCCCCCAACTGTACCCAAGCAGCTCCTCCAGTGTGCACGCTTGTTCCAGCTCTTCCCTCTACCTGGGGAGCTCCTACCTGTATGTAAAGGCTTAATGTACATCTCATTTCCCCTGCGAGGCCTGATCACGCTAGGCTGTGAACTTCTCCTGGTCCTGGGACTCTGCACATGGGCGGGACACAGGGTCGGCTGCAGAACTGAAATGTGGTGAACCGGTCAGGGACTTTACTGGTGCAGTAAGTTCAGCTGGCCCTCAGGAAGTTGTTCCCAGGAGGCCATCAGGTTGTCAAGGGGAGGCAGGTGTTGGACTTCAGGCCTGCTAAATGTACTCTCAGAGACTCAGAACTCCCTCCCTCCATCCTGTTCACCCCCTACCTGTCCAGTATCCTCCTTAGGCGCCTCTTCCCTCTGTCCTTTTCCCAGGTGGCAATGTTGTTTCTCTCCTGGAACTGTAGAGTTACTCTTGACAGATTGGAGGGGAGAAGTCCTTAGTGGGCCTGGGAATGGGGTAGGAGGAAAGAGACTGGTGTGCGGAAGGGACTTACACATGTCCCAATATTTAACGAGGAGGGATAGAGCAGCAGTTCCTGGGAGAAAGAACTCCCATGGGGGTCAGGAAATGAGGCTCAGCAGAAGACGCCACAGGAAAGGTGGCAGACCAGTGTGGTCAGGCCACGCAGAAGGGACCTGGGGTGCTGCTCAAAGTTACATAATGGAGTGAAGATGAATTTTTCTCATTGAAGTGGAAAAACTGCTGATTTTTATCAGGGCAAGTTGGTTAGAGTGTTAGTTAAGCCATTTGTCAAAGCTCATTTAGTTGTCAAAATTAAATCATTTTCCTCCACTTCCTAGTGGATTGGTTATAATGATAACTTTCTTGGCATGACATTTATCATCTTGGTCCAAAGGCAGTCAGGGGTGTGGGGTTGGGGAGAGGGCAAGAATGTAATGCATGGAGTGATGTGCCTGTTCCTCTTGTGGTAGAAAGATGCTATTTTAATAATGTTTAATTTTTAATATCACTTATTACATTAGTATGCAGTTTGCTGTAACTGCGCCTGGTTTCAAAGCAGGACAAAACCCGTGACCATATTAATAAAGGATGGTGAAGGGAAGAGCTGGGTTAATGCCCCTTGTCTGGTGCTTCAGATAGTAGGAGAGGTTGATCATGCAGGCAGACTGATTTAATGTCCTGATTTCTGGCTTAGGTTTCATATGCCAGTCATAAAATGTAAGAAATAAATATCCTAAAACAGGTTTTTAAAAAAAGTTTGGCTTATAAGCAATATATCTAAAAACATTTCTTAATTTTTATACAGTAAAGGAAAAAATAATCAGATAATCTTTTTTTTTTTTTTTTTTTTTTTTAGGGAGGTAAATCATATATATGGTTAGGAAATTCTAACAGCACAAAAGTTACAAAATGAAGAGTAAGAGCCTCTCCTCCTCTACCCCAAACCCATTCTTTAAAACCATTATTAACAATTTTTCTGAATTTTCCTAGAAATAATTTTATGCATATACTCACGTATGTAACTGTATAAAGCTATTTTAAAAAAATTATACTCACAAGAAATGGTTGTTTTATCATTGTGATCTTACAAATATTTCTCAGCATGTATATTTACATCTGTCTCACTTTTCAGTGTTTCACAAGTACCCTGTTATTTGGCTGTACCATATTATTTAACCAGTATTTTAGTGCCATTGATGGACTCTTGCCTCTTAAAAAAAGTTTATGCAGTTGATGCTGCATAAACATCCCATTGTATATAATTTGATGAACTTGTATGAGTATATCCATGGGTAAATCCTTAGCAATTGTGATGACTGCATCAAATGATCTATTGCTTTGCATTTTTGTAAACATTATTGTTATTATTACTATTATTATTTTGTAGAGACGGAGGTCTCACTATTTTGTCCAGGCTAGTCTCAAACTCCTGGACAACAGGAGCAATCCTCCCATCTACCAAAGTGTTGGGATTATAGGCATGAGCCACTGCACCCGACTGCTTTGCATTTATAATGTCGATAAATATTGCCTAATTTCCCTTCAGAAAGGTGGTATCAAGTTACATTCCTACAACAATATGTGGGATGGCCCATGTCCCCAGACTTCTACCCAAATTAAGGATTATCAGTCATTTCAATTTTTACCTGACCTGATAGGTCAAACAAGGTAGTGTTTCCTAGCTACTCCATTTGCATTTAATTTTTGAATGAGATTATATTTGCATATGTTTATTGTCCATTTGCATTTCATTGTCTATAAATTACCTGTTTATGGTCTTTGCCCATTTTTATACTAGGCTGTTTCTTTCTCATTAATTAATATAAATTCTGTGAGTGAGGAAATGAGCTCTGTGTCAGTTGTGTGGTAAATAACTACTGTACCTTCTCTCATTAAACTTTTGACTTTTTTTTTTTTTTTAATCCGTGTAGAAATTTTACATACTTACAGAGACTAATTTGTCATTCTTTTATGACCTCTGTGTTTTCTGTCCTGCTTAAACTGGCCTCCAAGATTATAATTTCATCCATACGTTCTTCTGAAATTGTTTTCATTCTTTTGCATGTAGCCTACCTTTATTTTGTCACAAGGAGAAAACATGGTATCTAACTTTATTTTCCTATGTTAACCAGTAGCACCAGCACCACTTGTTGGTAATCCTTCTTTTACTCCCGATTTGTCTTATTGTCTTATTGATCTTATTGTTGTCTTATTGATCTGTTGTCTTATTGATCTGTTGTCTTATTGATCTGTTCACATTTTTTCTCCCATGCCACTGTTTCTTTTCTTTTTGATTATTGTAGTTTCATAATGGGTATTTCTTTTTTTCTGGAAAGGCTAGTCCCTGCCTCTCAACCCTCCCTATTTCTCCTTTTGTTTTTTTCTGAGTGTGTTTGTAGCTACTGGTGCATATTTATTTTTCAGACGAACTTTAATATTACTTTTAATTCCCAAAAAATAATTTTTGGTATTATAATTGGAATTGAGTTGAATATAGATGTAATATAAAGAGAGTTTACATCGTTATAATATCTAATTTTCCTGAGAGCATTGTCTTTCTTTCCACTTACTTAGAGTTTCTGAGTTTTTTTCAAATAGATCCTGTACATTACTTAAGTTTATATCTAGGCATTTTGGTTGCTATTATTAATGGGATTTTTATTTTCATTATAGTTTAAAAATTTTCTTCGTTTAGAATAGCTGTTGATTTTAAAATATAATCCTGTAACGTGCAACCTTTCCAAAACAGACTTCAGTATTGTTTTTATTGTCTTTTCCACTGATTCTCTTGAGCTTTCTAGGTATATAATTATATCATTGGCAAACAGTGACAATTTCCATTCTTCCTTTTAAATGTTTAGACCTTCAATTTTATTCGCTTATCTTATTACATTGCTTAGTAGTTCCAGAACAATGTTAAATGGCATCTTCTTGTTGTTTGTAATTTTTTTTTTCCCCCCAAGACAGGGTCTCACTCTGTTTCCCAGACTGGAGTGCAATGGTGTGATCAGGACTCACTGAAACCTTGACCTCCCGGGCTCAGATGATCCTCCCACCTCAGCTTCCCAAGTATCTGGGGCCACAGGCATATACCACCACATCTGGCTAGGTTTTGTATTTTTTGTAGAAACAAGGTTTCGCCATGTTGCCCAGGCTGGTCTCGAACTCCTGAGCTCGAGTGACCACCTGGCTTGACCTCCAAAAGTGCTGGGATTGCAGGCGTGAGCCACCATGCCAGCCTGTTGTTTGTAATTTTAATGAGAATGTGGCGAATGTTTTTTTTTTTATTATTATTATTTCTTTTTTTTTTTTTTTTTTTTTTGAGACGGAGTCTTGCTCTGTCGCCCAGGCTGGAGTGCAGTGGCACGATCTCAGCTCACTGCAAGCTCCGCCTCCTGGGTTCACGCCATTCTCCTGCCTCAGCAATTTTTAGTAGAGACGGGGTTTCACCGTGTTAGCCAGGATGGTCTCGATCTCCTGACCTCGTGATCCGCCCATCTCGGCCTCCCAAAGTGCCGGGATTACAGGCTTGAGCCACCGCGCCCGGCCGCGAATGTTTTATCATTAAGTAAGGTGATGGCTTTTCAATCTCACTTATCTTTTATTTCATCATAAGAAAATACTCATTTATTTTTATTTTTTTAATCAAGAATTATTTTTAAATTTGGAAAAACCTTTATGGCATATTTTGGAGTGATTTATGGTTTTTGTCTTTTGACCTTTTACTATGCTGTGTTTATATTAATATGTTTTCTAATATTGCATCCTGGAAGGTATCCTACTTAGTTGTATTCCAGTCTTTCAATAATATTTATATTATTCTTTCAGTAATATTTATGTCATAGTTGAAATGTCTGGTTGGCAATTTTCATCATGTCAAATCTTGGTATTAGTACGCTAGCTTCACAAAAAGGACTTGGAAGGTTTTCTCCTTTATTCTTTTTAAACAGTTAAAATAGTTATTTATTCCTTAGAAGATTGAAGAAATTTGTCTCTCAAACCATCTGCATTTGATACTTTTTGGGGGTAGCACTTCAATAACTTAAACTGTTTCCCTTTGTATTATTAGTCTTTTTTGTTTCAGTCTCTGCCAGGGATAATTTTGGCATTACATTTTCCTATAAAATTATCTATTAAGTTATATCTTCAAATTCATTTGCATCGAGTTTTGCAAAGTAAACTTTTTTTATATGTAGTAATTTTCTTTTTTAAAATTTCTAACTTTGTGTATTTGGGCTTTACTGGTTTTTAAGAACTTGCAATTGCATTTATCTATCAATTCTATTATTCCATATTTTCTAATAGAATAGTTTGTGCTTTTATCTTTGCTACGTATTTCTTTCATTGGGTAATTTGTCTTTTTGCTAGTTTCTTGACTTAAAGACTAAATACATTGATCATATAATAGTTACCTAGGTGTTTAAGGTTGTGAATGTCCTTTGAGGTTGTGAATGTCCTTTGGGCACCGTTTTAGTTGCATTTCACTATATGTTACTTTCTAGATGTCCTGCAATTTCTCTTTTGCATCCTTCTTTGACTCAGGAGTTATTTAACGAGAAAATCTTCATCATTTCCAAGTTGTTTGGTTTTTTTCCCCTCTTTGTTTTGTCATGCATTTAAAGTTTTTATTGCACTGTAAGGGGAGAATATGGTCTGTGTCATGTCAGCTGTTTGGAGTTTATGGAGTTTTCCTTGTGGCCTAATATATGATTTTGTAAATGATCCAACAGCTCTTAAAAAGAAGAGTTATTCTGTTATAAGAATATAAAGTTTGAGATAAACCCCCCAACTTATAATGTAGGTCTTAGTTCAGACTAATCACTTATTTTATAAATTGTTTGTTTTTGCATTACCTACAATTTGTGCTTTATATATTTTGTTGCTCTGCCTTTTGATATATAAATATTTACTATTCATATCCTCACTGTAAATTAAGCCCTTCATTAACCATTAGCAGCCCCTTTGACTCATTTAACTTCCTCTGCCTAGAATTCAGGCTTGTTAGATTTAAATTTGGCAATTCAGTTTTGTATTTGTTAACGTAATCTATCTTTTTTTTACTTTTCACCTTTCTGAGTCATTTTGTTTTAGATGTGATTCTTGTTTACAATACATAGTAGCTTTTTTAAATCAAAATCATTTTTTAAAGTTCTAAAAAACTCTTTGAACCTCAGTTTCCCCATCTGTAAAATGGGTAGTTGAAAGTACCTATTGGATAAGACAAGATTTCTGCTACTCACTTTACATACATTATCTCATTTAATTCACATAAAGCTATCCTTTCAAGGTACTTCTTATTTTTTTTTTTGTCAGATGAGAAAAGTGACTTAGTAAGGTGACTTTTCCAAGGTCACTCAACTGCTAATTGGTTGAACTGTGATTCATCCTCAATCCAAGGCTTTCTAAAATCTAAAATCTTTCTACTTAGCTCATACAGCAGCATCGCACCATGGGTGAAACCCCAGGTCACCCTGCATGAAATGATTCCTAGCTTTTAAGACAAGTTGTAGCAAGCAGGGAAACCTGGTAACTAGGCTCACATTTTTGGACTTAATTGGAACCAGACTGCAGGGGGCTCAAGGGTCAGGCTAGCAGTCTTCTCATTAGTACCTCCTACCTGCCCCACCTTCCCAGAATGAGAGCAGCTCTGCTGCTGGGTGTGGGGCCTGGCCATACATGGGGCCTTGCCTGCCCCTGCCCTCTCCGAGCTTTTCCCAAGGCTGGCAGGCACCCTCTGAGCACTGTTTCTAGCTTCAGCTCCATGTGACAGTCAGAGACAGCAGATGGAGCCAAAGACTTGGAGAAAAATGACACCCAGTTCAGAGTCCATGTTTCCTGGGGCCCAGATCCCAGTGTTGAATGTGGAGGAAAGGGCTTGGTTTATTGTTAGGGGTGGAAATTAGCAGGGGCTTTTCTTGTACCCTCTCCCTGCGGTGATTGTGTCTAGGTATCAGTAAGGAAGAGGGACCTGGGGGGCCCAGCTAGCATGAGAACTTCCTGGAAGTTCAGGCTTGGCTCCCACAGGGTGCCTGATGAGCCTTTATAAAATATCCAGAGGCATACCCTTTGTCTACTTGGTCTCTGTTCCTCCAGGCCTGTGGTTCCAGTAGGGGCTCAGTGAATATTGGCTGGATAAACTGGGCAAAGTATTGACTGAGCTGCTTTATTCGCAACAAGAACAGACAGGAAAGTGTATTTAGACTAAGTCCTGCAGCATCTGGCACTGGGCATTAAGAAAAATAGTGCTCAGCCTGTGCACACATTGGGCAGGGTATCAGTCCAGCTACAATACTTTCAACTGTGTGAGCGGGGCCATCACTAAGTCTCCTAGGGTCTTCTCTGTAAATTGGAGATGATGCTGACTGTGGAGTTGGCCCTGACCTTGTGCCATTTCCAAGGATGATGAAGATGGATTTGATTGTGCCCTCTCCCTGTAGGCCTCTCCTGGGCTTTGTGGCAGGCAAGAGCACATGCTTGTTGGAGCTCTGTGAGGCCTAGGCAATGCATGGTTCCCTGGGGTCCCCTGGGCATAACAGGGCCCATCTTGCCAATTGAACTGTGTGGCTAAGTGTGAAAGACTAAGTAGTTGGAACTCACAGTGACTTGCACGTGTGCTTTGTGCCCACAGATAAGTATAGTTGGAAAAGTGGTGCTCTCAGCAGTGAGCTCGGGTCTCTGCCATTCAAACCTGGGAGCTGGCCTCAAGAGAAGAGGCTGGAGGCCAAGCTTGGTCATAGCTCTGCTCTTGTTATATGGTGCCCAGTGGCCCAGGTTCCTGCCCACTCAGACTGGAAGAACCAAGTCATCCTGGCAGGGGCCAAGGCTCTGACCTTAGTCCTTCTGGGTGCCAGTTTAGTGTGTGTGCCAGGCTGGATTGGATGTATCGGGGGAGGGGGAATTGGGAGAAGACTTTCCTTAAGTACCTACTGTGCCACGTGCTGAGCTAGGCTTTCCAAGTACTAATTTCTAATCCTCTCAAGTATCTTCCTAAGCTGGGACACTTACCCCTCTTTGCAGCTGGAAGAACTGAAGCCAAATGCCATTTAATTGCACAGCTATTGAGTGTGAGAACCAGTAAGCCAGTCCCCCCAAAACCTAAGCTTTACCTCTCATGCCAATAGCTTTTAAACATTTTTAGCTAAAGAACTTGAATATCAAATTTTATGAAGAACCCCCACAAATACAACCTATAGAAAGGGAGCCAGTCTGGCTGAAATGCAAATGGGTGGCTTGGACCCTTCTGTTCCTGCCCCTCCTCACACCTGTGGCAGCCCCAGGACTCCCTGGGAACACAAGGCTCCTTGGAATCCAGTTTCGAAATGATTCCTGTGCCCTAGAACCATGGATGGGAGAGCTCAAGACACGGCCCCTGCTGTCTGCAGGTGCATAGAGCCGGAGCTTTAGCTTCCCCATCTGTGAAATGGAGCTACTGATCCCTGTCTTGCAGGCTGCTAAACAGAGTCAGTGAGGTGAGTTTGTTTTGTTTTGTGTTTTGTTCTTTTGACCTGAAAATTGAGGTGTTTCAACTATTAATAGTATTGGTTGAGAACCTACTGGCTGCCAGATAGTCAACTAGATGCTTGTACACATGATCTCATTCGGAAAGACTGCCTTTGCCTGTGAGGAAGAGTATGAAAGTGAAGGTTTATTTGTTTATGAGAGGGTGATGGAACAGCTTGTCACAAACTGTAGATGTAGTCCTGGCACATGGCTTGGAGAGGACCTGAATTCCGGTGGGTGGCTGTGGAAGTGGAGAGGAAGAGCTGACAGAGACTCTGCCCTGAACAACTGTCAGCACCTGGTGGAGACTGAGCAGGTGCAAAGAGGGCAGAGGGGAGGCGATAGCTGAGAGAGGGCCAGCTGGAGTTTGGAGTTAGAGGAAGAAATGGGAAAGAAGGAAGCCTAGAGCAGGAAAATCAAGGATAATGTCCTTTCTGGAGGAGAGGGTGGAGGCTGGAGACACACAGAGGCTGGAGAGAGGAGAGAGGACCCTACTGTCTGCTGAACGCTTACTGGGACTGTGTACATAACCACGTACCCACTGAGTAGTACCTAAGCCTTTATTTTCAGATGGGGAGACTGAGGTTCAAAGGAGAAACTTGCTCAGGATCATAACACCAGTAAGTAAAAGACCATCGGTTCTGGCTATAGGTCATGGTGACTTTAGCTGTGAAGATTCAAATTAGAGGATGCTGGCAGAGGGTGGAAGCAAGCTGAGAAAGGCTAATGCCTAGGGAGTAAGACGTAAGTCAGAATCACTTGAGAGTTTTGTGCCCAGCCAGAGAAACCCCTACTCCTTCAGGTGTGGAGCTTCTGGAAACCCTTCTCTACTCAAGAAGGGCGGAGGTGCTTCGCAGGAAGGACCTGGACACACCGATGCTTGGCACCCATTCTGGGGCCTCAGAGTTCCCCACTCTCCTGACCTAGCCTGGCTTGGCCTACTGAGGTGCTGCAATCTTGTTCAAATGTCAGCTTTTCCTAGCATTAACATCCATTGACCCATTTAAAATAGACACATTTGGAGAAGGAAATCGAAAAACAAAACAAAGGAACAGTTGCTTTTCCAGTCACATACACCTTGTGCAGCTTAATGAAGTCGTAACAGAACCAAAGGCAGGTGCGGTATCTGTGCTTTTCAGGGAGAAAAGCAGGTGTCACCATTAGCATCTGGATGCCCTTTGGCCACAGCATTTTTAGACCATCTGAGGCACTGCCGAGAATCTTCCTGTGGCTTAGTGATGAGCCTTTTGGCAAGGTTAGGAAATTAGAACTCACCGTAGTTGTGTATTTAATTAAGGTTAGGGAGAAAGTCACAGGAATTCCTTTTTCTCTCCTTTCCCTCTGGAAGCAAGGGGCCGCATACAACCATCTCCTGTGTCTTTCAGCTCTGACAGCTCCGCCTGTGCTTGCAGATGCTAGGCCTGCCCTGGAGACCACTGGCAGGACTGCTCCTGCCCTGTAATCTTGACTCCTGGGGGTTGTGGCTTCTACTCGCTCTTTCACTTTGGCTTCTTGAGAGTTTGTAAAATTGTACAAGATCACAGCCAAGAGATTGCCTCTTAGCAACCTCGTGCCAGTGGCCTTGTGCCTATTCCCCAGTCTCCCACACTTACAGGAGGCCCACAGAGAGAGTCATGCTGCTGTTTTCTTTGTAGGTACACAACAAAACTGTTTTCCAACCTTTTCCTCATAATCTAGTCTATAGATAGACTATATCGTGACCCAATGCACATGCAGGTGGGGAAAGTGAAAGGCTTTACAAAACAGTATCTTTACTTCCTGACTTCCATTGCATTGCATTCTACTCCAATTTTTTCTCTTCCTTTTCACTTAAAAACCATTGGTCTTTTTTAATGCACTGCACTGCCACCTAAGTTTGGAAATCTGCAGTAGAGCTCAGGCTCTGGAGGTCAGGCCCCTGTGCTCTGCTACCGCACCCTGCCCACCTGGCAAGCAGGTCTGGAGGCCTCTGCCCCTCAGCTGGTCTCAGCAGTACTGGCTGCAGGTGACTATTACAGTGGCAGTGGCTGGGGAGGCCTTCTATTGATGCAACATTCTGTGTGAGGAAAGGCCCAGTTGATAAAACCGTTTGGTTTTACTTAAAAGGAGTGTAGTTGAGGAAACAAGCTACACAACAATATGAATGAACTGGAAAAGTAAAAAAAGTTAATGCAGGTGATATCCCTCTAAGAAAATATTTAAAATTAAAATTCAGATTTAGATCAATGTGTTTTAGAAAAGGACTAACCATGGGATTCCCTCTAATTGCATGGTCTCCTCATTCATTGAAAATGTAGTTATTTTTACAGAACGTTGACCTTTCCGCAGTTTTCAACTGTGGACCCAAGTGAAGTGTAACTAATTTTCCTTTCACAGCGTTCACTTTCCTCTTCGGAAACGCTGAGCCCCATTCTGGGTCTGCCATTTTACTACAGAGGAGAGAATTTGAAAGGTAGTCAGAAGAAGCATGAACATGTTAAAGATTTGGAAACCAGATTCCTGTAGGGAAGGAGGGAAGAATTTTAGCTCCACAGTTGTGTTCTGAGTGCCAGCTAATGGGGCTAGCCCTCTACATCCCACTGAAAGCCTGCATGGTCCCATGACCTTCAGGGTACAGCTCCAAACCTCAAGTGTGTAGCTGGCAGCCTGTCTTCCTCTGCAGCCATGGCATGGGGAGCTTCAGGCCCACGGAGCTAGTTTGGTTCCCTGTCCAGCAGCTGCCTTGTCCCTTCAGGCTTTGGTAGCACTCTTTCTTTTGTGACCTGGGGCCAAGGACTTCACCTTTCTGTGCCTCCATCTCTTTTCAGAGTGCTTCTGAGCATACATTGACTATTCACGTGCTTGGAGTGGGCACTCAGGAGTGTTCCTTGTTGTTTAGCAAGGGATGCCCTTTCCAGCCCTGACCATTTGAAACACTCTTAGAAATCCTTCAAAATCCAGCTCTTATGTCTTGCCTCTTCCTGGGCGCTGTGTCTGTCCTGAGGATGGAGTTGGGCTCTGCTCCTTATAGCCCAGTCACCCCTCTTCCCTCTTGACTCTGTGCTGCTTAAGAGAAGGCTCCCAGGCCGGGCACGGTGGCTCAAGCCTGTAATCCCAGCACTTTGGGAGGCTGAGATGGGCAGATCACGAGGTCAGGAAATCGAGAGCATCCTGGCTAACACGGTGAAACCCCGTCTCTACTAAAAAAATACAAAAAACTAGCCGGGCAAGGTGGCAGGCGCCTGTGGTCCCAGCTACTCGGGAGGCTGAGGCAGGAGAATGGCGTGAGCCCGGGAGGCGGAGCTTGCGGTGAGCTGAGATCCGGCCACTGCACTCCAGCCTGGGTGACAGAGCAAGACTGCGTCTCAAAACAAAACAAAACAAAACAAAGAGCAGGCTCCCAATCTCTCTATGTTGGAATCCCCAGCACCTAGTACCATGCCTGGCCCACAGTCAGTGCTCATCAATGTTGATTTGTCCCTGAATTCACATGAAGGATAAGAAAAGCTTCATCCCGTTTCCACCTCTGATGGATTGGCTGTACCATCAAGAGTTCCGTGTTGAGAAGATTCTGAGACAGAATTTGAGAAAGGGAAAGACCCCACTATGTGGCAGATGCAAAGCCAAGCATTTTACATGCCTTTTCTTCTGATTTAACCCTAGACAACCCTGTGAAGTAGGGACTATTATCATCTCTCTCTGAGATGAGAAAACCAGAGCTCCTGAGTTAAACAGAAGTGGACAGTGCTGGGCCTCAGACAGGCAGGGTCCCCCCCGCTGCCCCAAGCACCTGGACCTAGGCCAGCTGTCTCTCCTGGAGTTTTGGCCCTGTCCAACTGCTGGCTACTTCCTTGCGCAGAGGATGGAGTAGCAGGATCCCACCACCTTTGTGTCACCAGACTGCGCTGGAATAGGGGAGCCTTTGTTTGGTGTGAGCACCCACCAGGGTTCAGAATACCAGTGTTTAGAAGAGGCTCCGCCTTCACCCTCCAAGGAAAGACAGAGGCGTCCATGGTTGTTGAAAAGCAGAATGTTCCAGCTAATGAGAAACAGTTGAGAGATGGGTGGGCCACCATCCTTGTGGCAGGCCCTGTGTCCTGACCTGCTTGTCAAGGTACAGATGACAGGCAGGGGTATAGCAGGTGTGGCTTCCTCTAGCTAGATTGGCGAAGGGACCAGGGCCAGGCTGTGGGGAGGAGGGAGAAGGCCCCTTGTAATTTTTCTTTTCTCTTCCCTTTTCTTTTCCTTAACCATTTAGCTGTATCTTTTAGTAAAAGAGTACCCAGAAGACAGTTTTTCTGCACTGCCATATATAGAAAATTCTAAACCTCTGGAAAGAGATAGTTCCCTGGGAAGATGGTCTGGTTTGAGGGTGAGTATTAACTTTGGGCTCATACAGCCCTTGGTTAAAGTCTAGGGTTACCATTTCTTGGCCGTGTGAACTTGGTCAAGTCAAGTAGCCTCTGTAGGTCTCAGCCCCCTTGTCTGTGAGTTATTTCCATGCCACAGCATTGTGATGAGGATGACCATGGGGAGCACCTGGGATGTTGTAGCATCTGGGTAGAAACTGGTTTTTCCTATTCCTGCCAGCTCTGGGAAAGGCTACATCCTGGCCCTCCCAGCCAGTTGATAGTGTGCCTCTCCCTCAAAGAGAAATTGATGTCTCCTGCCAACATCCAACTGGGGGAGTCCAGGAAAAGGGCAGTTGTCTGGGTAACCATTTGTGAAAGCCAAGGACAGGGCAAAATGGAGATGCAAGGAAGGGTTTATCCTCCTGGCAACAGGGTTGCGCTCATGTTTCTGATCGATGAAGCTTTGTGCTTCTTGCCTTTCCATGCCATGCGGGAGCCACAGGTGGCATGTTGCATTCAGTTAGTGACCAGGCTGCATCTTCAGAGCCCAGGCATCCCTGTCACCATCTAAGCTAGGTGGTCAGCCAGCCAGGTCTGGCAGGTAGGTCTTCCACTCCCAGAGTCTGTGGATGCCACACCCAGGACTAGGCATGAGGAGGTCCACTTTGGGAACCTGACTTCACCGCTGCCTGGTAACGGGGCTTTGGCAAGTCAGGTTCTTGGCGTCTCCATTTTTAACAGAGCACTTGTAACCGGGGCATCCTCATGAGCATAGCAGAGAACTGTTCCCAGGCTCTCATGAGATGCTGTATAAGAAGGTCCCTCATGTGGACGTATATGAATGTAGCACATTTTTGTTAGTTTACTTTGAAAAGGTAATACTGGCAGATGGTTCAAAAGGCAAAAGATTCCGAAGTTATGCAGTGATTAGAGTTAAGTCTCCCTGACACCCCCCTGTCTTGGGTCCCTGGTCCCTCCCTCCTAGGCAGCCACTGCTGCTGCCATTCTGGTGACACCTCTGCATGTAGGAACCTATGTATCTCCCCTTCTTTCTTACACCAGGCCTTACCCAGTGTACTATCCCTTGCTTTTATCTCCTCCACTCTAGATGCAAGGTGATTCTACATCTGTACATGTGGATGTCTGTTTAGCCTCTGCCTAGGAATCTACCATAAGGACATGCTGCTCTCTCTCCCTCCCACTGAGGCATAGAGTAGTTATTTGGTGAGCATGCTAACTAACTGTTGGTAAGAACAGCTATGTGTATCCTGTCTGCTTTGAGGTTTCAATGGCTCAATGTCCTTGAGAGCAGTTTTTAGGGAGTTATCCAGAAAATGTTTAGCAAATAAGGAACTCTTTCTTTTTTCCCTCTGGTGCAAGATTTCTGAAGCTCAACATTGTTGACATTTTATTTTATTTTATTTTATTTTATTATTTTATTTATATTTATTTTATTTTATTTTTTGAGACAGAATCTCACTCCATCACCCAGGCTGGAGTGCCATGGTGCGATCCCTGCTCACTGCAACCTCCACCTCCCAGGTTCAAGCTATTCTTGTGCCTCAGCCTCCTGAGTAGCTGGGATTACAGGTGTGCACCACCACACCTGGCTCATTTTTGTCATTTTTGTAGAGAAAGGGTTTTGCCATGTTGGCCAGGCTGGTCTTGAACTCCTGAACTCAAGTGATCCTTCCACCTGGACCTCCCAAAGTGCTGATATTACAGGCATCAGCCTTCGCACCCAGCCTGTTGACATTTTTCTACCTGACAATTTTTTGCTATGAAGGCATTGTAGGATGTTTAGAAACATCCCTGGCTGTACCCAGTAGATGTCATTAACACCCTACCTGCCATGTGACCACGAAAAATGTGTCCAGGTCCAGACATTGCCAACTTTCCCAGAAGTAGGGGAATCAACCCAGGTTGAGAACCACTGCTCCAGTGGGATTTGGAAGAACTGAGCAGTGCTGTGCACAAATGTGTAGTTCTGGAGCTTAGTCCTGGGGCAGACCTGTGGCTGAGAAGGCAGGAGTGGGGGTCGCCTGGAGCCATCAACATCCACACCACCTACCCTTCAGGGCTGCTTTCTAGTGTGCCTTTGGGAAGCTGATGTCTCTCCCTGACACACACACAGGAGCCCACACTTACATCAAAGAGGCAATATAGTGTGGTGTATTATGGATGGGTTGTGAAGCCAGACTTCCCAATGCTACCACTTCCTAGCTATGTGACTTGGGGTAAGATATTTATGTCTGCTGGCACTTTTCTCAGCAGTAAAGTGGGGGATAATAAGAGTACCTACCTCATTGGTAGTGGAGATTAATGGGTTAATGCATATAAAGCACTTAGACCCAGGGCGAGGTATGTGATACGTGCTCCATGCATGTCAGATATCACTATTATTATCAGCAGAAAAAAAAAAAATTATTATCAGCAGAAAAAAAATTATCAGCTGAGCCCTCTCTGTGGGCCAGGATCTTTGAATTGATGACCGCAGTTGAGTTTGCTTGTAATCATGGGCAGTAGGACTCTCCATGCCTTTATACTCAGGAAATGGAAGCTCAGAGAGAGTAAGGCCCTTGCTCAGGGCCACATGGCCAGTAAGGTGTATTGAGCAGAGTCTGTGCCTGAGGGCCATGCTGAGGCTGCTGTGGCCTCTGCCAGAAGCCAGGGCCTGAGCTCCTGGGGAAGTCCAGGAGAGAGGGAGGGAGTCTACCATTGATACCTTGTGTTATAGCCAGTTAGTTATTTGTCAGAAGCTGTCCTTGGGCCTGAAGTCCCTGCACACTGTCAGTGGTGTGGAAGGTGAGGCTCCATTTCTTGAAACCTATATACTCATCAAGGTCACTTTGGCAGGGTTTATAAGGAAATAAATTGACCATAATTCTAGTGATAACTTTTATATGAATTTCCTTTATTTCACCTTCCTATATTATATGTTATATATTTGTGTAGTGGAGATCACCATGTTTAATTGTTACTAAATATAATGTCACTATTTCTGATGCATTCTGGTACCACTGTTTCATATGTCCTCATATCTTTGAAAGCTCTTAGCTTGTTGCTATTTTATTGGTTACATAATATTAAATGTTTTCTTAATTATTATGCAAGTATTATATATATTATGCAAGTATATATATGCAAAAAAATGAAATATATTTTTATTGTGATACTTTATGCACTGCCATAAAAGACCAAGTCCTTTTTGATCACCCTTCTAATTCTAGTCTATGGTGCAGAGGTGTTGCTGCTTGTTTGTGGATTTATTTTTCAAAGAGTATGATATTTATTTATTGCTTTATTCAGTCATAATAGAAATACATGCTTGCTGTGAATAATTAATTCACTATCAGGTAAAGTTAAAGTTTCCTAAAATTCTACTTCCCAGAGAAAGCCAGTGTTAAGAGCATGCTCTGTGTCCTTTTACCCTTTTACAATGCACACAAATATACCACACCCTAATATACACACTTAGGAATAAAAAGCACAACAGGCTTCTCTCATGGGCACTGTTTGTTATGTCAGTGTTTTCACTTAGCATGTAGTGGAACCGTCTCATACCGATGCCTACCGCTCTCCCCCTCTCTTCACTCACTGCGTCCTGGTCCACAGAAGCGCACTCCTGCACTCTTACCCCATCCTCTTGTGATCGACAGGCATGTGGTTTCTGGTGTTTTTGGCTATGGAAAAGTGTGCTGCACAGCATCTCAGCATGTATGACGTGGTTTAGGGCTGTTTCTGAATTTCCGGAGGACTATCACGTGGGCTGAAGGTCTGGGGACCAAGGGCACACGGGGGATGAGGAACGAGCCCTGAGCCTGCCTGGAGCTCAGCACAGAGGACCTGGGGCGGTGAGCCAGCAGCCTGGGGTTACCGCCCAGCTCGGTGCCGCCAGCACCGTGAACCAGGGCACAGCCCTCCCTCTGTGCTGCTCAGTGCCATCATTTTTCCCTCCCATGACATACGACAGCAGGGAGTTGAGTGGTTTGTTTCATCTCTTCTTAAGAAAAAGTTAAATTTATAATCCCAGCCCCGACCTTCCTTGTAACTCATGTGCTCATCCTGTTAACTGGTTTAATATATGGCACCACTATTTCATTAAACAACATACAGGAATAATTAGTTCAGCCACGATGCCTCAGAACAAAAGCCCTTGATTTAGTTTAACTTTATAAGTTGCTCTCTTTTGATGTGCAAGAACACATCTGGGGTCTTAAAGAAAGCAGAAAGAAAAATAGAAGACGTTCTGGCAGACTGGGGGTTAGAGTTTTCCAAGCGGAGCCAGTAACCCTTTGGTACCAGGCCTTGATAGGGCAGCAAGGGCCCCGCAGAAGCAGTGCGTGCCGCTGGCTGGGGGACGAGAGCCAACATTCCCAGGAGGTCAGTGGCTGTCTGCTGCCAGGCCAGGAGAAACCATGCGTTTTCTTCCTTCATACACATGGTGTGCTCATGTGCAGTGTGTCCCCAGACTTGTAAGCCTGGCCTGTTCTCTGCCCTGCTGCTGGAGCTCAGACGCTCACTCTGGCCTTTCCTTCCCTCAGCGTGTGCTTGGTGCTGCTGCATGCCACGCACACTGTAGGAACTGTGGACATGCTCAGGGATCAGCAAGGGCCCCTCTGGGGCTGGCGCCCTCTTCCTGCCGTTGCAGTTTGCCCCAATTTGCTCTGTGCCCAGAGTCTTTTTCCCCATCAGTTCTCTCTCCACCCGGGCTACCACTGGGGTCATTCTGACCTTTTCACTTCATCAGTCCTCACCCCTGTGTGGCATCTCATGGTATTCATCTGCCGGCAGAGGAGAGTTCCAGCTCCTTGGCCTGACCCTCGGGCTTTGCACTGCCTGGTTCCTGCCTCAGCTGCAGCCATTTGTGCTCATGCACCCTACTGTCACTGGCTGCTGACCAGTTGGGACCTCTGCAGGCCTCAGGGCCTGTGCCCCGTTCAGCCTTCTGCTCGAGCTGCTCCATCCAACCACAGGCCCGGCACAGATGTCCTCTCCTCTGTGAGGTTTCCTCCCAGTTCCCTGCCAGGTGGCAACCATGGTTCCTTTCTCAGAGTTCCCCCGTCCTCCTTGCCACACTGGGGCAGCCCGTGCCACGTAGGCCATGGGAACTGGTTTTTAGGTGACTGTGTGCTCCAGGCAGAGGCAGGGTGGAGTTGTGCCTGGTCCCCTGTTTCTCTAGACATGGCATAGTGCAGGGCATACAACAGGCTCCATGGACAGGAGCCCATCTGGCACAGTGGGGAGAGCCAGGCCGTCCGCCCGCCCTGGCTCAGCACTTGGTGGCGGTGAGACTGCATGAAGCTGGCATGGCGCCCTCCCGTGATAGACTGCTGTGAGGCAACAAGGGTTAGCAAGGGTTCAGCCAATGACAGGAACATAGTTGTTGCTCAACTAGTGGCAAGTGCCGTCCTTTGCAAAGGTTTGCTGGGACAACTTTCTCATAGACTGTGTTCCAGTTGGTTTTTTAACTGAGGTGGACTGAGTGACTCTTTCCCGTCTCTGGCTTTTGGTTTCCAGGGAGCCAGGTTGTACGGTGGGGACAGATGTCCTGGTCTGCCAGCAGCCAGCAGCCATTAGCTCCCTGTCCCACCCATTCCTGCTCCAGTACTTGATGCTCTTCTCCCTGCACCCTCCTCCCAGGACAGCAGAAGGTACGGGATGCTTAGTTCTCTCTCCTTCTAATTAATGGCAGAGACCCAGTTAGAAATGGCGGGCCCCTCCCTGACCTCTCCACAGCCATTTGTAAGTCCAGCGAGACTGCGGACTGCTGCCCTGGTGGCCCTGGTTGCAAGCAGCTCCCTTTGTAACAAAGTCGACATCACCTATTTGCCAGCATAGCTGCCCCTGGCAAGCCATTCTGGTCTTGCCTGGAGTGTCACAGACAGTATCCCACTCCTCTTCCTGAGTGGCCGTGTACCAACAGGTAACAGATGGCAGATGTATAGACGAGCAGCGGTTGATGCTTGGCTCTGCCACTGAGGGAGCACCTGGGCCAGGCACCTGCATGTACAGCAGCTCCTTATCCTCACATCACCCGTGGGAGTAAGGCGGTTCTTACCTCATTGTACCATGAAGACTCAGAGGCCCAGAGAGGAGAAATGACTTGCCCATGTGCAAATCCTGGACAGGGTCTGAATCTAGGTTCAGACAGGGTGCAACACATGAAGTTTCTGCCCTTTTGGCTACTTGGGAATTCTTCTCAACCATCAGAAAGAGAAAGCCTGGGGATTTTCACACCTGTCCCGCCTGGAACGTGTTTCATGTTAAGTGCCATTCCTTTCCCCACTGTGTTTTTCCAAGGTCCTGACCCCCCTCCAACCCCTTGTCCCACTTTCTGTGGCTCCTGACCCTCAAGGCAGAAGTAGCAGGCCAGCGGGCAGGAGCCAGCTTACCCTGCCTGCTGCCTCACCAGGGGACAGCAGGCTTCAGAGGCTCTCCTGTAATCTCTCTATCCACACAGCCCTCATTTTAATTTGCAAAATTGAAGCCAGATCGAGAGCAGTAAAGCCAGAGGACGGTAAATATTCATGCCTCAGTGAGCGAGGGTGGCTCCATTACCGTTCTGAGATTGAGAGAATTACCTGGGGGATTATGTATATTCATGGGCCGATTTTTATTTGCGATATAACGTGACTCACGTTGGCCTGTGTGTTACAGGTTCTACCCTAAACAGACTTTGCACAAAGCGTATGCCCTTAAGCTTCTGAAAGTCATCTCAAGTGGCTTGCCCCTCGCCTTCTGCCTCCTAGGAAACAGGTCAGCATAATAAGCACACCAGTGACCAACCAGGGATTTCCATGCACTCCTCTCTCTGCCTTACAAGCTGTGGGCACTATTCTTACGTCCAGGTCACAGAGGAGGAGACGATCTGATTGCCACACCATGTTCTGTTTATGTGGCTGTCCCCGCACTGTGCTGCCATCCTCTCAAATGCAGGAATGGTGTCTCATTCTGTCCTGTGTGCCCAGAACATAATAGGTGCTCAGGAAATGGCTGCCAAGGGAGTAGCCCCTCTTACAGGCCTGCTCTGCAGACACACTCAGCTCTGCCGCTGGCCCCCAGCATGTGCACGGCACCTGCTGCTGGCAGCACAGGTTTGGCCCTGCTGATTGGCTGGGTGTCTGGCTTCAACAGGGGTAGGTCAGTGTTCCTGTACATAGGACATTGTTTACAGGGTCCTGCCTCAGTGCACAGCAGAAGTCAGCGCACTGCAGCCTGCCACCTGTTTTGATAAAGCGCTTCAATGGCAGAGTCAAGTAGTTGCAACAGAGGCTGTGTGGCCTCCAAAGCCTAAACTGCTTACTGTCACCTTCTATAGGAGAGCTTGTTGCCCCTTGTCTGTAGGCTTCAAGGGCACTGGGGCAGAGCACCACTCCTCTGAGTTTTTTCTTGATGCCAGTGCAGCACACAGTTTATCTCTTTTACTTTCATTGTCACCATAATCCAAATGAAGTTGGGATGCTCATCTCCATTTTATTGATGATAAAATAATAGTTGTAGTAGTTTTAATCACTAATTAATATTGGACAACTTCTAATTTTTAAAGATACCATGCTAATCGTTTCACCTGGATTATCTCAATGTAAACTCACAAATGCCCAATGAGTTAGGTACATTTTCCATTTAAGGGAACTTAGGTGACATCCCTGGCCTGGGGTCACATAGCTAATATGAAGGATTTGAACCCAAGAAGTCTGACTTGAAAACCTGCCTTCCTAACCACTGTGTTATGAGGAGAAAAGGTTGCTTGCCATCAATTGCTCATTCATTTCCTGAACTGTTGTTAGCACTGGCAGCGTACCAGGCCCCCTTCTGGGTGTGGCAGATGCAAAGATGAATTAGAGTGACCATTTTCTCGAGGAGGTCCCTGTAGGACAAACAAGCGAGGCGGTAGCCACTCCACCTGTGTAAGTGTTAGAACTGGCTTGGCCCTATGAGGAAGATGGGAGGTTTGCAGACTCCTGGACGGGAGCTTCCTGGGCTCATGCACCATTCTGTCACTGCTGGACTAGTGGCCTCTGGCTGTTCACCCAACCTCTGGGCCCCAGTTTGGTCACCTGTACAATGCAGGACATAACGGGACCTACCTCTTAGGCTTGCTGTGATGATTCAGTAGGTTAATCCATGTGAGCTTATAGAACACTGCCCAGTGCTGATGGCCTGAGTGGAGGTGGTGACAAAAGTAGGGATGGCACAAATGGGCGTGGGAGGCCCTGGGGATACCAGGTAGCCTTGGAAGGCTGCTAAGAGGCAGTGGAGCTTCAGAGAGACTGGGAGAGGCAGGGTCAGGCAGGCCAAGGTGGGAGACGGGTGAGAAACTCTAGGGGAGAGAGCTGTGCTCCCGGGATGGGTTGGGGCAAGGAGCTGAGCTGGGGCCCTGGCAGAGGTGGCTTGGAACTGGCTTTCTGCTTGTGTGTTTTTGGATTTATAATTGCTCTCATGTGCTGGACTCATATTTTCTAAGAGGGAAGAAGAGCTGCCCCAGCTGCTGCCAAGTTCTGCCTCCATGAGCTGGCCCTCAGGAGGCAGTCATAGTGGGTGGAGAGGGGGAAGGACCCAGGCAAGGACTCTATGACATGTCCCTCTCCCTTCCTATTCAGGCCTCCGTCCCAGGCTTCACGCCCCCAGGACAGTCTCTGGGCAGACCACACGGGGTTCATCCTGCTAGCTAGGACACTGTCCTGACAGGCCGGAGAGGCCCCTGCTGCCTGCCCAGGCCATGGCACTCCTAGCCTTTCACTATGGGCCCCCGCCTGTCCCTGCACTGGCTTTCCCCTGCCTACTGTGCCCCCCGTCCACCTTCCACCCAGGAAGGGCCTTCCCAGGAGCATGTATTCCATTCAGTAAGATAAGGTGCCAGCACTGGGCTACCTGCTGGGTCTGCACTGGTGGCCCATCCTTGCCCTGATGGAATGTCCAGTGCCATGTGGAAGACAGACTTTAAACAACAGTGGGCCCTGGCACTACAAGTGGTGAGGCTGCCCTGAGGAACAGCCTCTGTGAGAAGACAGCAGGGATTTAGAGGAGGCCGGAGAGCCTCCCGAGGCAGTGAGCTGGGAACTGAGGACGTCCAGATTGGCAGTGAGGGGAGAAGCAGTGAGTGAGGGCCAGCATGGGGGGGAGGGGGCGGCAGTGCTCGTTCACACAGCAGCACCGCTCCTCTCTGTCCCCTCACTGAGTTTCCATTCTGGTACTCTAGGGCTACTTTGCCTTTCCCCAGGCTGGAACCCCTCTATAGCAGGAGCAGTTTCCCCATGAATTGAGAATCCTCAGTGCCCAGCTTGGGCCACATGTGTCAAGGAAGGAGCTTGCATTCTTCTCTCCTGGGGCTGTTGCCATGATGGCCGGTCCAGGTTCAAATCCCAGCTCTGCCACCTGCTGGCTGGGTGACGGCAGGCAAGTGACCGAAGCCAGCATGGCTGTGCCTTACAGCTTGTGGAGGGACCGTGTCCCTACCTGGGAGCCCCTCAGTGTGGTGCCCACATGGGGCAAGTGCTCAGTCAGTGTGAGCAGCTGTCATTACTACTCCTGACATCATCATCACGATCATCACAATTGTCACCAACTCCCTCCAGGGAAAGTGTTGCTCCCAAAGGAAGCAAGGCTGACAGCTGGTGGGGTGTCGAGGCTTTACTCTTGGGCCTTGGGAACCTAAAGACTCTAAAGGTCACTCATCAGCTTCCTGTGGCATCTGTGGCCTGAATGGGCCCACCTTGGCCAAAAGTTCCATCTGTTAATGCATTGCCAGAACATGTGAGATCATGAGCTGTTCAGACATGAGAGTAGCAGCTGAGCTGATGGGGCAGAGACTCAGAGTGGTCCTTAATGGTTGGTCACCTTCCCTGGGCCCTTTAAGGCTTTGGATCTGGAGCAGGAGGTGCCACAGGGGCAGTGGGAGCTGTGGGAGAGCTGGGGTCTGCAGCCCGAAGCACAGGGGTGGTTTGGACCTCGCTGCCACCCGCCCCCACCTTTGCCTCTGCTGGTCCTCTGGTCTTCCTTTGCTTGGCTGACATCAGCTGTCACTTTGATGGGAAGTTTCCTCTGACTTTGCAGGTTGATGGGGGCTGCTTTTCCACCCCACCCCGGGGCAGAGTATTTCCTTGCATTTTCCCATTCAGAGTATTTGCTTAATATGTTTAAAGTATTTCCATTAACCTTAGCTACAACTGATAAAGTTTTAAGATATTTAATATTGACACCCCAACCTCAGGGTAATGACTGCTAAATGCATGACAGCTTTTGGGAAGAGCTGTCACATAAGTGGTGTATATTGATTTCTGCACTTAGGGGTAGTTCACACACTTAGTTAGCTAAATCTCTTCAGATAACCAGGAAAACACTTGTCAGTCCTGAGCTTTGCTTGTACATTTGGAGGAATCTCTTGCATACGGGAAATGGGAACTGCTGGCAGAAGCTGAGCCTCCTTTTGAGTCCATCTGGTCACCCAAGTTCTTGGAGCCATCTTCTCCAGGCGGATTCCTTGAGGGTCAGACACAGTGGAATGAAGGGAGCCTCCTTGGGCTGTGGTGGAGCCCATGCCATTCTGTCGGCTCTGGCCTGGAACTGACCTTTGTTATTTGAAGTGCTGGAAACAGCACACCTCACCTCACAGGTGCAGTGCTTCCCTGCCCTCCCAGCCCTAGTCTTTTAATTTCACTCTGTCAATCCTAACAAGAATTACTCTTACCTGAGTGTTAGGTGCTGTGCTTGGCCTTGACTTCTCACCATAGCCCCACGGGTGTTATTATCCCCTTTTTACTAACAAGGAAGCTGAGACTCAGGGGTGAAGAGCCCAAAGTTGGCTGGCCAGGAGGCAGTAGAACCAGCCAGCATGATTCATTCCAGAGCTGCAGCACTTCCTCTCCTGAAGGAGCCAGCCCCCAGGGCAGATCATGGAGAGTAAACATGACCCTGGAAAATCACCTGGGTAGCTGCCATGTTGAATGCCAGCTCATTCTCTCAGTAGGGTCAGCCTGTGTTGGAGCAGCCTGGTGTTCCTTCAGCAGAGTGAGGATGCAGGATCAGAAGGTATGGGTGTATCTCTGAGTCTGAGCGCCTCCCTCCGTGCAGCAGAGGCTTGCTGCAGAAACCAGACCGTTGAAGGGACAGTGGGCTCCCCACCGGCCTCCATGCCCTCTGGGGAAGGAAGCATGTGTAGCCATGGACACAGACCTCTCACGGCCTGGGTTCCTTCAGCTGAATTCATCCTCACCTTGCATTCTCTTTGTTCTGGGGCTGGGAGTGGGGTGAATGCTATCATGTGCCCAGGACTGAATGCCGAAGGGCCAGCAGATGAGTTTTCTACAGTGTCAGTTTTCCCAAGGGCAGTTAATTCCAAACTCCACTTTTATGTTAAAACAAACATGAATCTATTATGGCATAGAATGCAAAGTTTCCATGAATCTTAAAGTCCAAAACTTGGTATTTCAAAGAATTTCTGTGCTTCTAGCAGTTAGCTTCAGGGATTTATTCTCCTCTGCCATGGAGTGGGGGGCTTCTCTGTGGGAAAGAGAAACACATCATGCTGTCTTTCAGGACTTCCTGGCCCTCCATGTATTGGGATGTCAGCACACTGTTTGCACTCGAGGATTCCAGGTCCCATGGAAAATACAGATTTCATGTGGTTCAGTGGGTGCCTTACTCCATGGAGTTGCTAAGTCCTTTCCCTGAGAGATCCCAGGGAAGAGGGAGAGAGATCCAAGAGGGGAAAGTTGGTTGCTCTTTTATTTTTTGATAGCCAACTTCCAACCCATTCCATCCTGCACGACGGAAGAGTGCACTTTCTACCAGCTGCTCTGCCCGCCTGTGGGGCACAGCTGTAGGCCTGGGGCTTTGCATGGTCTGGCTGTACCAGGCCCTCAATTCTGTTTGGTGCAGTTAATACCAGGTGATTTGTTTGAGTTTAAAATGGAGACGTTGAATATTTCCTTTAAGTTTTAAATATGCTAATACTAAAGGCTAAACTTCGAAAATGAAGAAGAAGAAATAGAAAAATAGGAGAAAAACATCCTTAGCACAGGGTGACCTTCCTGTTGCTGTATCTAGACCTCAAACTCAAGGCTGCCTCTCCGTCCCAGACAGACTGTACCTTGACCTCTATTTCATGGTTAGAAAGAAGCTTCATAACAAAGAGAGATAACGGCCAGTCCGTGCACTTGTTCTTCACACAGGCAGGGCAGGCCCCCAGCATCCCTCGCTGGCCTACTCTCTGCCTGAAGGTGGGACGCATCATCCCAGATGGGCCTGGGGCCCAGAGCTGTCACTGCTGCCCATGCCATACAGTCTCTGCAGACTCAGCCAGGCTTTTGTTCCTGGGGAAGGGGGAAGAGGGGAGTGATCCCCCTCTTGAGCCTTGCTGAGGACATCCAAGTTGTCTTTTGTGACAGCTTCCTCACTTTGCTCCAGATTTGGACTCAAGCCTCTGTGCCTCAGGCCCAGCCAGTGCTGTGGCCAAATGAGCTCCCACTTCAGTCAGGCCTTGCTGGGCTTGAGTCTGAGTTTCACCATTTACCAGCTGAGGGGCCTTGGGCAGGCTACTGACTCTCGGTTTCCTCAGGTGTCAGGTGGTGGTGAGGGTTGGAGAGAGTGGTCTCAGGTGCCCTGTAGAAGGCCTGTTCTGCAGCAGGCTCTCCAGGAAGGATGTTTGCATGGGGAGGAATTCCTAAGAGTCTGCAGCCTTAGGAGCCAGGCACAATACCGAGCTACAACCTGGTGGGATGGTCTTTCTCTTTTAGTTTAGGTATTTCTTTTTGAACCTTTTCTTCATGTATCAAAACAGTGTATGATTACTTTAGACATTTTTGTGGAGTATAAAGAAACTGAGAAAAAAACCTCCCCCTTAACTATAGTTAAGACTGTATTTTAAATACATTTTTATACCTTGATTATTGGTTCAATATTACAGAGAAAGCATTTTCATGCTCATAAAAGTGCTTCATTTATTTTATTATGTAACACCTTGCCTGCTGTTTTATTTAGCCATTCCTCTATTGTTGGGCAACTAGATTGTCTCCATCTTTCGGCTATCCTAAATAAGGTGAATAGTTTATCATACTAAGGTGAATATTTCAGTGATCCACCTTTGACTTTTGGAGAGTTTCCTAGAGGTGGAATTCTTGGACAAGAAATGTAGAAATGATGAGAGCATTCCAGAAAGGCTGGACCAGTGTGATCTTGAGTGGTTGGTGCTGGGGGAGCATCTGGAGGGGGTGTTGAGGGATAGAAGCATGAGGGGTTTGTCATTGTCTTCAGACAACTGCAGTGAGGAACAGATGCTTGCCCCCAGGCACCTCAGAGTTAGGGCTGGTACCCTCAAGTTTAGTACAAAACATATTGGTGTCTTCAGAGTGCCTAGCTCCTGGGCCCAGCCTGGGGTGTCCTCCTGCTCTCTGGCTGCTGGGCCAGGCACCGCGTAAAGCTTGGATTGCACCTCACACTTTACTGCTTTGCCCTTTTTATTTTGTGGAGAACTGAGAGACTCCCACCATCTCTTTTGCCCACCCGTCTTGGCAGGTAGTACAGCTGTTTCTGTAGGTGGAGGGAAAAGAGAGTCTCCCATCTTGGGCCAGTGACTTCAGCTAGGGGCACCTCGATTTTCTCATGTGGGTTGGGCATTCTGGCTCCTCATCCTATGGTGGTGGCTTCCAGGTGTTGCTGGGGAAGGCGAGACTCAAACCAGCAGTGTGACAGACCCAGCCTGGAGACTCAGAAGTGCTTCTCTTCCTCACAGCACCTGACCCCTCCATTTCCTCCTCTCAGCCCAGGACTGGCCTCCCCCAGAGTCTGCCTCAGAGTAGACTGTCAGTCTGTATTGAGTAAACTGATTGGAACTGGATTCTATTACATTTAATTGACTAGAAAATCTGTCTTTTTATTCTTAAATAGTTAAGTTTTAATCACACAACCAATTCATGAATTTCCTGTAGCAAAAGTGAAACCTTTCAGTTAAGGGAAATGGAGGTCTGTTGCATCACACCCCATCCCGGCCTCCCATCTAGAGGAGATCCTGTTAATTCTTTTGGGTTTATCCTTCCAAACCCTTTTCTATGCACTCTGCTCACAGAAATGCACAGCACTGTTGTGTAAATGTGTGGCATCATATTCTGAGCAGTGTTTGCACTTTCTGGCCATGCCCCACATGGATTCTCAGAGACCTTGCCTCATTACTACACACAGAGCTCCCACACTGCCTGCCCCCAATGTGCGCTTGTCAGTGTGGACACCTCATGTCACACATTGCCATGTCCCCACTGATGGACTTTCAGACTGCTGCCCTGTCTTTGTGAGTATTCCCTGTGCTGTACTGACAATCTTCTTGTGTACACCTGCACACGGCTCTCCTAGGAGGTATCAAGAACTCTGCCTCAGGCCTGCCCTAGCACCTCTCTGCACTTTTCCCATTCCCCCCAAGGTTGTCCCCCTCTCTCCCAATCTCGTTTGTATGTCATTGTCATTCCAGACCCAATTCAGATGTCCTCCTCTCTGCTGGCTCCCTCATAGTACTCAACACATCGTATTCTAAATATGCTTTATACATCTGTCTCCCCAGTGAGTCTGGAGTTCAGAGGACAAGGGCATGGCTTCCCCCACATCCCAAGGCCAGCACATGGCCTGCCATGGAGTAGGTGCTACATGAGCATGTTGAATTAAAGCCAATGGAAGGAATAAGGGAGATGGGCCTTGAAGACTGAGTTCTGGGAAAGATGAGCAGGAGGACATTCCACAAAGATAAACAGCAGGACAGAGGCAGGAAGTGTGCTGGGAGACCAGCCGTGAGCTCGGAGAGCACTGCACAGATGCAGGAGGAAGGCCAGGGGTGAGCACCAGCTAGGGCAGTGAGCACCAGGGCACCTGGAGCCCCGGCAGGTTTCACTGAGGACCTAGCCTGACCCGGGTTATATACCAGGGAAGTGACCTGGCAGTACATGGAGGAGGGGGTGGCTGCTATGGGTATCTGAGCAAGAAGTGAGGCCCGGTGACCAGAAAGAGACTGTGGGTGCGAGGGAGGCGAACTCCGGGATTTGTTGGCTCATGGGCTATGAGAATGTCGCCCATGAGGAAGGAGCCAAAGGCTGAGGCTTGAACCATGAATGAGGGCTGGGGGCCACCACAGTTCACTGAGGACCTGGTACTTACCAGGGCTCAGGGAGACCCTGGGCACATACTGCCTCCTTCAATTTTCACAGAATCCCTGTGGCTAGGGCCTGGTATCCCCAGTCTACTGGTGAAGACACTGAAGTCTAGAAGTTACAGAACTTGCCCACAGCTCAGAGCTGGAGCCACAGCTCCAACCTCAGTGAATCTGGCCCCAAGTCCAGCATGCTCACTGCTGAGAGTGGGCACCCACAGAAGTGGGGCAGGCCTAAGTGGGGTGGGAGGTGAGTGCAGGGGTGATTCTGGCTCTAAACAGAATCACAGTCTAACAGCCATCTTGTGGAGTAGGAGGAGCCCAACCCTCAAGCCACATGTGCCAGCCAGATGGCAGAATGCAGGTGGGCAAGGTCCAGACCATGGGATGGGGTGTGGGGTGCAAATTAGATGCCCTGGTACACCCCAGGACCAAGGAATGGGCCGTAAACCCATTGCATGCCTGCCCTTCCAGCAACTTATAAGGATAACAATGGAATGTCATAAAGCTGTTGTAGTTTCTTGTCCGTAAGGCTAAAGTTGTAATAAACAGAAATTATAAGCAAAAGAATAAACCTAGAGAGAAAGTCAGTTCTTAGGGCCACCACTGCTAACATCCCTTGGATTACAAGGGCTTTTATGCCATATTGGTGGCACGTAGGGAACTGCCCCTCGGGGGTGGGGCTGGCCTTGTGGGGGCTCCGAGCCTTGTATCCAGTGTCCACTGAGGCCCCACAGCACCGTGCCAGGTGAGAGTGCCTCACCATTTTATAGGGATTGACAATGTAGATGGCATTCTTTTTTTCTTTGATCTACCTCAAGAAATAGTGGCAGGTTGAATTTGGAAATACATCCCAGACCTAGCAGCCCCCTTTTGCAGCCACCTCAGTCCCTGGGATTTGGGCTTGGAATGGGATAACCTGTGTCTCAGGAGGCTCGCAGTGGCAACTCAGCTCAATTGGGTGACTGAGTCCCAGTGTGATCCTTGGCACCCCCCTCTCACCCTCCTCGCTCACTGTCACAGTGATCATTTTGTTTTCTTCTTCCCTATTTCTTCTTATCATTACTGTCATGGGCCTGAATGCCTTCAACTGCTCCCCCTTCAGCACCAACGGAGGGAGAGTAAGGCCCAGGCTCAGCTGCTGAGCAGCTTCCCTGGGGCCCCTGTCTCTGCCCTTAGCTTGCTGGTCACACCTTGTCTGGCCTTGCTGATGCTCTGGTGCCAGCAGCCACAGGCTGGTGCTCCTGTAGGGTGTGAGTCCAAGTGATATTGCCCCTGCACAGCTGCACTGGGGTGCAGGAGATCATCAGTTGAGTCTGACGTACGTTCCTGAGCATGCTTCTCTGTGCCAAGGAAAGAGATTAGTGCCACCCAGCCCCCACCCCCACCCCCGCTGATGTTCTCAGTCTGGACAGGAGGCAGGAGCTAAAGGGATGGCTACATAGCAAATGTCAGAGGTAAAGTGGGGGTCAAGTGGTGGGGACTGTGGGGGCCGAGGTGGGTGGGCAGCATGGCCTGCTCTAGCTGGAGTAAGGCTGGAAGGACAAGGAGGGGCCTGGCAGTCAGGAAGCCAGCTCTGCCCAGGCACAGGGCTGGGAGGCACCATCAGGCATCTAGGCCATGAGTTGGACTTGGCCCAAGCATAGGGTGCTGAGGGCAGTGCTGAAGAGTGCTCAGGAGCCAGCCAGATGGCCACAGGCCTATGTGACCATCCAGCAGCCTGCCCTGAGGAGTGGGAGCTGTGGGAGCCACACATAGGAGGGATATGGCCAGTGCTGGGCTTTCATAAACCTGGCTGAAGGACAGGGTAGCCCTGGAATTGTGGGGATCTTTCTGTCCACCTTGGATCCATTCCTTTAAGACCCAGACCCACCTGGGCTCTTTACTCAGGTCCAGGGCCCACAGGTGAGGTCCTGTTCGCTACTCCATGGCGGTGATGGCTTTTCTGGCTCAGCCCTGAAAACAGAGCTAGATCCCTTGGCTTACCTCCTAAGGATTCCTTACCCCCTAAAAAGCCCAGGGATGTCATTAAAAACAAAGTCTCAGTTGTATAGAAAACAGAAGAATCCAGCGTTGTTGTAATTCATTTAAAGTTTTATGGGATGACAAATACATGGGGTGGCTGGGAGGAGGGGCGTAAAGCTCCCTCGTGAAGCTCCCTGGTAGGCCCCTTGTCACTTTTATGGTTTTCCATTGTTGCAGCGACTGGGAGGTTAATCACGAGGGTTTGTTTGTAACATCACCACGGATGGGCAGGGGCCTTTGCTGGGCCACGTGGTAGAAAGCCAGATCATTCTCTTCCTCCCAGAGTGCACCCCATGTGGCAGGCACTGTGCTGGGGATCAGTGGTGAGCAAAATAAACCCAGCCTGTCTATCCAGGGCTGTCTGCCCAGCGGGGGAGACATCCAGGAAACAACAGAGCTCATAGGCACACGCTGGACAGATGCTAACGGGTTACAGGGCTTGAGGAACATCCTGGTCTGCCTGGAGACTCTAGAGCAGGTGTCGTGAGCTGGTCGGGAGACCCCTGAGGTCTCAGAGTGGGTGGGATTCAGCTGGGTACAGAGTGCCACAGGGGTGAGGAGAGCTGGGCAGGGTAGCAGTGTTCCCATGGGACTCCGGGTAACGCTGGCCATGCTGTGTGCAAGGGCCTTACTGACACTTGGGAATCCAAGCCCAGCCTGGGCACAAGGGGGTAGGGGCAGGGATCAGATGGACAGACAGTCATCTCTGATCTGTAGGTGACTGTGCCCAGCAGCCTTTCTCATGGCTATGCAAGAATACCTGCACACTGGTCTTCCTGGTGCCCACCACAGTGGACAATTGGTGTTTTGTCTGAGGCCTCATGGGATTTTTGGATAGAAGAGACTCCTGCCCAGCACAACTCCCCATCATGTGGAGGGGCCCTGAAGGACCAGGCCAGGTGGGCAGAGCAGTGTCTCAGGGGCTGCCAGGAACCCATGTTTGGTAGGGTTCCAAAGGCAGCAGAGCCCAGGAGGAGAGCCCAATGAGCACGAATAGCAGGGTGCCTAGACCTCCTCCACCCCTTCCCTGCTTCCTTAGTGCATTTCCTCTCTTTCCCCCTTCCTCAGTGCATCTCCCCTCTTCCCCGCTTTCTCAGTGCATCTCCCCTCTTCCCCCCTTCCCCAGTGCATCTCCCCTCTTCCCCCCTTCCCCAGTGCATCTCCCCTCTTCCCCCCTTCCCCAGTGCCTCTCCCCTCTTTCCCCCTTCCCCAGTGCATCTCACTTCTTCCCCGCTTCCTCAGCGCATCTGCCCTCTTTCCCCCTTCCTCAGCACATCTCCCCTCTTGCCCCTTCCTCAGTGCATCTCACCTCTTCCCCTCTTCCTCTGTGCATCTCCCCTCTTCCCCCCTTCCTCAGAAATCTCCCCTCTTCCCCCTTCCTCAGTTCATCTCCCCTCTTCCCCCCTTTCTCAGTGCATTTCCCCTCTTTCCCCCTTCCCCAGTGCATCTCCCCTCTTCCCNAATGCATCTCCCCTCTTCCCCCTTCCTCAATGCATCTCCCCTCTTCCCCCTTCCTCAATGCATCTCCCCTCTTCCCCTTCCTCAATGCATCTCCCCTCTTCCCCCCCTTCCTCAATGCATCTCCCCTCTTCCCCCTTCCTCAATGCATCTCCCCTCTTCCCTCTCCTTCCTCAATGCATCTCCCCTCTTCCTTCTCCTTCCTCAATGCATCTCCCCTCTTCCTTCTCCTTCCTCAATGCATCTCCCCTCTTCCCTCCCTTTCCTCAGTGCATCTCCCCTCTTCCCCCCTTCCTCAATGCATCTCCCCTCTTCCCCCACTTCCTCAATACATCGCCCCTCTTCCCTCCCCTTCCTCAATGCATCCCCCTTCCTTTCTTCCCTTCTCCTCCATGCATGTCCCCTTCCTAAAGAGTTGTGTGGGGTTCAGAATTGCGTCACTGAGCGCCTGGCTCACATAGTGGCTGAGGTACATGCACTTTGCCACCCCTAGGAGTTGTGGGTGGAACACTAGATGTTGGAGAGACTCCAGAGACCCCCTTCTAGGAGGGGCTTGTTCCTGGTCATTTGAAACTGCCCACTAAGATAGCAATGGGTCAGCATGCCTTATCTATCAGACTGCAAAAATTTTAAAGCCTACAGCCTCAGGTGCTGGGGAGGGTGTGGAGAAGAGGTTATTTCTTGTACTGCTGGTGGTAGTGTAACCAGCCACTTTAGAGAAAAATCTACAAGACCTAGTAAAACCGAAACTGTGTCCCACAACACTACAGTTTCTCATCCAGATATCTATGCTAGAAAACCCCTATGTATATATACGATTTGATGCATAAAGAAATGACCACTGTGAAATCATTCTAGTAGTATAAATAGCAACTCACATGTCCATTAAGGGTATGGATAAATTACAGGTAGAGCTTTTATGTAAAGAAATACTATACAACTGTCAAAAAAAGAATACCATATATATGTTATTGTATGTTTTTTGACAGCTGTATATATGTGTGTGTATATATATGCACATGTTATATACACATACATGTGTATGGTAGTATACATAGGTATATACACACAAATATGAATAGATGTCACCAATATATTGCTGCAGGAGGGAGGCAAGTAGTAAGTTAACCACAAACATGATGCCACTGTATACGCTAATAAGTCTATACAAGTTGAATGTCCCTTATCCAAAATGCTTGGGACCAGAAGTGTTTCGATTTCAGATTGTTTTGGATTTTGGAATATCAGCATGATATACTTAACAGGTTGAGCATCTGAAATCCAGAAATCCAAAATCCAAAGTGCTCCATTGAGCATTTTTTATTTTTGTGACGGAGTCTTGCTCTGTCACCCAGGCAGGAGTGCAATGGCACAATATCGGGTCACTGCAACCTCCGCCTCCTGGGTTCAAGTGATTCTCCCACCCCAGCATCGCGAGTAGCTGGGATTACAGGCACCCACCATAATGCCCGGCTAATTTTTATACTTTTGTAGAGATGGGATTTCACCATGTTGGCCAGGCTGGTCTTGAACAGGTGACCTGAGGTTCCCTCTCGCAGCCCCAGAGGTGGTACTGGGGAGCTGGGATCTCAACCTGCAGGGGCGGCACTGCTCTGTCCTCATGCACAGCCCTAGGTTTGACTTCTTGTGTGTGAGATGTGATTAAATGCATTAGGCAGGGGAAAATGTCTTATCTTTACCCAGCCTAGGTGGAAGAAGAGGGAGAAATAAGAGCAGCCAAATTGAAACCTTATTAAACAAAATTGGTTAGGTCTGATGGAGCCAAACCTAGACTGATCTTTAAAAGCTTATTTCATTTTTCCCCTCCAGTCTGAACCTCTTTGAATTGAAGTAACTGATCCTGCTGTAAGCTTATTAGTGTCAAACCTTGTGTGTTTCTTTTCCTGTCCGATTTACAATGATGAAGTTGCAAGGTCCCAACCCTAGCCCTTGGCACAACCAGGAGCTTCCAGGCTCATTAGTGGAACAAAATGGATAATAGAGGTCCAATCTTATTATAGTTGGTACATTATTACAAAATCTCTGCACGTCGGAAAGGCTGCTAAGCACAAGTCTGTTACCTACTTCACTCAAGCATCTGTTGATTCTGTAAAATGCTGGAGGGACGCCCCCCCAACACTGCTGTTCCTTTACAGTTTGTTGTGATGGTGTGGGCTGTCCATTTCTTACCTGACAGAAGGAGTGCCCATGTTAGTGACATCGCTGTGCTGAATTGTGTTTCATCTTGGACCTCTGTGGTGGAGTGAGTGTGTCTTTGTGGTGTGATGTAGTAAGAGAATATGTGCTTCAATGACAGGCAGATTGCACGCTTTGAATAAATGTCTTAACCTCTGGGGGCTTCAATTTCCTTGTCTGTAACGTGAGATCATCATTAGCCACTGTCATTAGAAGTGAATGGAATCAGGTGTGTAAAGATTTTCCCCATCATAGGTATCCAGCTCTTCTCAGTCTTCCGTATCGGCCCTGTGGTAACATAATGCAGCTCGTGTGCATGTCAGGTGAGTGCTTACTATTTCATGCAAGATGCTGTGGAGAACAGAGATGAGCACAGGATGACTCTACCTCAAACTGTTCCTGCTGGACGCTTTCGGTAGCCTCAGAAAGTGCATGGTAGAGGGAGACCAGATCATGCTGGGCACACTACCATGCAGAATCCTCAAAACACCAGAAAACTAAGTTGCAGACAGTCGAAAAGCCAGAAGGAGTATCGAGCTCATCGGGCCTGGGAGCAGTCAGAAGGGGGTGTTCATTTGTTCTCTCATCCACTTGATCAGCAAACTGGGCATATTGTGCTACCCAAAAACAGGAAACATGAAAGGCTGGGAGGGAGGGATGCAGCTGAGAGTTAGCTCTGAAAACTCCGTGGGCTGGTCCAGCAGGGAGAGGGCTGCTGCTGACCTTCCCCAGGGCAGCTGCCAGCCTGAGCTTCCAGGTGAGACAGCCTAGACTGAACCTGCCTCTGCCACACCTGAGTCTCAAGGCAGGACTCACTCTCCTGGGCTTTGCTTCCTCACCTGGGAAAGGGGGCTCATCTCACTTGCCCGTTGGCATTGATGTGGGAGTCATGGTGGTGGCGTGGAGTCCCCTGTCTTGAGTCTTCCCTCTCTGCTCCTTCCCCAGGAGCCATCTTTTTGGGCTCAGTCTGTGTGGGCTCTACACAGTCGATCACTCAGGAGCCACAGCTGCCTGCTGCCAGCACCCTGACTGGCTGAGCCCCGAGCCTGGCAGGGCAGGGTGTGGTTCTGCTTAACTGTCGGAGCCGAGGATGTGGAACATCAGGCCTGCCTTGCAGTCCCAGCGTTTATTGTCCCAAGTCTCAGCCTATTTGTTTTGTGACCTTGGAGACATCAAAAACCTCTGTTTCTTCATCCATAAAATTGAATGTCAAAATATTGACCCGCCTGTGGGGTTTTTTATGAAGAATAACTGACCCAGAGGATGGCAAAGCTTCTTTGTTAATCAGAAAGGACCAAACTGCTTAGCAAGCATGAACTTGAGTTTTAAAAAGTGTTTGCTTGGTTGATGTGTTCCTCCCTCCCTCCTTCCTCAGAAGTGCTTGGTGCTGGAGGGATGGGAAGGATGTGAGGGAGAGCCTCTGCAACCACCCATGCCCTCTGGGGAGCTGGGCTCAGGGAACAGGCCTCCTAGGGGCCACCCTGGTGGTATAGGGCAGCAGCGCCTCTCCCCATTCCGCCTCCCAGCCTTCTCTGCTGCCCTTCTCACTGCGTACCCTGCCTGGGACACTGGGGGCCCCTGGGCAGCAGGCCCCAGCCCTATCCTCCCATTTGGTAGACTCTTTACCCTTGGGGTTTTGTGGAGCCTCCAAGGGCCTGGCCAGCTCCAGGCCCACCCTGTTCCTGCAACTGTGGATGTGGAGCTCAGGCCCAGGAGGAGCTCCCCAAGAGAGGACCCATGTGGCTTGGCTCCTTTCAGTTACTCTTCCCACTTGCATTGAGGCCTCCCACATTCCAGGCATAGCGCTGGGCACTGCAGATAGAAATGGAAAAAAACAAAGCAAAGCCTGGTCCTCATGGAGGTTCCATTCCAGTGCGGGAATGACAGCCAGTGAACAAAGGGATGCCAAGTGGTGGAAAGCTCTATGATGAAAAACCAAGTGGGCAAAGTGCTACAGAGTGGCAGGGATAGGCCAGTGCCTATCTCTCGCTGGGTGACTGAGGAGGGGCTCTGATACAGTGGCATCCAAGCAGGGATGGGAAGGAAGTAAGGAAGAGAGAAACTGCAGGTGCAGAGGTCCTGAGGCGGGAGCATGCCTGGCACATTCAGGGAATGGGAAGCAAGGCCCACATGACTGAAGGGATGTGAACAGTGGGTCGGGGGTCACAGCAAATAAAGTCAGAGACATCATGGGGGCTGGGTTGTGTGGCCTTGTGAGTCCTGGAAAGGACTTCAGCTTTTACAGAGTGAGATGGGAGGCCAGTGGAGAGCCTGGAGGCAAACCCCAGGGTCACATCATCTGTGTTCTTCCAAGAACAGGAAGAACAGGCTACGGAGAACAGGCTCTTGGAAGAACAGGCTGCGGGGGAGAGGGCAACAGTCCAAGCCAGGTGAGGCTGGGACCAGGGCAGGCAGTGCAGGGACAGGAAGGGGTCAGGCACTGGACCTGCTTGGATGATAGAGCCGACCCTATCTCCCGATGGCTGGTTACGGCTACGAGAGGACAAGGAGAGTCTGGGTGGGTGGAAGTCCCGGCTTTTCCCCTCACATCGTAGCGTTGCCGTAGAGAAAGAGAAGACTGAAGGAGACTTTAGGTTCTGGGCGTAGTAAGCTGGGATGCCTATCAGCCATTCAAGGAGGCAGCTGGGTGTTAGTCTGTATGCTCCCAGCTCCAGTCTTCACCTCCCCTGGAACTCAGACATCTGTGTCTCTCCGGCAGCCTCAGAGATAGCTCCCACTTGCAGAGCTCCCATCTCCCCTCCCCTGAAGCTGGCTCCTCCCTGCTCCCACCTAGCATGAGGCAGATCCTCAAACTAGAAACCTGGGAGCTGTTCTTTACACATTAGCTGTTCTTTACACACCAGCTGTTTTCACACCAGTCTCTCCTCGTCCCCACATCTAGTCTGTCACCACCAAAATATGTCTTGAACTCTGAGTATCTTCCTTGCTAATTTCCATGTTTCCTTTCTTATTTCTCCACCTCCCCTGAATCTGTTCCCCAAACTGTGTAGCTAGTTTGCATCTTTTAAAATCGCAAACTGGCAGTGTCATTCTTCTGCCATCCCCCGCGCCCCACCACTGGTGTCTTCCTTGTGCTTTGTCCCATGGCAATGGTGGCTGGCCTATGTCTCCAACCTGCTGTCTCCCTGGGCCACCCCACCCCAGCCAACCCTGCCACCCGCAGTTCCATTGGGGGCCTGGTTCTTTCCCTGCCCAGGGCCTTAGGCCTGCTCTGCTCTTCCCTCTGCCTGGAATCCCTGTGGGTGGTTCGTTACCCATCTGCTCTTGGCCCCAATGTCACCTCCTCAGGGAAGTCCTCCCTGACTACCCACAATGAATTAGGTCTCCCAGTTGTTCGCTCTCATGGAACCTCGTCCTTTTTTCTCATAGTACCTCCCACAGTTTTGTAATTCCTCATGTATTCAGTGGTGATCTAATTAACATCTTTCTTCCTTAGCCGCCAGCAGACTTTATAGAACCCAACTGTCTAAAACTGTTTTGCTCATGCTGCTGGCATTCCAGGGCCTGGGCCTGGTACCTGAGAGAAGGTTGCTACCCACGTGTTGAGAGAATGTGTGTGTGCCACCTCAGCTGCGCTCTGTGGACATTAGCAAATGTTTGAGGAGTGAGTTATTCAGTAGATGGAGAGAGGCCCTCAAAGTTGGCTAGAAGATAAATGACTGAAAGGAAAGTCTGTTTTTCTCATTCTTAGGTTGGTAAAATTATCTACTTTTCTTTATCTCTGGTGTTCTAAATGGGTCTTCTGTTCTGAAGCATCCCTCAATGAGCGTGGGCTTGCTGACCACCCCGTGTGGCGATGCTGTCTACATGCGCCTGTGAGAACCCACAGGAGTGCCACGCCGCCCTGTCCCCATCTTTATCTGCTTCACAATTTCCTGTCTAGGCCCTTAAAATCTTGATTTGCACAGTTATTTATCTTTGTGCTCTTCATGGTGCCCTGGTAAGGCATTCTTTATGATTTCAGTCCTGAGAACACAAGCCCTGTTGAAAAGAGAACATGCTTTGAATGAAGCCGGCTTGGCGTTCAGCTTGATAGGGAGGAGGAGCGGGAGGGGGCGTCAGGGCAGCATGAGGCCCCTGGCCGCCCTCTCTCACAGGAAGGCTCATAAACACAAGGATCTCGCTCAAGCCCCGGCAGGTCTGGAATCTCAGCTCGGTGCTTTGCCAGGTATGGTTTTGCCACAAGGGGCATTTCTCTTTCAGAACCTGATGCAGTCATTCTCTTCAGAGGGGCTGGGCATTTATCTAGACCTGTCACAACCAGGTTTCTCAGCAGCCCCTGTGCTGGGCACTGAGGATGCAGCATAGGGAGAGCACAGTCCTTGTTTTGGGATTTAGAAGGGAAGAGATACACATTTGATAGGCCAAAATTAAGAAATCTGGCAGTGCCAAATGTTAGAGCAGATGTGTATCAATGGGGTGTCTTGGGCCTTGTTGGTAGAAGTTGATTTATCTACCTAGCAAAGTTGAACACCCACTCACCCTGCAATCCAGCAGTTCAACTCCAGGAAGTGTGTCCTTGAGAAACCCTTGCACATGTGCCCATGCAGGATCCTTGTAACAGAAGAAATTCATTGCAGCATTTTCCAGCAAAGAACTGGAAACACCCCCAGTGCACATCAATAGGAGCCCAGGTTGTGCTAAATACACAGGGTGCAGCAGATGGCATCGGCAGCAAATGAGCTGCAGGTGCACGCACCGTGTGCACAGAGTTTTAGTATCATAACTGGCACGATGCCTCATTCATACAGTTTAGAAACTTATACAACAAAGCAAATTACTGATTAGGAATGTGTACTACATATGTAGTGAGCCGCTACACAATCATACACACGTGTGTATAAAAAGAAAGGGTACTGTGCGCCAAATTCAAGGCAACGGCTCCCTCCCGCTGGCGCAAGTGGGAGAGCTGGGTGGGGAGGACCCCACAGGTAGATATGAGTTATCGATAATGTAGTTCAGGGGCAGAGGGGGCAGTGAGCTCATGCGTGTTAAGTATATGATTGAAATCTGTCGGCACACAGAGGCAGGGGCTGACCTGTAAAGTAGTGGTGACCAAACAGTGAGTCAGGTTCCGGTGGTCAGCTGTGTCTGGAGTTATCAGGGAAGCTCTTCTAGGAGGTCTGTGGGAGCAGGGGTTAGGGATGAATGGGAATTTGCCAGTGGAAGAAATCCCAGGGAGCAGCCACAGAGGCAAAGCACAGAGACATTCAGAAGCACAGCGTTTACAAGGAATCATTCAAGAGTCCCTTGGCTACGGTTTCAGGGTTGGGGAGAATGTGGGGCCGAAAAGGCTGTGGAGTTGGGCTGTGTGGTGGAGGCTTCCTGGTGGCTGGGCTAAGGAGTGGGGGCTCAGCCCTGTGAGTGAGGCTTTTCAGCACATTGCCTTGTGGGGCGGTGACAGGGTTACCTGGAGACCCCCGCCCATCACAGGGAGTCCCCATAGAATTCCAGCTGACCAGAGGATCTTCCTACTCATGGCAGAACCATGAAAAGCTTTGAAAGCCATGAGGTAGACGATGGGAGCCCACATAGGAGCTGGTGACAAATAATTGCTTTATCAGAGAAACGTTTTAGAAAGCCGCACAGGCTGCTGCAGGCGCCTGGGAGGGAAGAGTTGTGACCTGGGCCCCACCTCACTGGGCAGACAACGCTTAGTGTAAGATGATACTCTCCAGTGACTCTGAGTAATGTTCCCAAAAATCTCATTCTCCCATTGCCTTTTCAGACCATTTCAGAGATGTTTTCTGTTTCTTTGTGATTGATCTTGGCTGTGGCTTTTGACACTGTGCGTCTCACTTTCTCTGCCCCCTGACCTCTGGTTAGGTAGTTAATGATCTTTAAACAAACACTTGAGTATTATGGCTCTCCAGGAAAGGTCCTGGGCTCATGGGCCATTAGCAACACACTCTCCCTTTATCCAGGGAGAAAATGAGTGTTCGCACACCCCGACTTGGTAGACAGGGATGCTTGCGACCTAAGTGTCAACGTTCTCTTTAGTTTAACTATTTTTGATGGCAGGTTTTCTGAAATACGTTACATATTTCTCTGCTTCATTAAAAATCCATGAATACAGTTTCCTCTCATCTCAGAGAGAGTGGATCATAGGTAGGAATGTTCATTCATTTCAGGAACTTTTATTGGAGACTTTTCTATGTCTGTTCCTGATTTACAAACTGTGAATGCAGGAATCTGCCCAGTATAGTAGTCAGTGATATTTTAGAAACAGAGATAAGATCAGGTTACTCCTTTGCCTAAACTCCTCCAGTGACTTCCGGGCCTTGCACTCTACTGTGGGGCCCAAGCCTTGACCTCTGTATTAGTCCATTTTCACGCTGCTGATAAAGACATACCTGAAACTAGGTAATTTATTTTAAGAAAAAAAGAGGTTTAATGGACTCACAGTTCCACGTGGCTGAGGAGGCTTCACAATCATGGTGGAAGGCAGAAGGCATGTCTTACATGGCACCAGGCAAGAGAGAGAATGAGAGCCAAGTTAAAGGGGTTTCCCCTTATAAAACCATCAGATCTAGTGAGACTCATTCACTACCAGTAAGGGGGAAAGCATCCCCACAATTCAATTATCTCCCACTAGGTCCCTCCCACAACACGTGGGAATTAAGAAAGCTACAATTCAAGATGAGATTTGGGTGGGGACACAGCCAAACCATATCAACCTCCCTCCCTGCTGTCTCCCTCCCAACACTTGCTGCAGCCCTCCTGCCTCTGTGTATTCCCAGACTCACCAAGCTACTGCCCTCTTAGGGCTTGCGCTTATCAGTTCCCCCATTTAGAGCTGTCTTTCTTTGGGTCTTCACACAGCCACCTGCTTCTTTTTTTTTTTTTTTTTGAGACGGAGTCTCGCTCTGTCACCCGGGCTGGAGTGCAGTGGCCAGATCTCAGCTCACTGCAAGCTCCGCCTCCTGGGTTTACGCCATTCTCCTGCCTCAGCCTCCCGAGTAGCTGGGACTACAGGCGCCCGCCACCTCGCCCGGCTAGTTTTTTGTATTTTTTTAGTAGAGACGGGGTTTCACTGTGTTAGCCAGGATGGTCTCTATCTCCTGAGCTCGTGATCCGCCCGTCTCGGCCTCCCAAAGTGCTGGGATTACAGGCTTGAGCCACCGCGCCCGGCCAGCCACCTGCTTCTTATGCTAAGGTCTTAGCTCAAACTCACTTCTGCGAGACCTTCACCCCACCCAGGCCTTCTCTATCACATCACCCTGCATTGTTTTCTTTACAGCATATGTTGTCTGTAAAATATATATATATAAAAATATATATTACATGCATGTAATTTATTTATTAATTTTGTATTGATATGAATTGAATTAATATATATAAATTTTCCTATATAGGTAATTTTGTTGTTGCTGTTGTTTCTAGATACTAAGCTCTTTGGAAACAAAGATCACTGTATTTCTTCCCCTAGAACAGTGCCTGGCACACAATAGGCACTCTGGGAATATGTGTTGAATGAATGAAGAGAGTTCCTGCCCTAGGCTACCCACAGGCCAGCAGGCAGCAGATACACAATAGACAGTGACCGTGTAGCAGGCTGTGGGGTTCAGAAGGGCTGGGTTACCACTAAGGAGTCAGGGACAAGTTCTGCCACTGGGAGTTGGGGCAGGCTTTCCAGAGCAATGGTGTTTGTCCTGGGCTTTAGAGGGCAGATGGGCACAGCTTGGCCGGCTAAGCAGCTGGGGAGGCCATTCTTGGGGGAGGAGGCAGGCAAACCTGGACAGAGGGCTGGAAAATGCTGGCGTGATTGATGGAAGGGAGGAACTTGGAGGGACTGGAGCCTGGATTGGAGCCGGGGTGAAGGGAACTAAGGTAGTCAGAGATTTGGCTGCTGTGAACCCTGCCTTCCTCCCGGAAGAACAGTGAGACTTGGAGAGTGGGGCCCTGGCCCTCCTTTGCTGGCGGCCCTCAGCCTTGTGCTTCCAGTGTGGTACCTGCTCTGATCCAGGAGAGTGTACCTGGGCCCCAGACCCACCTTGGCTGGTCCTCATGGTGCCTGCAGGTGGTGGTAAGCACAGGATTCTCTAGCTGCAGCTCCCCTCTCCTCCCCACAGCCCCAAGGCTTGTTGGTTTCATCTGCTCTCTTGCTTGCTCCCCATCAGGTGGTGAAGAAGGTGAAGTCCATGCAGATGTTTCACATGCCCATCACTTCAGCCATGCAAGGAGACCGGCTGGGCATCTGCGTCACCCAGTTTGACCCCAAGCTGCTGGAGCGTGGGTTGGTGTGTGCCCCTGAGTCCCTGCATACTGTCCATGCGGCCCTCATCTCTGTGGAAAAGATACCGTATTTCCGAGGGCCCCTGCAAACCAAGGCCAAGTTCCACATTACAGTGGGCCATGAAACAGTCATGGGCCGGTTGATGTTCTTCAGCCCTGCTCCAGATAACTTTGACCAGGAGCCTATACTGGACTCTTTCGACTTCTCTCAAGAATACCTCTTCCAGGAGCAGTACCTATCCAAGGATTTGGCACCAGCAGTGACAAACAATGATGAGGCCGACAAGAAGGCCAGCCAGGCCACAGAGGGCCATTGTCCTCGGCAGCAGTGGGCCCTGGTGGAGTTTGAGAAGCCCGTCACCTGCCCTCGGCTGTGCCTGGTGATTGGCTCCAGGCTAGATGCGGACATTCACACCAACACGTGCCGGCTAGCCTTCCATGGCATCCTGCTCCATGGGCTGGAGGACAGGAACTATGCTGACAGCTTCCTGCCCAGGCTGAAGGTGTACAAGCTGAAGCACAAGCATGGCCTCGTGGAGCGGGTGAGCATGCCTTTGCTTGGCCCCACACCCCTTTCCTTCTTGCTCGGGCAGCCGGGATCCATGGCCTGACATCTGTGATTAGAGCCAGAAAGGCCCTCAGAGACCTTCTGGTGCCAACCTCTAGTTTCTGGACAAGGCATCTGACGCCCAGAATGGTCAAGTGGCCACAGTTCTCTCAGCTGGTCAGTCACAGAGCCAGTGCCAGCACCTAGGCAGGGGGACCTCCACTGTACCCAACCCCACCTGGTTCTCCCACCCCTGCTTATTTATGTGATAGATGTGGCCCCCATGGGTCTGAGCAAGTCTGGGCTCCCCCACAGCCAGTGCCAGATGGCAGCAGTTAGCACTGGCCTCCCTGGCCTGCTGCCCTGACCAGGCCCCACTCTCTTGCGCTTGGTGGGCACTGTACCTCCATCCGGCTGGGCTCTGCCCACATGCCCCTACAAGCTGCTCATGTCCAGGGGGAAACACTGCCCATCAGTGGTGCCAGGCCAGGTCTTTCCTCACCTGTAGACTGAGGGGAAGGGGCTAATGGTGGCCAGGTCTTTCCTCACCTGTGGACTGAGGGGAAGGGGCTAATGGTGGCCAGGTCTTTCCTCACCTGTGGACTGAGGGGAAGGGGCTAATGGTGGCCAGGTCTTTCCTCACCTGTGGACTGAGGGGAAGGGGCTAAGGATGCCAGAGAGCAAAAGGAAGGAAGGTACAGGAAGCTGACACAGTGGGAGGTCCAGCGCTGGCTACCTAGGGTGCCTGAAGTTCACCATCACTGGATGCAGGCTTTAGGTATGTAAGTGAGCCAGTCTAGTTGAGGTAGGATGAGGCCCTGGCTGTGCCTTGCTGGGTGGCCCTTGGCCTTGTGCTTTCAGGGTGGTGCCTGCTCTGTCCCAGGAGACTCAGACTGGGCCCCAGGCCTCCCTTGGCTGGTCCTGTGGTGCATCAGCACCTGGGCCCGGTGCTGGGTGGGATGGGCCTGCCACTAGGGTGGACAGAACATGGTGGTCTCCCCCAAAGTGGTGGAATCACCTCCTCCCATGGGGCATCCATCCCCAGCAGCTGTCTACACAGCACTGAGTGGGAATCCATGGCCGTCGGGCCTTGAAGGCGGGATGGATGGACAGCCAAACCTCACCGTCTCTTTTGGCTGGCTCCCTGGTGTGGGCCCGAGCGGATCAGCAGTAGCTGTACTGGGACATGACTGAGTTTTGCCTGGCTCGAAGAGCACAGAGTGCTGGCAACCCCACCGTCGGGGGCTCAGGCTCCTAGCAGGAGCCTCAGGGTCTGCCCTGAGGCTTTCAGCAAGCACCTCAGTTCCTCACAGGAACCTAATGAGGTCCCCCAGGCTTAGTGCAGGTGCCAGCACAAATCTGGCCCATCCACAGTGTCACATGTGGTGGGCTTCCATCGCCCACCCTCCACTCCAGGTCTCCGTCCACGGTTTTTCTCCTCTGGGAGAAAAATCCACGGGTTTTCTCGTCTGGGATTCTGTCACTGCAGCCCCTTCCCCTCCCTTTCTCCTTTTCTTAGGTTCTTCTTGGGTGCTCCACCCTGGCCCTCTTCTTTTCCTGCCCCTGTACCTAGACCTGCCCTGAAGTAGGGGATTGAGGAGCAACCCCTTCCTCTCCCTTCCCCAGACCCAGAGCTTGGACCCTTAGCTCTGTGGGGCCGCTGGGGCCTGCTCAGGGCTCCATCAGCCTTAGGCCAGCCCTGAGATGCTGATTGAAGATGAAGGTGATAAAGTGTGTGTCACTCGTTTGTCTAGCCTGATTTATTAGCAGTGTTTGGAGTATAATTATTCTATAGTAAAATATCTATGAGAGAGTATTATCCCAATTGGTGTGGCTCCTGGGTCTAATTGCTCCCACTCAGGCCTGTCAACAGCGGTGCAGCAGTCACTTCCTTTGAGAACTGGGAGGGAGAGTCTGTGAGGAGCAAGTAAACATATGGCCACAGTGACTCATGCCTCCTGAAGGGCTGAGGGAGGGGCCAGGAGACATGCTGACCTATGTCCTGCCCCCAACCTGGGGCATCCCTGGGACCACCAGCATTTTCCTGCTCAGTCCAGGGACCCTGGAAGTGGAAGCACAAGAACTGCAGGCAGTCCACAGAAGCTGAGTCCAAATCCCACATAGACAACCCTGAGCAGAGACAGGCTTCCTCCAACTAGGGACAGCTGCACCAGGTGACTGTGGATATGTGCAGAGGTGAGATCCTGTGAGCCCAGGGCTTTGGTCAGGGAAGAGGGGCTTCCTAAGGCTCCACAACAGAGGAAAGGGCATGGGTGACCAGGCTAGGAGCAGCTCCCTCAACTCGCACCCCCCTGAGGCTCTAGCTGAATGGGCACCTGCCTTAATACTAGGAGCTGGCTGTAGGCTGGGACTTCTGTGCCACATGTTCTCCTCTGGGCCCCAGGGCAGGAATGAGCCTGCCTCCCACCTCCCTCCACCCTGTCACCACTCTATTGATTAAGCATATACTATGTGCCTTTACTAGCTACATACTTTATTTTGAAACCTTTTAATAACCCTAAGGAAGAGGTCATTATTTTTCCTATGTTCATTTTTCCCCAATTAAATCAATTAAATTGTGTGCAAATATTTAGGAAAAGTAATATGTGCACATGGTAAAAAATTTCTAACAAGGCAATAATTATTCAGTGTAAGGAAGTTTTCTTCCTACAAACCCAGGTCCCCTCCCCAAAGGCAGCCAGACTGGAAACCAGCCTGAGAAATGTGAAGTGACCTGCCCAAGGTCACAGGGTAGTAAAGCTGGAGTTTGAATTCAGGACTAGCTGGTCTCTGAGTCATGAAAGTTTCACTTTGTCAGACAGATTCTTGCCCAGTGTGTCAAAAGAGGCTGCGTTCTCTTGAAAAGCTGGAATCTCCTTGATGGGAGACTTTCCTTCCTGGTGAGGTTGAACTTGGAGATCACATAGAGTAGGCTCAAGCCCTTGCTGCACCACAAAACAGCTGTACACCTTGGGCAGCCTTTTAATCTCAATCGCTCGTTCCTTCGAAGGATGGTCTTGACCTCATCAGGTTGTTTTGAAAGAGCCATCATAGCTTGTGGCTTCATATGTAAGAGCCGACTCTCATCAGGTGAAGCAAGAAGGTAGTGTTGCTAGTGCAGCTCATGAGTGATCGGCTGGGCTTGTTCCAAAGGGGCAGCCCTGTTTGCTTTGAGTAGGCCCCAGATCACCCAGAGATTTTCAGATCATCTTGCTTGACCAGGGGCTCAGCCATCTGACAGACTGGTCCAATGTGCAGGCCTGAGCTTTACTCCCAGCCCTACCACCTGCTAGTGTGAAAAGTTGGGCAGGCTGTGAGACTTCCATGTTAAGTGGGAATTTTCACAGTGCTGCACCAGGGTTAGATGAAGGTGAGATGGGGGATTGCACATAAGGTTCTCACATCAGTGCTTGTCTCCTACTGCATCCTTATTGTTTTATCATTATTCATGTTTAAGCTCTTAGAGTCAAAATAATAATGCCTGGAGCGTGGGTCCACTCTTTTCCCTGGGACTCCATTATTTCTCTTTGAAGCACAGGAGCCAATCCCCCTGGTCCCTATCAGGAGCCACCCAGTGTTGGTTGAAGAGGAGGGGTAAGAGTCAGGCAGACTCATGGGTGTGGTTATCCAGTGCAGGGGCCAGAGAAGTGCCCTGTGCTCTTCTTTCCCCACCGTGCTTGGCTAACTAAAAATTCCTGGGCATATCACAGCTACCGGTCAGCTTCCTGGTCATGTCTGTATTCAAAGAAGTTTCTGGGAGATCAGAGAATCTTGAAAAGGTAAAATCTAGTCTCTTAGGCAGAATCTCCACTACCATGGTGAGCCAGTACCCAGCCTTTGCTCTGTGATTCGGGGCAAGGCCAGCACATTACTCCTCAAGCACAGTTAGCCTTCTTAGAACCTGGGCTTGGGCCTCTGAGCTATCTCAGTTCATCACAAAGGGATACCCTGGCACTATACCTATGTGCTGAGTGAGCACTTTCCACTGGGGAGGCTTAAGGCATATAGGCCTTCTGAGCCCATTTCCCATAAAGGCATCCTTCATTCATATATTCAGATGTTTACTGAGTTCCTTTGTTTGTGCCAGGCACTGGGCATACAACAAGATAGACAAAGTTCTTATCTTCGTAGGGGAGGTTGGTAGTGAACAGTAAATTAGACACTTTGTAATATGGTCTAGAAAGAAAATAACAGCATGATGTAAATATGTGATGCTGAGGACAGTTATTGGAAAACAGAAGATGCTAATTTCCAAGCCTCTCCAGACTGTGTTTTTATTTCCTGTGCTCTTTATCACTGGCTCACACTGGAAGGTAGTCAGGTACCCTACCAGTTGTGGCTTAACTCATTAATATTACATAGAGCAAACTAGGGCCCATGGGCCAAACCTAAGCAACTGCTCTTGCCCCAAATCTAATAATCTTAAACAAGCTTATTTTCTCTGGATTCTTCTTTCAGCTGCTTCGATCAAACACAATTTAATTAACTTACTATTGGTAAATGGCTTTCCTTGCTTGGCTGACAAATGAGCCACCCGGAAACCTACTTTGGTTGCAGCCTCATTCTCATTTTTTATTGTTTTGCGTATCTGCTATGATGAAATATACTGTTTTAAGTTTTCTCTTTTTTGACGTTGTTTTTCTGTGAGTTGGGAATATTGTGATGTCAGTGTATCTCGTATTCTGTTAACACAACTAATAACAAACACAGTACTTTGCCATGTAATTTGATAAAATAATAATCCATACCCACTGAGCCTTAAAAGTGTGACATTTGAAGTCCACTTTTCTTGTTTTCATGTGATGGATACGCACCAGTAATAAAACAATAAATAAATAAAATGTGTCACTGGGTGAGGTACTGCAAGTTATAACTATGTTACCACCATCTGTAGTTTACTGAGCACCTCATCAGGTCTCAGACCCAAGTACTCAACTCTGCCACTGTGACACAAAGGCAGCCATAGACAATATGTAAACAAATGGGCATGACTGTGTTCCCATAAAACCTTTTGTTGTGAACATTGGAATTGAAATTTTATATAGTTTTCACATGTAACAAAATAATATTCTTTTGATATTCTCCAACCCATTAGAAAATATAAAAACCCTTTTTAGCTCACAGGCCATACAAAAGCTTCGCAGGAAAAATTTGACCCTTTGGCTACAGTTGTCCAGCCCCTGATATAAATGGTTAATAGGGCTCTTGAAATAGAATGAGCATCCTGCAAGGAAAATCCTAATAATTATCTGCAGCTGAAAGCATTAAACTCTCTCAGCATCCTTAGGAATTAGGCTTTTTCTTGGGCGCCCACTGCCTCTGGTGCTAACACTGGGATGCATATACTACTTTATGTGCTGTGTTTTTTATTCTTGGATACATTTGATTTTTTCACATAAGTCCACATGTACTTCTATAAGAGTGTGACTTGTAATAAAGGGTTAATGAAGAAAAAAAGAAGAAGAGGAGGGAGCTTAGATTGGTAGAGACATCCAGAGGTCTCACCTGAGCGGGAGAAGAAAAGACGTGAAAGTGTTCTAAATGGCTAATCTTTCTGGGGAGAGGGTTTAGGAAAGACTACTAGAACATATGGTGTTAAGGAAAATAGCTGGTATCCTGTTTCAAAGTAAAAATATAGAAATATGTGCAAGATTTTGAGTACAGAGAAAGGGAAAGAAACTGTAAGAATGCAATGACAATGTAATAGCACTTTCACATTCACGGAGGAGAAACTGGAATGAATTTGATTAAACCAATAAAAATAAGGAAAAAAGAACAATGTTAATAAATAATAATAATAACAGAAGGAACAACATTAAGTATTAGTCATTACACTAAATGTGAATGGCCAAATTCTATTTAAATGCTGAGGCTGAGAGATTGGGTTAAAGTGCAAAATCTAGTTATATGCTGTTTATAAGAAATATACTTAAAGTGGAAAGCAAAGGTTAAGAATAAGAAGATGGGCAAAAAGTATGAATGGTAGTATTAAATTCAGACAAGGTGAAATTTAAGACTAAAAATACTGACAAAGGTAAAGAAGGACATCATGTAACGACAAAAGGCTCAGTTATAAGCTTGTACACACCAAACATAAAAACAAAACAGTGGAAACCTAAGGACAGCTTGATAAAAAATAGAATTATAATGATAGGGTGGCACTTCAGAGTCCATATTTTAAAATCAGGCCTACTAGACATAAGGACAAAGAGGCAGAATATAATCAATAAGCTTGATTTTTAGATAAATGTAAACTCTTACACTTCTTTAATAGAGTATACACTTTTTTTTCTATGCCTATGGAACATTTACAAAAACTGAATATTCAGCAGTTGACATTAAACAAATATTTGTAGAACATCTACTGTGTGTTGTCTTAAGGGCTAGGGATGTAACAGTGAATGAAAAAAGACAAAAATCTCTGCCCACATGGAACTTAGATTATAGTTGTATTTGTGGCCACAGAGAAAAAAACCCTAATAGATTTTAAAAAGTAAAATCATGAACCACTAAAATTAGAAATAAAGCAGTTATATGTAGATATAGGCAGATATGGAGAGAGAGAGAGATACAAGGTGTGCGTATGCCTGTGTGTGTGTTCATTCTTTCACATATTCTAGGCTTGGGAATTAACAAGCAGTAAATTGCTCCTCATTTGGTTAAGGCTGTTTCTCATACTATCATAGAATGTTGAGTCTCTTAGTAATAACATTTTTCTCTTTTTCAGTGTTCTTTCAATCTTTTGATTACTTTGCAGAGAAAGCTTTAGATTTGTTCAAAGGTATCTTGAACACTCCTCTATTACATCTAACCTGCTTTTTAACAAGTAGAAAACAAGGCCAAGATTCCAGAGCCTTATAGTAGCAATAGTATGTAACTAGGATTATTCTTTGGGTTTTTTTTTTTTTTTTGTATTGTATGTACTTTTACCATTAGCTTCCTCTGTTTATGGCTAGTGACTCTTTTCTTTAGGGTACTATATAAAGTCTCCTTTCTAGGCAGATGTAAAGAAAAATATTAGGTAAATAGTAGGTCAGGTATGCAAAGATCTAGCAAAAATGATGTGGGGTGAAGGATGTATAAAAGCTGAGGCTGGAACCACTGGGCCATGTCCCCAGGAGGTCACTTGCATCTCAGCCACATGCAGATTCAGACCAGCTGCTCCTCCTCTGGTGATCCAAAGCCTCATGGAAAACTGGGTCTTTCTAGTCAAGGACAGAGACTCATGCCTGCATCAGAGGAATATGCAAAGGGCTAGGAGAGGAAACAAGGAACTCTGCCAAGGTGGGAGGAAGTAGGCTGGTGAGGGAAAAGCACAAAATGGTGACCTTTTAAGTGTATCTTGTAAGACTGCAAGGTTCACTGCTCAGACACTAGGGACCGTGGGGGGAAACAGGAAGGTGGAGGAGGGGCATTCCAGGTCCAGGGACTGCTTCTGTAAAGCATAGAGGCCAAGCAATGCCTGGCCCTGGGCATTTGGGAGGGCAGGAGCAAGGAGCTTAAAGAGACAGGCAGGACCAGCCATCGAAGCTAGGCCCTTCACCCTGCAGGGGGAGTGATGCAGGTTGGGGGCTATGGGGGGTGTTCTAGGTCACCTGTGCTAGAGAAATCCTTGGAGCAGGGCCAGCCCGGGCAGCCTGGAAAGGGGAGGCTCAGCCTCTCTCACCTACCCTTCTGTATCCTAGTCTCGCCCTGAGGCTCTGGGCACCTGGTCTGTCTGGAGCCGCAGAGCTCAATGGTCTGGCAGCCACTCACCCTATGGAGCCAGGCTTCTCCACTAGCAACAATCACGACTTCTCAGGACTGTGTGAACATGAAGGAGGTGGGGCAGGTGAGGGTCTGGTGCTTAGGACAGTGAGTGCTCTGCAATACCTGCTGGCTTCCACAGCAGACTTCTCACTGTTACCACGCCCCAGGATGCCCTCCTCACCTCCCCAAGGTACCACCTTCTCAGGGGTCTCACCACAGCCCTCCCTACACCTGGCAGCGTGCACAGCTCCACCCCAGTAATTTTCTGCAAAACAAATGGGGTCCTGCCAGCTCTTACTCAGAAATCTGTTTTAGGTCTACACCACCTGCAGGACAAAGACAATACCCAACCTTAGCATGTTAGCTGGCTGGCAGTTGGGTCCCAGGGCATGGCAGGTATATGTGCTATATGTAACATGCTGAGTACTCCACCTGGCACAGAATGGGTCCTGAGTAAACAGTGGGTATTATCGGTACTATTTATTTGGCCTTTCCTCTGGAAATGCAGATGCCTGGGTTCCCAGCTAGGGTGATAGCAGACGCTGTCCCCCTCCCACAGCGGTGGGGTAAGGCCAGGTGTGCCAGCCATCCTGGGTCTGGCACCCACTGGCGCCGGTCAGGGAAGGCCTTAGGGCTGGGCCACAGGAGCTGGCAGCATCGGCCCAACCAAGTGTAAACACGCAGATGCCATCAGGAGCACTCGCCAGCTTTGAAGTCTGAAGCGGCGCTGCCTCCTGGCTCCTGGCTCTGCCCCACTCCACTGCCGACGGCTTGTTAAATGTGCCCAGGGCACCAGGGAGCGTGCTGGCCTGGGGTGCAGGCTGGCTTATGACCTGCCTCTGGCACAACTTGGGCCCATCATTCTGAGCAGGGATGGTCTGGCAGGCTTGGTGGGCCCTAGCGGATCAGCTGCAGGGCCCCTTGCCCTTGCCAGAAGCCATGCTGTGGTCTAGCTGGCCACTCAACCTGTTCTGTTGGCCCTCAGCCCCCTGAGGTTGGCCCTCAACCCCCTGGGTCCCTGCCAGAGGGTTGAAGGCCACATTGGCTCCCAGCCTACTTGAGAAAACAGAGGTTCCCCTGAAACAGAGGTTGAGAAGCTCTTTTCCCAGGGAGATGATCAAATGGCTGCCCTCGTATTCTGGTCCCAACCCAAATCCTCAGCCTTTCTTCTGACTTCCAGTGTCAGAGTGTGATAACTAAGCATCGTGCTTGGCTGCTGGAGTGCTTGTTCACCTCCCCTTGAAAATTGCTTTTTTGCCCGTATAGAGACACAGGAGCAGGACAACTTGACATGCTGGAAAGAGCCAGTTCTAGAAACTGATGGACTGAGCTGGGCACAAGCTCAGTGTGGCTGTGGGCAACTCACTCTCCCCCAGAACCTGTTTCTTCTTTAAGAGCTGGTCAGGCATTGATGAGACCTGGGCTACTTTAGGGCCTCTGCTCTTCCCAACACACCAGACCGTGGCCTGCACTGAGGAGGAGGCACTATCCGTGGGGAAAGTTTTCTGATGATACTGGAATAACACCATCATCCTAGGGCCCCTTCCAGAATTTGTCAATCCTGGTAGCTTTCAAGTGGCTTAGAAGAGTTAACACCTCATTTTTAAGGGACTCATCCATAATCAGGCAGCCTCTGAGTTCTTCCCCTTCCTCATTGGATCCAAGGACTGCTGGCTTCTGTCTTCTGACAGGACTTTGCTGGTGGGGCGGGTAAGAGGGAGAGAAGCAGAGAGCTGTGGGCAGCTTCAAGCATGTGGTTGGTGTTGAGTACATGTTCTGTTCTTCTGGCTTCTCGGGCAGATTAGATAACTGGATCTTGTGATTTCTGTGCATCTGAGATCTCCTGCACCAAATGCTGTCTTATTCTTCAGCTTGTCCCACAATTTGACATCCACTAATTGAGATTCTTTCCTCTGGGTCATCATTCTCTGTCAAGTCTTAGGTGTTATCATCAACATCAACACCCCGATCCTAACAATAGCCTTTTTCAAGGAAGAAACTGAGTTTCAGAGAAATCCCTTGCTCAAGGTCGTAGAGCTGTAAGAGGCAGAGTCAGAAGTCAGGCCTCCCAAGCCATTCCTGTCCTGCGCACGTGGTTCTCCTCACTGCATACCTGGAGTCGGCACAGGCCTCCATTTCATGGCAGGTTTTCCTGCCTTCCTTCATATCACTTCTACAATTTGAATTAGAATGGTCACTTCACAGGTTGGGCAATTCCCAATCCTCATCATGGGAGCCAAGCCCTGAAAGAGAAAGACACACACATGTAATGACATAATTATGTGCACTGGCAGCCAAGTCCCTGCTCAAAGGCCAGGGACAATGGGGACTCACCTGGCGTGTAAGCAAACACCTGGACTTCCATGTGCACAGTGACTGCTCCTTAGGAGCTCAGTCCCTCCAGTGACTGAAGGCTAATAAATAGAGCAAATTATTCATGCAGACAGTGAGAATCCCCACTTAGCGCCATTGTTGTAACTGTGCTGACCTGGATTCAGCATTGTTCCCTAGAAGCAAGGCCTACTGAGCAGATCCCACATGCATTGCCTTTGGTTTGATGTCACAATGATTGATTTCAAAATGAAAACCCTCCAACTGTTCTCTGAAGGTCTTTCCTTATTGGATGTGCTTGTGTCTGATCTCTGAGGTCTGTCTCCTTTAGCTGGAAGAGTCTATAATTTGGTGAAGAACCCAACCATAACACACGCATGCACACACCTTCTAGTGATGGACAGGAGAGACCAAAGCCATATTCCCCCGTCCTCACCTCCTGACCCCCAGGACAGATCATGACCCCTGGTCTTCCTGAAGTTCTCCAGAGATGTAGGCCTCACAGCATCCTGTAGGAAGGGCTGTCTCCCTCTTTCTAGCCAGACTTCCTTCTGATTAAATGAGGTTTCATGCAGCTGACAATCACTGAGTCCTCGCCCCCAGTACACACAGTGGTAGTTTCTGGAGGTATAGGTTTTGGAGATGCAAAAATGTGGTCAGCCCAGCTTCTGCCTTCCAGGACTGCCTTCCTCCCCTCCCCGCATCCAGCTGGTGAGGCTGGTATAGATAAGCCACTGCTGTGCTGAGAGACAGGCACACAGGCTTCTCTGTAGCCAATTCCCAGTGCAACCCTCTGTCCGATTCTGAGGCCAGCAGTCTCTTGGAGGGGGCCTTCCATTAGTCAGCGATGTCTTCTCAGATCTGCAGGTGGCGGCCGTTGAGTCTAGGCCCTACATCTGCTGCCCCTGTAGTTCTGTGTGGTGTGTCTGAGGGAGTCCTAAGGGAGGGAGAGTACTCTGCCCAGGGATGGGGCAGGCAGAGGCCAGACCAAAAACAACTGTTTACAAGTACTCCCCTGCACCCATTTAAACCTCCAGCAACTCTGTTTCCCCATATTATAGATGAAGATGCCCGCACCCACAGAGGTTAGGCCTCTGGCCAGAGTCCCTAGGCACCCAGACTTGGGATTTGAATGCAGGTGGTCTGGCTCCAGAGTCCAGGTTCTAACCTGTGGTGCTAGCAGTGCCGTGCCTTTTCTCTTCTGTTGTCTCCAGTGTGCCCATTTTTTTTCCAGTTATGGAGACCTGTACGGTAAATCCTCACTTAACATTGTCACTAGCTTCTTGGAAACCATGAGTTTAAGGGAAAGGATGTATAACAAAACCAGTTTATTTTTTTCATTAATGTTATAACAAAATAACTTTGGGCCGGGCGCGGTGGCTCAAGCCTGTAATCCCAGCACTGTGGGAGGCCGAGACGGGCGGATCACGAGGTCAGGAGATCGAGACCATCCTGGCTAACACGGTGAAACCCCGTCTCTACTAAAAAAAATACAAAAAACTAGCCGGGCGAGGTTGCGGGCGCCTGTAGTCCCAGCTACTCGGGAGGCTGAGGCAGGAGAATGGCGGGAACCCGGGAGGCGGAGCTTGCAGTGAGCTGAGATCCGGCCACTGCACTCCAGCCTGGGCGACAGAGCGAGACTCCGTCCCAAAAAGAAAGTTCTTAGAAAAAAAAAAAAAAAACAAAATAACTTTGATATATATTCAAATAACTTGGAATAAAGCAACATTATTTAAGGGCCTGCTGTGCATTATTTTGTTTAAAGTAACAGTTTCTAAGAACTTTCGATGACATGAAGTAAGGACTTGCTTTACTGGAAATTGACTATTTGGATTTCATGGGAAGGGCAGTTTGCCTCTTGGCCCCTATAACCATAGGTGGGGAAAGTTTAGCCTTCCTCCAACAGCAGTGTAGTCCTTCTCAGTGCGGCAGGGGCTGACTGGGCTGGAACATCTTCTTGTGACAGTGACGTGTTTGGGCCCTACTATAAGTGCTGCATCTTGAGGGCCAGGATCTGCCCTCTTTCCCTCCTCTCCTCCTCCCTTCCAAATAACCTGGGAGGGGCTGGGGTCCCTGAACTTGGGGATTGTCTTTTGCAGTGACTTGGGGTTTCCCACAGCTGGGACTGGCAGGGATGGGGCTGCCCAGTGTCCCTGGGCCAGATTTCTAGGCCCATTTGTGTCCAGCCAGTCATGGCATGGCTCTGGTGAGCCAAAGGATGGAGAAAGTCGTCTGGGCCCATTTGCTGCTGTGGCATCTCCCGGCAGACAGAGCCTAGCCCTTCCTGCGGCAGGAAAAGCACCATCCTCTGGATCTAGATAGTCTGAGGTGGAATGGGGCATTGCCACACTCACTACCTGCATGACTTTGAGCAAATCATTTCACTTTACTGAGCCTCCTGTTCCTGTCAGGGCTTTCCTAAAGATTAAATAATGATATGGGGGCACCTCACCTATGACATGGCTGACTTTTCTCTGCTTCCCCAGCCTCCCCTCCCCTGGGGCGGCCATGCCCAGAGTGCCAGTGTCCTCTGTGGGACCGACACAAATGCAAAGATCCACCCAGCTGCTGTGAAATGACAGTGTGGGGCCACTAGCAGGCAGTCTTGCCAGCACTCTCGAGACCACACGGGGTTCCTGACTGTGCAGACGTCCAGCTCCTGCCCTCACAGTGCCTCCCCCAACAAATGGAATTGCAGACACAGAAGTTTGCAGGAAAGTATGCTTCACCCACTCAGCACTATTGTGTCTTCTAGCCAAGCCATAAAACAAGAGAGCAGGAGCGACAGAGACACTCCCTTTGAACTTGAAATCCTTTCTAAACTGCCACTCCAGCCCCAGAGGCCCTCCTCAGAAGGTCAGAAAAAGCCCACTCACTCCTTACCTTATCCCGGATGCTTAAAACAATATTGTGGGAATGTAGGTCAGTGAACCGAGCTGCACCACACACCAGCAGGATTCCGGGGGCCAACCAGCCTGTGCACTGGCCCACTAGGTCAGATGAGAACATAAACAAGGAACGCTGGGAGCCCTCAGCTTCCCCTGGCCCTAGTCTTTTGTTTATGTATCACTTAAACTAACTTTGGGGTCGTCTCTGTCTGGCATGAAAGCCCTGGAGCTTTTTGAAGTTCCCCTGAAGTTAATAAAATTAGTCTGCCCTCATTGCAAGACCCTGGCTTGGGGAAAGATGGATCCTCTGCTGTCTTTGTGGCATTTAGCTTTTTAAAGTTAATATTTTATAACCAAAAGAAAGGAGGGGGCAGGGGAGAAGATGTAGTAAACGTCTTCTGGAAGGCTAATAGGTAGCATGCCTGCCATCCCAGGCTCTGATTACCCTGGAGCCAGGCCTCTAGGCCCACTGGGAGGCTGAGCAGTGGGCCTGCTGTGTTTAGCATGAGGGAACCAGCACTGGGGACTGTCACTGTGCCAGCACAGTGATCTGTCACTGTGTTCTCCCAGGTAGACAGGAGGAAACTAGCCCAGGCTGGGCTATTGGCTCACTCTCAGATGAATCGTGTCTCCCAAAGACATATCCTTGGGATAGCCACTTGAGTAATGTATTTCTACCCCCCGGCGTCTTCTTCTTGATGTCATGCATGGGACTAGTGCAGTTGGCCTCCTCACACTCAGTGAGCGCCCATTCACCAAGCCTGTGGTGGGTCGGGGCCACGTGAGGTACATGGAACCCTTTCCTCGCAGAACTCTCAGTCTGAGGAGGGAGACAGACAGGTCAGCTGTCAGGGATAAGACATAGTTGCCAGGCTCTCAGAACAGAGGGGTCTTGGCCTCAGTCCTGGGGGCCAAGGGGAGAGGTGGTGCCTGCAATGTCGGGGAAGCTGTCTGAAGGAGGAAATGCCCATGGTGGGCCTTAGGTGGGAGTAGAGTCCCCAGTGGACAAGCTGGGACTAGCATTACAGGAGCGCCACACAGGCAGGGAGGGAGGCATAACAGAGGGATATGAGGACCAGGGGGTGATAAATATGTCCATTAGCTTGATCATGATGATGGTTTCACAGGCATGTATATGTATACACAAATTTAGACTTATCCAATTATTTACTTTTAATATGTTCATGTTATTGTATATCAGTTATAGCTGAATGAAGCTGTTAAAAAAAAAAAAAAGCCTACAGGCATGAGTGAGCCTTGCCAATGTACCAACAACTACCGCCATGTATTCTTTCAACATTTACTCACACATTCAAGGAATAGATAGTAAGCGCCTGTTTCATGTGCAGGGAAGGTAGCTGTGGAGGAGAGGGACATATTTCTGCCTGGAGCTTGTGCTCTGGTTGGAAGCAATAAACAAGTAAACAGATAAGATCAATGGCATAACGTCGGGTGGCGATCTGTGCTCTGAAGAGAGGGCAGGATGAAGATTGGAGAGGAGTGGGGGCTGGAGTATAGGAAGAGGGAGCCATGGGCCACAGGGGACGCTGTAGGCACCAGGCCTTGATTTGAGCCTGCTCTGGGCCGGGTGCTGCTGGGCACCAGGGGCTGCACAGAGATGAGGCACTCATAGGATCTGTCGCTGAGAAGTGCAAAGGCTGTGGGCTGTGGGGTGGAGGGAGAATTCTGTTATGTTCCTCTAGCACATGTGATTGTTCACAGCTACAGGCCTGTTTCATGGTAGGCTCTTGTAGGAGTAAAACAAGAATATTAATATCGACTTATTGAGAACTTTCTGCTCTGCTAAGGACACCTGCCTGTATTATCCCTTTGGTCCTGGTGGGGCCTCTTACAAGCTGTTTCTCTGAGAAAGTTGTAAGCTCTTAGTCCAGGGACTGTGCCTTTTTTGTTTCTTGGCCACTGCAATGCTGGAGGGCAGGTCTTATATCTCAGTCAGATGTAACCCCAGGGCCTAGCTATGCAGAGGCCCGAGTAGTAGCTCTCTGGGGTGACCACAATGCATGAGAACCAATGAAAGCTGCCTGGGTGGGAACGGGGGGTTGCAATTGTCACCCTTGCTGGACCAGAGGCCATCAAAGGAAAATGTTCTGTCTTTGGAGATGTCAGGAGAGGATGGGAGGTCCGCCTGGTGTGGGTAGAAGAAATGCACTTCTTGGTTTGTTTTTACATTTTTAAATTCTATTAATTTATTTGTGAATAGGTGATGCATTCATGTATTTCAGTAGTCAAAGATAGAAAAGGTATATGGTGAAAAGTCCCCAGGCACCCTGCTCCCTTTCCTGGAGACATCAGTTTCTCCTGATTACTTCTGTGTATGCACCCCTGCCCTGCCCCCATCCATACACAGCCTGCAACATGCCCTATGCCTCGCACTCTGCTTTTTAACGTGAAACACAATACTCTAGGAGTTTTTGTATCTGTCCGTACATGATGCCTGCTCTTCTCTGTGGTCACATCGTCACCTCTGGCGGCTGTGCTCCACTTGTTGAACTCAGGCTGGACTTCTAAGTCATTGTCAACTTTTGCTGCTGTAAACACTGCTGCAGTGAGTGACCTTGGGTGGATCTCCTATCCTGACATCTTCTCCAGCAAGCACATCAGTGGGTTGCATTCCTAGAAGTGAAATTGATGGTGCAGATTGTATGTGCATTGCTCATTTCCATAGCAGCTGTCAGACTGGTGGGCTTTTCTTATCATGGGGCCCAAGTTTGCTACTGGAGGCAGGATCTACAGAGCAGGGGTGGGGTGAGGAGCTGGGCGGGGCAGGCAAGGCCACCTGGCCATACTGCCATCCCAAAAGCGGTACCTGGGCTGGAGCTGCCAGAGACTCAGAAGGGAGGGAGTGACACTACCAGTTGCTGATTGAGCCTGATCCAAACCTCCCCATGGCTTTCCATCCTCACGGGATCCACCTTGAGCCCTGGAGTTATGTAGAGGACAGTAACATGTCAATATAAAATCAGGAGTGGGTAAAGGTGTTCCCTGTAAAATTCTTCAACTTTGCTGTATGTTTGAAAATTTTCATAATTTTTACTGTATTATGAAATACAACAGAATTGTACTGGGAGAAGGTTCAGGATGAACATAGCCCATGGTGAAATCAGGGCTACACCAAGCTGACTTTTTCACAGACATGTGTGTCCCTCCTCTCAGCCTGGGCACCCACAAAGAGACAGCAGTGGCCAACGTGGCCAGCAGGAGATACGAGCTCTGCAAAGGCCTGGCCATGGCCAACAGGGGCTAGGGGAAACAAGCAATTCTGCCTGGACTGAGGGAGGGCGTCATGGAGGAAAGGAGGTAGGGCTGTGGAGGAAAAGTGGGCCAGGCCAAGACAGGCTTCCAGGCACAGCTAGAGTGAGCAAAAGTAAAGCCTCGGGCCAACGTGCATAGGGGTGTGTGCAGTGGGTGGGAGACAAAGGCCAGGCTTTCCAGGGCTCCTGTGGGAGGGGAAACTGGAATGAGGAGGCCAGTTCTAGAAGGCCTTGGATGAAGGCTCAGGAGTGGCCTGGGTGACTGTGACAGCTTCAAGGAGAGTGCTGCTGGCTATCTAGGCAGGTGCCCTGGGGACAGGCTGGGTCATTGTGGCCCCCTGGGGGTGGGGGGGCCTGCAACAGGGGCTTGAATTCAAAGCTACTTCTACCCCCGTGCTCTGTGACCTTGGATAGATGACAGAACTGTGCCATGCCTCCATTTCCTCATCTGTAAAGTGCCGCCACAGAGCTGCTGTGGGGACTGAGGTGCTCTCTGTGGAAAGTGCTCACAGCGTGCCAGTTTTGAAGGGCCCGTTGTTACAGTGGCAGTTGCCAGTCCCAGGTTTCTGCCCTGCTCCCATGCATTTCGTTATCTGTTAGGTGGGCTCATTGCCCTGCTACCCCCAGGGTTCCTAGAGCAGGCAGCAGCCAGCCATGCCCAGGGCCCGGGAGAGCTGGGGCTAGGCACACAGTCACAGCTCTTTCAGTGTGCACCACTAACGCCCTCTGTCTGTGGCTGGGGACAGGCGATGGATGACTACAGTGTGATCGGCCGCTCCCTGTTTAAAAAGGAGACCAACATCCAGCTCTTCGTGGGGCTCAAGGTGCACCTGTCCACTGGAGAACTGGGCGTCATCGACAGTGCCTTCGGCCAGAGTGGCAAGTTCAAGATCCACATCCCAGGTAAGTGCAGCCACTTCCTCCCAGTTTAGGGACACCGTGCGGGGCACAGAGAGATGGCAGAGGCAGTGCCAAGGCGGCGCTCCTCAGCTCAGGTTCCTAATCCTGCCTTTACCGAGACACGGGGTGACTTGGCCTGCATGGCGGCATGGCCTCTGGCTGGGAAGCCAGTATGGGTTCTGAGAAGAGCCTGGATGTGGAGTGAAGATCTGGTCTGAGCAGGGTCAAGATTGGAGTCTGAGTTCCCACTGCACCATTTACCATCTGAGGGGGCCTTGGGCCTGCTCCTCGGTTTCTCTGTGGAGGCAGGAATAAGATTGAGCTTACAGGCAGTTTGGAGGAGAGCAGTTGAGGGAGACCGCTGGGAGCCTGGCATACCATCCTGGCACCCGGTAGGGTTTCCAGGGATGTGAATTGTCACCCTCCTTTGCCCAGCACAGACCCCCAGACTCAGCACTGCCCACTGAGTTTGTGCTGGGGCCTGTCCATGGGCTGGGTCAGAGGGTGTGTGTTTGCTGCTGGAGAGCCCTTGGATTTTGTCAGTGAACTCATCCTTCAATCACTTGTGCATTTATTCAGCCTACAATGCATCGTGTTCTTCTGTGTCACAGGCATTGTGCTTGGTGCTGGGGATATGGAGCTTACAGTTTAGGAAGGTACAAACAATAAACATACTAAAGAAATCCCTGTCAGATGGCGGTAGGCACCGCATAGAAAGATAAAGCAGGGACGGGATGGAATTGCTGAGCATGCTGCTTTGGATAGGGTGATCAGGGAAGGACAGAGGGAGGGAAGGAGCCACATGGGTAGTCAGGGAGAGCATGCCACAGCAAGGGGAAAGTGAAGGCAGAGGCCCTGGGGTGACAGTGAGCTCCAAGTGCATTTGCAGGTCAGTTGTTTGGCAGAAGTGCACTGAGCAGAGAGGTGTGCAGGACACAGGCCAGGGCTCATACTGTGCACCAGGAGCCATGGGAAGAACTGAAGCCTGTGTTCCTACGAATGCGCCATGAGCCACTACCTTTTTTTAGAGACAGTCTCACTCTGTCTCTGGAATAGAATGCAGTGATAGCAGTCAAGGCTCACTAAAGCCTTGACCTCCCAGTCTCAAACCATCCTCCTGCTTCAGCCTCCTGAATAGCTGGGACTCAGTTGTGTGCCACCACCCCCAGCTCCCCACTATCCTTTATCCCCTATACAATTGTACCAGATACAACTAACCCAGTACAATTCTGTTGTATTTCATAATACAGTAAAAATTACGAAAATTTTCAAACATACAGCAAAGTTGAAGAATTTTACAGGGAACACCTTTACCCACTCCTGATTTTATATTGACATGTTACTGTCCTCTACATAACTCCAGGGCTCAAGGTTGATCCCGTGAGGATGGAAAGCCATGGGGAGGTTTGGATCAGGGGAGCAACCAAGGTTGGTTTATGGCATTTTGTGTCAGATCTCCTAGAGAGAAGGTAGTGCCGTGGCTCCCGCTGGAAAACAGAGACCCGAGCTGCCTCGGTGCTCACAGGTGGCATGATCACCCTTCCCTCTCCTGACAGCCTTGCCAGGGAACCCTTTCCTTCCAAAATCCTTCCACTGCCCAAAGATAGCATCTGCCTTCTCATGAGCGAGGACAGTGGTCACAGAGGCTGTGCTTCTCCAGGGCACTTTACTCCCTGTTTGCAGCCCCTAAGGCCTCTGTCAAGGTGGGGCTGGGGCAGGGGAGGCAGAGGTACCCAGCCATGGGAGGCCTCCAGCGGTGAAGCTCTAAAATTCTGTCCTGTCCTCCCCACTGCTCCACAGTGGCTGTGCGTTCTCACCTCAGCCAAACAGGAGTCTTTGTGCATCCCTTCAGTTTGGTTGTGGGTTGTCCTCAGAAACTGGAGCCCACAGGGCCCCTCTCTGGACTCCAGGGCACATGCAGGGGGCATGAGCCAGACAGGCCAGCATCCAGACCTCAGTCCCCGAAGGCCTCGTGTCTGCCCCGGCTATTGTGAGCTTTCTGGGAGGGAGGGATCCCGGGATTCCTTCAGCTGGGTCGGGGGCCATACTGCAGAGCACTCATCCTTCCCCTAAACAGCTCTGAGGCCCTGCTGGACCAGGCGGAGGGAAGAGCTCATGGTCTCCTCCTCTGGAGACTGCTAGGATCATGCTGACCTCCCCTGAGCTCTCTTCCTGTAGCCCAAGGCAAAGTAAGAGCTGGGGTATTCCCAGGGCAGGCAAGAACCAAGAGTCGTCTTGTTTGGGGTGCTGGGGTGGGAGTGAAGGGAGCCTCTTGGGGTGCTGGGGTGGGAATGGAGGGAGCCTCTCGGGGTGCTGGGGTGGGAGTGGAGGGAGCCTCTCGGGGTGCTGGGGTGGGAATGGAGGGAGAAGGGGTGTAGGGACACTGCCTCAGTCCACTGTAGTTCACATTCCTTCATCGGGTCAATGTTGACGTTTTAGTCTGCCTGCTTCCTGTTTGTGACTTTTAAGCTTTTTATTAAATATCACTGGTCAGATTCCTCCATCCCACCCACCACCTTCCATCCCTCCCACCCCCACTCCCTGCTGATTCCTCCCTTTTAACCTTTTTGAAGTGCCTTAATTGTGAAAGAATCTTCAGGAAGCCTGAGCCATCCAGTGCCAGGTGAAGGGAGAGAGAGTGCATTGCTAGCTGTAGCCTGGACATGCAGGGTGGGGAAGCCCGGGTTTTGGTGCCAGGCAAGGTAAGGCTCCCGGCCTACAGTTTGTGGAGAGGGCTGGGTTTAAATGCACCTCATGGGCCTCACTGCGGGCTCTACAGGGCATCCAGGCTGGGAAAGGCAGAATGAAGAGTCCCCTGAGTTTCCTCCCATCAGCCTCTCACCTTGGGTTGCAAGGTCAGATGCCAGCAAGGCCAAGCAGGTGTTGAAGAGGCCAGGTGGCAAGTGATAGGGAGTGGTGGGGACTGTGGTGACCTGGAGAGCTGCTGTGTGGGTCCTGCCAACTCTTCACTACATGGGAATGTAGGCCTGGGGTCTCATTTTATCTAATTTTATTTTTATGTAATATCTCCTGATTAAAAACTACAACTGTCTGTACTAAGCAAAGCATGCCTTTGGCCTGGTTTGACCCCTAGCGACTCATAACTCCTGTTTGAATTTTAGAAAGGACACTTGGCCCTCAGGTTCACGAGGTGAAGCCGAACCATAATATGCAAACAGTATGTTTTAAGGAGCCACAGACTCTTGCCTCAGAGACAAGGGTCCTGACGCTAGGGCTGTTGACTCCCAGAATGTACTATGGGAAATCAGAGGGCTGGGGAACGGCCCCATCCTTCCTGATACCCAAGGAGCCTTCCCAGAGAGTCCTGGGGGATCTCAAGATTGGAAAGCCCCATATTTATGAAACATCTTCCTTCAAAGACCTTGCCATTTGCAGAATTGTACTTCCTGGGAGGAGAGAAGGCCTGGCAAGATGCCAGTAGGAGCCTACTGGGGAGTTGTGCTGGTGGAGAGAGAATAGTTGGAGGAAGGAGCTGGACATGGAGGAGGTTCCTGTCCATGTCATAGCATCACTTGTAAATCTCAAGGGTCGCAGGGTGGAGTGGGTCTTGTTATCTCCATCTCACAGGTGGGAGCCGGGTAGCGGAGAGCCTGAGGGCTTTGCCCACGGTCGGTCTGTGTCACCCCGCCCCTCTCCATCAGCTCTGTTCATGCCCCTAGAGAGCGGTCATGTCTTCAAAGAGTTTGGAGCTGGGAGGCCCGTGTGGTACTTGGAGAAGCACTGTGCCTGGGAGGCTGCGCTCCTAAAGCTCATCTTGGCAAGCCATCTGTCCCATTGCTGCCACCCTCCCCTCTGCCTCAGTGTGCCAGGCATCAGCACTCACTCACAGAGGCAGGCTGGATAGGGGGTGGGACAACAGCTTCCACAGCCCCTCCTGTTCCCACTTTGCGGGGAGAAAAGAACACCTCAATGACTCCCAACTAGAGAAGAATCATGTGAGAAGCTGAATAGACAGACTTGTTCCTAATGACAGCTCTGAGTCACTGGGCATTTACTCCAGGACAGAAAAGGGTACACATGTGCCCATGATCTTATCTCCTGAAACAATGCTCTGTAAATCTAAAATCTCCCAGGGCTGTTGTTTTGTGTACCTGCCAAGATGTGGCAAGCTTTTTGAATGGCCCAAATTCATGATAGGTGGCCCCTCTCCCACAGGGTGCTCCTGAACCAGCTGATTTGGGACAGTTCATGTGTGTGTCTGCTTTAGCACTGGGGGCACGTGGAGCTTAAAGCCTTGTTACTGGAAAGCCCCAGGCCCCTATCACCACTCGCGTGCACGTGTGTCACTGATTCTCACCAGGTAACCACTGACCATGAAACAGAGCTGCAAGTGCTTACCTCATACTAGCCAGAGAGCCATGATTGAGAACATAGCCCACTCAAGGCCACAGCCGTGGCCTCATCCTAGCAGTGGATGCTGCCCATGTGCCAGGAGCTCAAAAGTGTGCTCACGTCTCAGGCGCTTGGTCTTGTGAGTAGCTGGAATTCTCATTCAAACCCTAAAATAGAGATCTTACTTTCGGTGATCTTTAATAACCTTTTGATTATTACAAATCACAAATTAATGTATTCCAGATGAGAAAAAGAAAAAAAATTTGTAGAACTATACTTACAGGTAAGACCCCAGAAGGAGCTTCTGTTTACTGATTATCAGGGGGAGCCAGCACTCAGGAGGAGGAGAAACAGTAAGCCCCCAAAATGTGGGCTATGATGTCTACATGGCAGTCAGGCTGCCCATGGTACAGCTAAGGAGACTGGGGCTGGCAGGATGGGCAGTGCAGTTGTTGGTGTTCCCATTGCAACAAGCGCCACGTTTCACTGCACAAGCAGACCATTTCAAACCGCTCTGCTGTGTGCCAGGGTGAGGATAGTCTGTGCCCAGTGAGGTGTGAAGCCACAGAGGTGGGCACTCAGCGCAAGAAAGCCAGAACAAAGCAGACACTTGGGCAAAGGTAGCAAACATCCGCACTGAGATTTGAACCCAGAGCACCTCAACTACTCTGCTCGAGACTCCCCACACCATGGTGCCTTATAGGCAAGGCTAGGGGTGAGGCACTGAAGTGCAGCTCCCTTCCTCAGTGTGTGTGGGAGAAGGGAAGGGTTGGTCATTCAGCTCAGTGGGCCCTTGGACAGAGGGCCTGAAATGACTACTGTGTGGCCCCTGGGGAGAGGAAGTCAGGAAAGCCACTGCTGCTCACCTCTGAAGGGGGTCCTGAGGAGGGCTCCTGGGCCATCCTGCCTCCAGCGCTGCCCCTGTACCCACCCCCAGGGCTGCAGGGGCTTTGACTCTGAATTATGCCCATCAGTGTGCCATGCAGAAGGGGATGGATTTACATGGGATAGGAAGTGTTGCTTGCATGAATGAATAAATGAAGGAGTTTGGTGGAATAGACTGGACTGGAATGAACAAATGAAGTACCCAGGCTCACGAGGGCCACTCAGCTCTGTTTTCTGCAGCCTCACAGTGGAGGCCAAACAGCCTGGTGCTTTATGTGCCACAGGCTTCCCCAGAACCTCAGCAATGAGGGCAGATATCAATCTCATCAGACTCCCTCAAAAGCTGCTGCCTAGGAACAGAGCTTGGGGGCGGGCTCGAGTTTCTTGGTCTTTAAAACAAGGGGGCCAGGCACAGTGGCTCACCTCTGTAATCTCAGCACTCTGGGAGGCCGAGGCAAGAGAATTGCTTGAAGCCAGGAGTTTAAGACCAGCCTGGGCAGCAAAGCGAGACCCCATCCCTACAAAAAAGTAAATAAATTAATCAATCCAGGGTTTGCCAGTCGATTAAGCTCGGCAAACCTAGTTGAGACTTAGGGCTCAGGCTGGGGATACTGAGATCCTTCTCAGAGTCCTGTCCCAGGGTGCTTTCCCTGTGGGACAGGCAGAGACATGAGCAGCCATTCGCAGTGAGCATGGCAAGTGGCCACTGGGACATGTGGCCGAGAATGGGGGAAAGTGGCCATCCTGAGGGGAGAGCCAGAGCAAGCTTCCTGGAAGAGAAGCCTTCTGAGCAGAAGGGCGAGCAGTGAGCAGAAGGCTGTATAGAGAGCTAGAATCAGATGTGTGATATTCGCTAGAACCCTGTGCCCAGTGGTCGGTCCAGCCTCATGACCAGGGTCAGGAAAAGGCCAGGACAGTGGAAAGGCCATGGTATGGGGAGTCAGGAACCTGGCCCTGGTACCTGCACTGAGCTCCAGTTCCTTCACCTATACAGTGGGCATGTGAATTCTCAGGCTGCCCCTCCAGGGCCTCTTCCAGCCTCATTCATCTCCTGCTGACTCTGCCAGTGCTCAAGCACCTCCTCTGTGGAGTGCCCCTGACCCCCAGGCCCTGCAGCACTGTTGTGGGGGTGCACTGGCAGGAAGCAGGGGCTGGGAAGGCCAGGAGCACCTCTCAAACCCTGGCCCAGAGCTGCCATTTAGTCTAGCCCTCCACAGCCTGCATGGCAGCATGGCCCCATCCCACAGGTGAGGAAACAGGCCGTTTGCTCACAGCTACACTCTTAGTAAGTGAATGGGCCAAGAGTTCTCTGTCTGCCCCAGGGAGACCAAGCAGAGGGGTCAGCAGGAGTAAGTGGGCACAGCATACCTGCTGTTGAGGGCAGTGCCAGCCCTGCCAGCTGGCTCTGCTCTCTTAACCCTGCAGCCCTCTCCCAGGACTCTGGGGTTCCAGCTGGTAGCCCGTGGCCCCTGTGCTGAATCAGGTGTCTCAGGGCTCAGCATGGTATCCCATCCCATCCTCCTCTGTCCCTCATCACAGTGTATTGAGCCCTCTGTGTACAGACCTGTCTAGGTACTGGAGGGGGTCAAAGGTAAAACAGCCTGAGTGGGGAGGGGGCTCCCTGAGTGATGGAGAGCACTGGGCCAACACCCAGTGGGACAGCACTCCTGCGAACCACTCTCTGGTTTAGGAGAGGGGACGGGCCAGACGAGGCCAGGGTTGCAGGGGCCTCTGGGCCAGTTACCTGGAGGGTCTCCTGGGGCATCCCAGGCTCCCTTCTAATTGGGACCAGCCACTTTCCACTCTGCGCTTCAACTTCTTTAGTGCTAACCCAGAGCTAGTCATTCAGATTTCCAGGAAGGCTGAAAATGTAATCATAGAATCCCTGGAGAGGACTGCCTATAGTGTCTGACTTGTGGCAGGGGCTCCCTAAGTGGTGGCTGGAATTGTTCTGTGTGCACCCACCCCTCACCTGCCGGCCCTTCCTCTTGGTGGGGTAGCTCACATATCCACTGAGGGCCCCACGTTATCCTCCCACCCATGCACTGTCCCCACCACAGAGCACTGGGGAACGATGCCTGTAGGAGCGCAAGTGCTGCATTCACGCCAGGCTGCTTCACGGGAGATTAACCAGCCACCTTTCAAGCAGGGATTGGCTGTGCCACCAGGACCCCTCCAATTTATTGACCCTGGAAAGCACTTTACATTTGGTCAAAAACAAGAATTATACCTTTCCCTCCTGATTGAAAACAGAAGCCAAATTGTAGAGGCATCCCCCAGATGCCCCGCTTTGCCTGAGCTGGTGGATGGCCAACGTCTCTCCTGGGACCAGTACAAAGCAGAGCAGCAAGTGCTTCAGCTCAGCCCAGAAACTGACGCGCCTCTCTGCTGACCAGGCAACAGATCGTCAGGGGCTCTCAGACCCAGGTTCACGAGGTGGCAGATTTGTCAGGGCCTAAGTCCCAGAAGCTCTATTTGCTAGAAATATGGGTCATTTAGTATGGACTGGGCCGGGCCTGCAGGAGTTGGGGACACACCCCTTCAGTGGTTTTGGGGGACCAGTGTGTTGGTGAGGTCCCAGAAGTAACTCTAGGAATAGAAACTCTGGTTCTAAGAAATGGCCAGGGACATTGGTCCATATGGGCTGGCAACCAGAAGGAATGGAATTGGCCTGGGTGACTTGTAGCATGAGGGCCTATAGCCATCCCGGGGGTAGCAGGCAGGGCCTGAAGCTGAGACAATGTCAGCAGTACAACCAGCTGCTGCCCCTGAGCCCATGCCCTGTGCCAGGCAGCACGCCCTTGTGTAGTCTGACTACTCAATCCTGCCAGCAGCCCAGGGAAGCCAGGCTGTCATCACCCCAGTTCTGCAGAGAAGGGAATCAGACCAACCCCAGTGCCCTGGCAGCCAGCCTGAGGGCACAGAGGAGGAGGAGGAGCTGGGGTCCTGATTTTCAAGGTCAGAGACAGGAGGGCTCTGGCCTCGCACAGTCACCCTGACTTTAGCTAACTCTTCTTTACCAAGCACTGACTCTTGTGTGTGGCAAGTGTTTTCCTGGTATCAGACGTAGTGTTAGGTTCTGGGCACATGGCTCAAACAAGACACAGTCCCTGCACCCTGGGAATTCACAGCTGATCACTCCTCTGTTCAACAGCGTGCTTTTGAGCCCCTGTTATGTGTCATCCTTGTGTTGGGTTCTAGAAAGACCACAGTGAGCCACAGCCCACATGACCCCTGTGCTCATGGGGCTGTTGGGTTGGTGTACTAGTCAACTTGGGCTGTCGTAACAGAATACCACAGACGGAGTGGCTTAAACAATAGACATTCATTTCCTGTCAGTTCTGGAGCCTGGAAGTCCAAGATCAAGATGTCTGCAGGGTGGGTTTCTCCTGCAGCTTCTCTCTTGGCTTGCAGGTGGCTGCCTTCTCCCTATGTCCTCACATGGCTGTCCCTCTGTGCGTGTCTGTGTCCTAATCTGTATTTTGGAGGACATCAGTCAGATTGGTTTAGAACCCAACCTAAAGATCTCATTTCATCTTAATTACACCTTTAAAAGCCCTGCCTCCAGATACAGTCCCATTCTAAGGTCTGGGGGTTAGGATTCCAGTGTATGAATTTGAAGGGACACAGTTCAGCCTGTAACAATTAGGACATTGGCACTGGCAGACTCTCCTGAGCATTTGTGTATTGGCAGCCACATGCATGCTGTGCACAGAAGGTGCACAATGTCATGAGATCTTACAGTAGGACCCCAACCAAGTCTGGGCTTGGGAAGGCTTCCCTCGGAAGTGGCATTGCACTGGAGTCTGAGAATGAGTTGGAGTCTCAGTGCCCCTGGAGGTGAGGGTGCCACAGCGGTGCTGCTCAGGCTATTCCTGCTGGCCCTGAGTATCACCTCCACATTGAACCAGCCACCTGCTGTGTGGACTCCTGTGCCTATAAGCAAGAGCCACATCCTGTTTCCACAAGGCCTACCTCAGGGATGCCATGAGACTGCAACATTACTGCACCCGTCCTTAGGCTGCCAATTATGGACTTATGCCCCCCTCCCACCTTACAGGGAGGGAGACAGCCTTGAAACCAGACCCAGAGATGAGTGAAGCACCACAGTTGGTGCTGTGGCCCCATTGCCTGCCTGGCCATATCACTAGCTCCATCAGGCCTCTAAAGAAACCAGCTCTACAATAAACTCCCTTTTCCTGTCACCCATTTCATCTGGAATGCCAAGCAGCCCTGCACTGGTGACACGTGCTGACTCCAGCTCAGGCTAGGGCTCTGCTGAAAAGCTGCCTCCTGCAATCACTTGCCTAATGATTCTTCCTCCCACCAGCCACTGGGAGAGCTGTGCCTCAGGACTTCCACGGAGCCAGCCACATAGCCTGATGCCCTTGGGCTGGGCCAGGATGGTGCTGCCACAGCGTAGATCCTGGGTATAGCCCCTTGCACAAGATCAGCGGGAGCATGTCCTGTCTCCAGCTACAGTTGGTCACAGCAAATGGCGGTTGCATTTGGCACAGAAGTACAGTCCACAGGCCAGGTGTGGTGCCTCACACCTGTAATCCCCGCACTTTGGGAGGCTGAGGCAAGCGGATCACCTGAGGTCAGGAGTTGGAGACCAGACTGGCAAAACCCCATCTCTAATAAAAATTTAAAAATTAGCTGGGCATGGTGGTTACATGCCTGTAGTCCCAGCTACTTGGGAGACTGAGGCAGGAGAATCGCTTGAACCCAGGAGATGGAGGTTGCAGTGAGCAGATTGCACCACTGCACTCCAGCCTGGGTGACAGAGCGAGACTCCATCTCCAAAAAAACAAAACAGAACAAAAAAAAAGAAGTGCAGTCCACAACACAAACAAGAAATGAAGTTTTCTGTGTTGTTTTAAGAAAGAGGAGTTTTAAAAAACAATAAAACAACAATGACAGCTGCGCATGTTAAAATCACTCCCTGGATGTGGTAGCTCAGCCGAGAGCCTTGCTGGTCAGGGCCACTTTCCCGGAAGCTTTCTCACTGTTGCTGATTCTTCTGAAGGGCCTTTGGAGCCCTTGGTTTTCATCTGATAAAATGGGGGTGGGGGGTAACAATCCTGTCTTGAAGGACTGTGAGGAGTAAACCAGTGTGCAAGGATGTCCAGCATGTTGCAGGCTCTGGGAGTGGACTGCCAGCACTTTCCCTCATCTCCCCGCACCATGTGAGCCTGACACATGCCGGAGTCCAGGCCTGAAAACCCAAGGGGCTCGGCCTGCTCAGCTCCACGCCTGTATTGCTGGGCTATAGTCATGGTGGCATTAGCACTTCTAGTTTTTCAAGAAAGCCTGGATATCTGTATTTTTACATGAAATCTTCCCATTCTCAGTTGGGCCACAGTGTGTGGTCTCTGTGTTGGCACCAGGTCCTCTTCCTCCTGCTGCAGCCTTCAAGAGGAGGCCATCACCCTGTTTCTCCCAAAGGTACTGTGAGGCTCAGAGGAGCTAGATGCCTGGCCCACCAGACCCTGGAGTCCCCGATAGAAGTGGACATCACTCATAGTTCCACTTAGCTGGGAAGCTTCTGGAAACTCAGCATAGAGCAAAAGTGAAAACACATCCTGGTGCCAAAGGGACGGGACACGATGAGCCCTGAGGTTGTGGGTATTGTTATGTTCCCATAAATAACAGGCCCTCAGACAATGGGCTGTGAGGCTGTGTGTACCTCTGGGGTTTGAAATGAAGCTGGTTTTCTTATTTAAAATGTATTCTCTCCAACCACCCAGCTGTAACTAGAGGCTCTGTTTGGAGCAGATTCTGGGGCAACCCCAATAACCTGTCCTTGGGATTTCATTAGCACCACCAGCCAGCTGCCTGGAAAGTAGCCCCTGCCAGGACCAAATTAACTTTTACTGAGAGACATTGGCAGGGCTGGTATTTTGCACACTTGGCATTTTCGGCCCACACTGGGATGTGGGGAGCAGGGTACCTTCAAAGAACAAGAGCTTCGGAGGCAGCCAGACCTGTGTTGGAATCCTGGCTAGAGTGCTACCCTTTCTGAATCCCAGTGTCCTCATCGGTAAGATGAGTTATTTTGAGGACTTTCCCTCCCAACTTTTTAAATAACTTCAAACATACAGAAGAGTGGAAAGCTTATTGAGCAGTGTTGCTCCCTTGGCTTCAACAATTGTTCCGTGTTGTCTTGTCTGCTTTGTGTGTGTGCGCCGAGCTGGCTGAGGGTTCCTCCTGGTGCTGCTGCTGTGCCTGCACCCTCAGCACATGTCCCCGAGGAACAAGGACATTCTCCTGCAGAACCACAACACAGTTACAACTGGAGAAATGTGACATTGATGCCACATTGTCTAGGATACAGTCCATTTTCAGATTCCCCAACTGTCCCAATAGTGTCTTAGGAAGTTTTCCGTGACTGGGGAGTCAGTGAAAGGTGGCACCTGTGCTCAGTGCTGTCACCAGTAGTTTTACGACACTGATGTTTTTGAAGAGGCCAGGTCGGTTGTTTCCTAGTGCATTCTTTGGGTCTGTCTGATATTTCTTCATGACTGGGTTCAGACTGTGCATTTTTGGAAGGAATTCTATAGAGGTGATTTCGGGGCCTTAGTGTGTCCCATCCGGATGTCTGCCCTTCATAGGCAATGCTAGGTTTGACCACTGGTGAATGGTGGTTGTTAGGAGGTTCAATGAGGTGATGAAAACAGAGCCCAGGCCCAGAGATAGCTGTGTGGAGGGAGTACAGCGGCCCACACTCACCACCCGTATCATAGCTCAGCAGCTGTGCCCCATGCAGGATGCCTCTGTGGCCTGGGAGGAGGGACACCAGCAGGTCCCTTGGGAAGTTATGGTAAAGGCCCCGGTCTGACAGCCGTGAGGCAGAGCTGACTCTCTGGAGCCGGATCTAGGGCTATCCTACCCCTCTCCCATATCCCCACGGAGCTAAACCAGGGCCTGTGGAGGGAGGAGAGGAGCTGCTACTTCCCCCAAAGCCTTCTCTTTCTCCCCCTCCCTGACCACCCACCCTCTCTCCCCAGCCCAGCTCTGTTTCAGCTATTGCCCTCTCCCTGTGACCAGCATCAGACCTGAGCACAGAGGACTAGCTCTAGGCCCATCCCAGGGGGTACCGTTTGGGTGGAGATGATTACAGAAAGGAGCAAGCACTATAGTAGGGGCCCTGCAGGGCTTTGGGGAAAGAGAATGGAGTGACTCCTCCCTTCCAGAGTGAAGGTGGGAAGTTTCACTGATGCAGTGAGGCTTGAGCTTGTCTTGAAGGTGAGGAAGTTTCCCCAGGGAGAAAAGGGAGGAAAGGTGTTCAGGACAGAAGGAACAGAGTGTGCGAGGGCACAGAGGATGGAAAGAGTGGCGTATTCTGGGAATATGGAATAGAAACTAATATTCATTGCTTGTTATAATGAGTAGGACATTGTTCTAAGTGTTGTACATGTTATTAACTCATTTGATGTATTTAAAATGATGGTTTTGGAGCAGTTTTTTTTAAAAGCAATGGAATTCCTTGTTTTCTCACCCAAAGTCTTACATGGAATCCAGCTGAGGCCCCGGGGAGCCTCCTTGCTGTTCACCTCAATTCCAGCCCTGAGGCTCATCCTCGGATGGGTGGAGAGGAGGGGAGGAGCAGCTTACTCCTAAAAGGCCTTGGCCTCCACGTTTGTATCTGGCCCTTGTCTAGACAGGTTCCCATCGACACTGCTGACACTGGGGCTGGACCATCCTCTACTGTGGGGCTGCCCTGTGCCCTACAGGGTGTTTGTGGGTATCCCTGGCTTCTTCTCACTAGGTATAGCCTCGCCGAAGTTGCAGCAATGAAAAACTTCTCTAGATGTTCCCAAATGTCCCCTGGGGACCAAAATATCCCCCAATTGAGAACCACTGGTCTAAGCAAGTGGCAGGAGGAATTGGTAGTTGGTGTGCAGGGAGGAACACAGTCAGAAAGCTCTGTCTGGCAGCTGGTTGGAGAGGGCAAGCCGAGGCCTGAGGCTGGGCAGTGGGTGCATGGGGAGGAGGGCAGAGGGGCAGGATGCACCCCAGAGCCTGTTGGTGCAGAATGAGGAGGATGATGTCCAGAATAGATTCCACCTCAGGCCTCGTGGGCAGCCTCTGGCCAACAAGGAGGGCCTAGGCATGCCCCCAGAGTCCCAGCCCCATGGTAGGGGCCCTACAGGGCCATGGGGAAAGAGAAGACAGAGTGGCCCTGCCGGGGTCAGGGCCTGGGGCAGTACCTCATCCATCCTGAGGCCTCTGTGTGCTTGGTGGTGGGGGGCCCTGAGCTCTGGGCCCAGCAGCCTTAAGAGGAAGGTGGCTCTGTCCAGCCACCTGGTGTGGACCAGAAGTGCAGGATCTTTACTGGTCCTTACACAGTGAATGCAACTTTTCTTTGGGAATTATTTCTCTTTGCTTAGGAATCTCTAAAACTTTCCAGATTTGCCAGTTTGTAGTTTTAGGGAAAATTTGTATTTTTCCATATGCTGTTATCCTACCTAAAGTCAGCAGAGTAAACTGATAAAACAACTAACATTTTAGGCAGTGGAAAGTGGAACTTGTGATTGGCTAAGTACTGTCTCTCCAGAAAGTCTTGACTTAGCAAACCACCATCAATCTTAGATACCTGAGAGAAAGTTCCAGAAATCAGAGGCCAGCCCATGTTCTATCATGGATAATATTGGCTCGGGCAACTCTGTGGATCTTGTGTCTGATACTCCATGCCCTGGACTGCCATGGCAGCTGGTCAAGGGGCCTAAAACCCTGAAGCCTTCAAAGACATGTGCCAGCAGCAGGAAACTCCCTGCCCCAAATTCCCCCATGATTTGGATTCACCACAACACTTACCATGTGTTCAGAGAGCCTTGGTCATCACAGTCACTAGGAAGGGGAGGAAAACCCCTTCCTGGCTAGGCGCTGGGGGTGCAGAGGGCCTGGGGCAGGACAGGGTACTCCAGCATGTTCTGCCACTACTACCACTGTTGCTGCTGATGTTCATTTAGCTCCTGCTATGTGCCAGACTACCTGACATGCTTTGCTGAAATCCACTACAGTGTAGAAATCCACTGTTTTGTTCCTTCAGCACCCTCTGAGGTGGGCACTATTAGTAGGTCGTCACTCACCCAAGGTCTGACAGTCAGACTACACTGCCTTTGGTGACCACAGCGCAGCAGCCCTCCCTGGGACAAACAGGTTAGGGTGAAGGGTGCGGGGCCCCTGACTGTACGTAAACAAGGTATTCACGGCAGTGCTTAGAGCTGTGCCTAGCAAGGGTCGGTGCTCACCAGCCTCTGCTGCTGTAGATGTCACCTCCGTGAAACCTCTGAGTTGTTCCTGGCTTCCTTCCTGTCTGAGGAGGAGGCGGGGGAGTAATAATAACAATAACACCTGTAATTGTACCTATAGGAACCATGTACAGAGCAGTCCCAAGGCTGAGTGTTTCCTGAACAGCATCTCACTGATCTCGCCTGTACAAATGTCAAGATGAGGCCCTGAGAAGCAAAATGACTTGCATGAGGTTGCACAGCTGAGAAAGGGAGGAGGAGCCAGGATTTTACCCCATTTTGTCTGACTGCAGAGCCCCAGCACTTTACGCTGAAAGAGAACTGGGAGCCAGTGGATTGTGGAGTTCTGTGCGATGTGGAGCCAGGCAGGCAGGGATGAGTGAGAGAACCTGGCACCCCCTGTGTGGATGTTGGGCCCAACTTGCTCTTGCCTACCTCCTCCAGCTGGGCTCTCTCACCTGGCCACAGAGCCAGCTGAGTTTAGAATGGCACTTGATGAGCTACAGGTAACCATTGGATAGCTCAGGCACCCAGGGCCACTCCTGGAACCTGTCTCCAGGGAGCCTCTATGGCCCGCACAGGACCTAGCCCTGGGCCAGAGTGTTTCACTGCTGCCGGGTAGCTAGCCAGGGACCTACAGCAGCAGCGAGCCTCTGGTTGGTGAGCAACCTCTAACTAGGGCTCCTGTGACCTGGTGTTTATTTAGTGCCTGAGCAATCCAATCGATCAGGCATAGGCTAAGGTCTGGTAGTGAGGATTTGTATCTGTCTGGGGATTGGTAAAGGCACTGCCTCTTCACGTGCCATCTTCCAGCACCTGTCTGTCTGGTGAGTACTTCACTTCTTGTGGCTGTTGCTTACTAGCCCCTTACGTCCTGCCCACCCTCGCCATGGGCACAAATCCACACCAGGCACTACGCTCAGAAACTGCCATGACAGTGCCCTCTTAGTATGGCATTTGGCACGCTTCACAGTTGGCCAGCCTTCTCTGCCTTCGCTCCCTCTGTCCCTCTGCGCCGCAGGCCACCCTCCAGCCCTGTAGCAGCCCACAGTAGCTTTCCTTCATTCTGCCGCTTGCGCTGGGTACTCTGACCTCAGCTCAGATGCCACCTTCAGGAAGGCTCCCTGCCCTTCTCAAACAGAGCAGGTCCTCAACGTTCTCCTCCTCTGCGCACCTCTTCCAGTGCCACATTGGCCTCTCCACTCCCTGCACAGAGAGCTCTGAATCCCAGGTGGGTCCACGCTCATTCCATGACTGGGCTGGGAGGTGCTCCAGGGGAAGGTCTTTGCTGTGTTAGTCTGTGGCCTGCACATGCTCACTGCTCACTGTTGGATGAGTGAGTGAGTGGGCAAACTCCTGTGATCTCCACCACACACCCTTTATATAAACACCACCCTTTATTTAAGCTGGGTGGGACTGAGAAATGGGGTAGTTGAAGCCTCAGTTGCAGGTGACAGAACCTTACCTCAATTGACCCGTGTGCCTGAAGTTCAGAGGTGGGTGCTTGATCCCAGGACTCAGCTGTGCCCTCCTCCAGGCAGCTGTCCCAGGCAGGCTTCTCCATAGGTGGTCTTCCAGCTACAAGTCCAGTGGAGTAGGGTGCCTCTTTCCCAGTAACCCCACCAAAGTCCTAGAGCCCCACACCATTCCCAAACCAGCATGGGAGCCTGGGGCATGCACAGTTCTCTGGCCAGCCTGGGTCATGTGCTCCTCTTGGCACCAAGGATGCACCCTTTTGCAACCCTGCATCCCCAAGGAAAACCAGGGGCTGTTACTAGAAGTACGTGGAAACAGCAGGTGTTTGCTGCAAGCAGGAATGCCCAGGCACTGTGTTCGGGCTTTCCTCACCACTGACATGGCCTTACCATCATCATCACCCTAACCTGCTCAGCCACAGCCCTCCCCAGGGCCCCGCAGCATCCTGGACCAGCTTCATTCCCTGAGCACTCTGGACTGCTGGGGCTTCTTCCCCAGAGGTGAGCTTCTCTAGGTTGAGGGCTGGACTGAGTCTCCCAGTGTCTCCAGGGACCCACCCATCGGCTGTCAGGCCCCAAGTAAACTGTGTTTTCTCAGGTATGTTCATGGTGGGATTTGAAGGACCCCTGTCCCTTTAGCCATTGGAAACTGTTCCTCTCCCCAGTAGCAGTGACCATCCCAGTTGCAAATACGTCACTTATCCTCATCAGCCTTGGCACACTGACTTGTGTGGTGGAAAGATGATCCTTCTGGCCAAGCATTGAGCATATCAGGATTCACCAGTGCCTAACTGGGACTCAGAAGTCTCAGCAGAGTCAGCAGTATGTCATGATCCTTGTGAAAGCGGAAAGATTTAATGTCAGAACCTAGGGCAGGAATAGGTTATTGTTCTGCACCCAAGGGTTTGGGGAACCCTCACCCTGTGGGCTAATTTCCCTCTATCACCTGGGGGAAGAAGGCCTCTGGCCTCAGAAGGCCCCATGGCTTCTTCGTGCCCAGCAGCGGCACAATCTCCCACTCAGGAGTCAGGGCCTGGCCCCAGACGTTTATTTCCATCCAAACTTGTTTGAAAAAACCTCACAAACTGTTTTTTTAATAACCTAAATGTATAATAGTAATACTCATTCAAGGAGATTTGCATATTAAAGAAAAATAAAAAGAAGTCTCCCATAGTCCCTTTATTCATATTTTGACTTAGTTTCTTCTGTCTTTTCTCTGCAAAGCCATCTTTTTATGTAATTGAGATTATATGGTGTATACAATTTTGTGTCTGATTCTTTTCAATCAATATTTATTACACAAACTGATTTTTTTTTCTTTTACTGTTTTACTCTGTGGTCTTCAAGGGAAGTTGAACCATGTAATGATTAAGAGCCTGGGCTCTGGGCTCGGACAGAGCTTGATCTAAATCCCAGCACTATTAGTTACCGGGTCTGCAACCCAGATAACCAACCAGACCTCGCTGAGCCTTAGTTTCCTCACCTGTAAAATGGATACTGGAGGTGCCCTAGGTGGGGATGCTCCAAGGTCAAAATGTCCAGTAAAATGTAAAACCACACGCAACACTCAGCACATGCTCAGCACATAGCGAGAGTTGTGTTCAGTCATATGGCCATTGTTTTCAATGCAGCGTAACAGTAACCAACCTTGCCAAGGCCTTATTGGGCTACTTAAGCATCTGTGGATGTTCCATCTCTTGTAAATAACATTGGTGGGAACGTCTCTGTTTATAAATCTCTGTTTTAATATGTAGGGTATTTTCTTAAGATGGAGTCTCAGAAGCTGAAGTGTTCTAATTTTTAAAATGAAAACATCACATTTAAAAAGTTATTGAGAGTTCCTGGCAAAGTGATTCCCAAAAGTACAGCGCCATTTTATACTTCCGTCAGCAGTGAGTGAAGGTATCTATTCTCTACCCCTCACCAGCATAGGCACCCCTGTGTTATTTATCTTTGCTAATTTCCTACATGGCAAATGACATCTCAGTGTCTTTAATTTGCATTTCTTTGATAACTGGTAAAGTCAACCATTTTGCCATATCCAAGTTGCTTTAAAGAGATTCAGAAGAAGAACGTAAGTGGAGAAAAGGGTGCAGTTCACAGCCTGGCATCTTTATGACTGTCTGCCAAAATTTCCCACTTCAAGCTCCTACACTGGGGACTAGAGTACCTCTTGGATTCTGACCTGCAGATCTCCATAGTGTATACTTGTCACCCCAACCCTGTGCAATCCAGAGACATGTCTACCAAGATGGCTTTTGTCCTCCACAGCACCTGCATCTCTCGTCCAGATGCCCTGTGTGCCTGGCCCTATGCTGAGTCACGAACCCAGAGCCCAGACCCAGGGCCTGTCATGCGTGGGCACTCCAACAGTCCTCCTCCATCTGAGGCCCTGCAGGAGGGAGCCACCACCCAGAAGAGTAGGGGAGGTTTCTTGGAGCCTTAAAAGAAGAGTCAGTCTTTGTTCAATCCAAGGGCAGCCTGTGACCTCCTGCCTGGGACAGGAATCATGTTGGATCTGTGCGCCACTGCATCCCCAGGGCCTATCACCCCAACCAAGGAGGGAGATGAGCCCACCTCCAGGCAGCAGGGAGCCACTGAGAGTGTTTGACCTGAGGAAACTAGGATGGAGGGGTGTTTGTGGACAGTGGTGGTACTAGTGGTCTGGGGGCCTGGTGAGCTGCTCGTAGGAGCCCCTGAGAATTCATGACAAGTGTGGGAAAGCTGGCACAGGACTCAGGCAGCCCTCTCTCCTGTGCCTGACACCCCCAGGCTGGCTGCTGGCCCCAGCTGCAGGCCATCCTGACTCTGACAGCTGACTTCTCCAAGTTGCTGGCTGTTCCCAGACAGCTCATCCCACTCCCGCCCCACAGGGAGGCCTGAAGCCAACTTTGTCAGGGCAGCGTGGATGTACTTGTGACCCCCAAGATGAGGGCAAACTCTCCACAGGCAATCCTGGGCATTCCATTGGGTTCTGTCCCATGTGGCTGGCTGGTCAGCCAGGGAGACTCTGGAAAACAGCTTGGTTGGGAGAAAAGAGTTGAAGAGAGGTGAGGGGTGAAAGTTGAGGTTTCAGAAAATCCCTATAAAAATGAAAACAAACCATCCATCTTTCTCCTGGGCGTCTTAGCCCGCCACTGCCCTTTGTGGATCTTGCCCCAATGTCTGTAGGGATGGCAGCTCTGAAACCTAATCCAGCAGCCAGCTAGCTGCTGCCAACCCCCACCCAGCGCAGGAACGCCCTGACAGGGCCAGCCTCTCCTGGAAGCCGTCCTGACAGAGGAGCACCTTTACCAAGCTCAGAGAGCACTTCGGGGTGTCCTTTTTTCCCCAGACGAATAGCCAGCCTCCTCCCCCTTTGGCCATTGAAGTATTTCAAAGCAATTGTAAAAATTATATGAACCCCATCGAAGAACTGTTACAACAGTGTTTATACCCAGCGTTTGAAACAAAGACAATGATATTATAAATAATTGTAGATGATAAAGATAGGCAAGAAAAAATAACATAATTAAAAGAATTTTACAAGACGGACCGTTCACAAAGATGGATGGAGTAACACAATACGTTAAAAATATCTGCAATTAACATAAACACAGCCTAATGGACAGAAACCATCTGCTGGCTGGCCTCTCCCTGGGTATGGTCCCATGTCACACAGGGCAGTGCCAGGGCCTTCACTGTGACTGTCATGTCTCTGGGGCCCCTAGAAAGAGGCTGTCTAGGGGTATCTTTCTTTGCAGCAATCGGAGGCCCTGTGATCTGGGAATGATTGAGAAGGAAGTACAGAAACAAAAGGGAAACTGAGGACTTTCCAAGGAGTGTCTTCATGGGGTCACAGAACTTTCCCAGGAGCCCCTCCCTCACCCCAGATGAGGTCGGGTCCTGTCAGCTGTCCCCACACACCAACTGCTTTTCCATCACAGAGGTGGATGAATGCCCAGGGACTCCCGTAAATGAGTTGTGTGGCCAGCCTCTCTGGGCCCACACTGCAGGCCCTGCTCCACCTCGTGTCGGCACATAGTAGGGGCTCGGTCCCTGTGTGTTGGGTGACTGACCTATGGCTTCTGAGGCCGGCATGTAAGGTATAGGGAGCAAGTTGTGATCATTGGTCTCGTGTCATTAGTGGGTGTCTACAGCAGGGCCTGACCACAGAGCCCCAGCTGGACTCTAGGTGGTTTGGGTACAAGGTGCTTGGTGCCAGTTCTCCTGATGACTGCCCGAGGTGGGTGCCCCGATCCCCACTGGACAAAAGTCGAGGCCCCAAGAGCCTCATGCTTAGACAGAGACTGCCCAGGAGCACACCTGGGACTTTTATATCTTACCTCCCCTGTTCTCCCATCCCCTTTTCATCACTATTTGATTTTCTAAAAAAATAAAATTTGTTTTGAACTGTGAAAAACTTTCACCATGCAGAGTACAGTAGACAGCCCTGTAACCAGCAAGATCAAACAGATGTGAACTTTCTGGCACATCCTTCTATCTCTCTTCATCTCTCTTCACACCCTTCCCCTATCTTGTTTGGGGGATGTGAAATGTACAGCTCAAGCCCTCCACCCTGCTGTCCTCGGCTGGTGGACTCACACACATGCGCAGCTTTCACACTTTCCTTACACAGGGTGGCCTCCCGAGAAGCCTGGAGGGTTCGTGGTTTCACACTGACCCAGGTGTTATTAGAACACTGCTGTTTTCTTTGTGGAACTTGCCGTTCTAGTCAGCGGTTCTGGTTGACTCCGTTTGACTGCTATATGTTATCCCATAGTCCAAATCAACCAATTTGTACACCTGTGGCCTGTCGGGTGGGTTGTGTCCACGTCTCCACAATGCAGAGAAGAATAAGAGGGTTTCTCTAGGCAAGTAGGGTCACCTGGTGCTGGGACACGTGCACCTGTGGGCGGAGGGGCCCTGCCAGGCCGTGGTACCGGCCCCTCCACCACCAGCACTGTGTTACCTGACTCGCCTTTCCCGCCGGGTGACGGATGCAGCCATCTGATTATCAGAGCCACTTTCTCCCCAGAAGCTCATGCTCAGCCTGGTTTCTTGGAGGCCTAGGATCAACCCAAAATATCAGGCCTTGACAGGGAATCTTCGGGCCTCCCCTGAGCAGAGTGGAACTGGGATTTCTGATTGGCTTTTGCTGTGGGGCGAAGGGAAACCTGGGCATTTAGTTGGAAAGTCAGACCCCTGGCTTGCTCCATGTGATTTCCTGCTGCAGACCACCTCCTGTCCATGACTTGGAGTCAGACACCCTTGGATTTGAATGGACCATGGGTTAAGTGCCCCCGGGCAGTTTGTTGATAGCTCTGCAGCCTGTGAAGAGGAAATGGGAAGCAGGTGGAGATGAATGGGTTGGGTGGCTGGTGTGTAGTTGGCCCTCTCCCTGAGTGGTCATCTTTATTGTTGTTAAAAAGGGATGATTGCCGATTGCTAGAAATAAATGACCAGGTCAAAGATTTGGAAACTGGCTTTGGGGACTGGGCCTTGCCCCATGAGTGGGATGATGTCTCATGAGGCAAGAACAGGCTTTGGGTCAAGGCCAGGATGAGTTCCATTCGGCCTGAACAGTGCCAGAGCGGCCGTCTGCAGCACCAGACTCTGGAGCCCCAGGTCTGTGCATTCATGTGTCAGTCGCCTGTGCGTGCCAACCCTCAGCTCAGGCTAGGACTCAGTGGCAAGAGAGACAGCTTTGGGCCTGCTTCCTGGAGCTTCCACAGAAGGGGTAGTTGGTCAGGCTCAGGAGCGTGAGCTTCCGTGCAGCTGCATGCCACGGAGGAAGAGGGCAGGTCTGACACAGAAGGGGCATCTTTGTAGGGCCTGCAGGAAATGCAGGGCACTTCTAAGGAAGCAGCAGCCAGGAGACCTGGCCCAGAGTTTAGAGTCTACAGGGCAACAGGGAGGGCATTCTGGGAGGGATCTTCACAAAGATGTTCCTTTCCCTGAGATGGGAAAGGAAAGAGCCAAAGGGCCTGTGGCTGGGGCAGCAGGGAGCAGGGGGAAGAACAGTGGAGTGCAAGTACTCTGGGCCACGTGAGGACGCCATCCACTACCTCGGGATGGGAGGAGACCCTGGAGACAAGCCCGAATGTGGTTCTGTGAAGCCACTTCCCAGGTGGCCCCAGGCAAGGCTCTCTCCTCTCTGAGTCTCCTGCTCTCTGGAATGGGGACTATGACGCCCAGCTCCTGGGGTTGTTATGAAGAAGAAAGCTGGGCCCATCATGACCTCTCTGTAAGCCCCTCTGGGCTGCTTGTGGAGAGAAATCCAAGGCCTCAAATCAGAAACGCTTCCTTCAGACTCCTGGGCCTTGAGGCAAGTGTCATGGGAAATTGGGTGCCAGCCAGCCCAGGGCAGACATGCTGTGCCAGGATTCAGCAGAGCAGGGAGCATGCAGGGAGAGGCAGCCCTATGCCCTTGTCTCAGAGCAGGCTGTGTGCGCCCAGCGGATGCGGCACCAGCAGGAACTGTGTGAGCTCGGCTCCATGCAGGTGCGCCTGTGTCTGTGTGTGTCCATGTATGTGTGTGCATGTGCACACATTTGTGTGTGTGGTGTGTTTTTGACAGGGGGGGAGGTGAGTGAGAGGCCAGCTTCCTGACAGGGCAGTTGTAAAACATTCATAAACTTTTATTGGACTTGCCACCCTTCCAGATAAATATTTTTCGATTTTATGGGCTTGTTTCAGGACCCCGAGCTTAATCATGGCTTTGTAGCTGCCTTAAAAAAATTAAATATTGTTTTGGCAAAAGGAGCCCTCTTCCCCCCACCCCTGCCAAAGGCAGCCTGAACTCTGAGCTCATAAATTCCTGCCACTCTCAACTCTTGCCCTTTTCCCCTCTGTAGTCTCAGAGCCATACTAGGATGAGCCTGAAAAAAAACAGGGAGAGAGAGAAGAAAAAGTAACCCCTACTCTTCTCTCTCCAGGTTCCCTGACTCCCCCGACCCTGGAGGGAAATTCAACCCAGCTCATTTGTCCACACAAGGGAGCGGGCAGAGGAGTCTGTGCTGGGCGGTCACCTGCTGCCTCCCTGAGATGTCAGGCTGCCTTGGCTGAAGGTGCCCCCATTCCCCTGGCCCCTCCCTGCCTCCTGGAAGACCTGAGTGGAGCCCTGCCCCCTGGTCCTCAGATCTCATTGCCTTTGAGGCTCCAGTTCCCACACTGCCTCCTTGGGCCCCTCTGAACACCCCTTCCAAAAGAGCACCCCCGAACCCAGCACCGTCCCTCTGTCTCTTTGCTGTACTGCCTTCCTAGCATCTAGCGCTATCGGAAACTTTCTCCTGTATTCATCTATTACAAGCCTGTCCCCGTTGCAGATGTAACTCACACCATGCTGGACCCCCACCCCTGGAACAGGGCCCAGGGCACAATAAGTGCTCCGTGAATATGGGGAAGGTGTGCTCAGTGAATGGGGTGGGGTGATTCGGGTGAGGAATAAAAATAGTGAACATTCTTTAGACCTCACTTTGTGCCAACCGCTGTTCTAAGCACTTTCTGTTATGTGAACTCACTTGGACCTTACATCAAACCTGTTCCCATGTTTCAGACGAGGAGGCTAAGGTGCAGAAAAGTCATATGTCTTTCATGAAGCCATACAGCTGATCTGTGCCTGGACTGGGGTCGGGATCTTGGCAGTCTGGGTTCAGGGCCTGAGCTCCTGGCTGTGTGTTACACTGGGTTTCCTGGAGGAAGAGAGCAAGGTGGCTGTGCCCTGGCCTGGCAGGCATCAGCCAGCACTTGGCAGGCACCACCCCCTTCCTGGCCTCGTGCCAGGCCCTGAGTCAGAGGTGTTGGGGCCGTAGGGCTGGGACAGGAGGGGCTCAGACTCAGATACAGATGCCTTCAAGGGACAGGCAGGTGACAGAAATGAGGGAGGAGCCAGTCTCGGGTACAAGAAGCAGCACATGAGCGGTGGCAGAGAGTAGCTGGCATGCCCAGGGCGCAGCACAGGCCCACGCCAGCCCACTGTTGCAGGGTAGGAATCCAAAGAGAGGTCTTCTAGCTTTTCAAGACAAACTAGAAGTTCAGAACTGTATGTCAAATGTCCTGATTTTAAAGGTGAGTTGGTAGTTCAAATATTTCAAAAATGCCATGGAAGCTAGATTCTACTCCCAAGCTAATATAGTTCTTTTTGATCTCTGGTGAAAGTGGTGAGCCCCAGGAAGCACAGGCACAGAGCCTAGCTAAGGAAGAGGCCTTTTTAGAGGAGGCAGTACTGAGTTCCATCTTGGAGGAGGGTGGAGAGACGGCCTGGGGAGAGCTGTTCCGGGCAGAAGGGTCCATGGCTCTGCCCAGGAGAGAAGGTGCCACTGCTGCTCAGAGTGCCTGGGCTGTAGAGGGCTACACAAGGGAACCAGATACCTAAATGCTGGAAGAGGTCGGGGTTTCCCCTGCAGCAGCCTAATGGAGCCTCCAGAAGACGTCATGGGCCATGTTATGAGTGGACTGGTTCAGAGGTGATTTGTGGGGTCCAGCTGCCAGGAGAATGGGGTGAGCAGACCAGAGCAGAGTGGGTGTGGGGGTGAAGTGCTCAGGACTCAACCTGCACAGGTGGCATTGCTAGCTCATGGGGGCCTCACCAGAGCCCTGTAGGCAGGCACCCATCTCTCCCAGCATTCTCACATGCACGCATGCACAAGCATGCCTGTTGCTGGGGATGGAGTGGAGGGTACAGAGCCTGAGGCAGCTGTACCCCTGAGCCCCCAGGGAATGCAGCTGAGGCTGGAGAGGGAACATGTCCAAGGTCAAGAACTCGTTGAGGGACCACATCAGAGGAACAGAGCTTTAACTTCATTCAGCCGCTGTTTCCCAGGCATTTGCTGGGCTAGTGCATGGGAGTTTCCTCACTAACTCCTCCTCACTGTCTGCCAAGGGAGGTGGTATTATCTATCCCCCTTCTACAGAGGAAATGACTGAGGACCAAAGTGGTGCAGGGCTGGCCCCGGGTTGCCCCCATAAAAGCAACAGTGGTGGGACAGGTCCCAGACCCCCCAGCTGCCCCCTGCTATCTTCCTGGAAACCCATACTGGGTTTTGTTTGAATGTGGGAAGAGCAATACAGGCAGACTGTCCTACCATTATGATTTTACCGAAGCCCATAGGTGTCAGGCTTCCTGGCCCAGGACAAGGAGTGGCAGAGGCACAACTGCCAGGCACCTTGTCCTAGCCCAGCTCCCTCCTCCTCCAGAGAAAGTCCCTGGGCCACCCCAAGGTGTGGCATGCAGTCTGGACGCCTCCAGGCTCTCCAGAGCAGTCCCAGTGGCTGCTACAGCTCAGACCTACAATAATACCCAACCCTGTAGGTTTCAGAGCTGGCCACAGGGGTCAGGCAGGCAGCGCAGGAGAGTAGCCCGACTGGGGGACTGCAGTGGGGAGCAGGGTGTGGTGTATGGGGACCACATGTCCTGTCTGAAGGGGCAGCCTGTGCTCACCTCAAGCTGCCTGCTGCCTGGGAATGCAGGCCGACATTTTAAAATGTTGACAACTAGTCCACAATTTTTAAAGCACATGAAGAGGTCAAACCAAACATACCTAAGGGTCAACTTTGACCCACAGGCAGCAGATTGTGAGTGCGGCTGTGGCTTGCAGGGTGTCCTGCCACACACAGCTCAGTGAGCTGTGCCATGCACCAGCCCCGATGGGAACAACAGTGGCCACTAACATTTACTACGTGCCCGGCACGTGCTGACTGTTTCATATGAGTTGCCTCATTGACTTATGAGTTCCATTCCACCACTCATTGGCTAAGCTTGGAGAGTGCAAGGGCCTCACCCAGACTCACAATCAGGCTCATGAGGCTGGCCCTCTGCCCACAGCCCTCAGCTCCCTAGCCTGAATCTGGGCAGAGGAGCAAGAGGCAGGAGGCTGAGGCCTGGGGCACAACACCGACAGGCAGGTCAGCCCAGAACAGTCCTAGGGGGCCTGGTTCTAAGGGAGGGAACGTCCCACGGTGGAACATGGGCAGCAGTTCCCCAAGTGGGCTGCTCACATCCACCCTGGGCGTGTGCAGGATGACTCTAGGTAGTCCACAAACAAGCCCACAAAGAATGTTCACAGTTACATGTTGATTATGGCAGCATAGAATGTTCTCTAATTGAGTTAGATGAATTGACCAGTTGACCTGAAGAAATCTTTAGTAAGTAGTCGAAGTGGTGGCAATGGGCATGGCAGAAGTAGTGATGCTGAGAAAGATTTGGGAAGTCCTGGGGGAGATTCAAGAGTTTTGGTGGGTGAAGTAGGGTTCAGGTGGGCCTTCCAAGGGTGCACAAAATCTACCCCAGGGAGAGAAAGAATTGTCCTACAAGCTGGGGCCATACCCTAGCAGGCTGCAGGCTACCTATGCCCTGAAAATTTTCTCAAAAATCAGGACTTTTCATGTAAAAATCCAGATTTCCAGTTTCTCTTGAAAAGCAGGGTGTTCTGTCCATGCTGAGCACATCCCCTCCAGTTCCCCAGGGCCCCCAGCCCTGTGTGATGTGGTATCAGCTGAGACAGGTGGTGGGGGTATGCGGTGACAAGTGACACCACAGCTGAGGGTGGTGAGACCAGACCCTCATGGTGGCAAAGCCAGGCCCCATGGATGCTGTGTGAGTCCGCATTGCTATAAAGGAACACCTGAGACTGGATAATTTATATACATATAAAACAGGCTTATTTGACTCACAGTTCTGTAGACTGTACAGGAAGTATGGCACCCATATCTGCTTCTGATGAGGCCTCAGGAAGCTTACAATCATAGTGGAAGGCAAAAGGGGAGCAGATGCATCACATGACAAGAGAAGGAGCAAGACAGCGAGAAGGAGGTGCCAGGCTCCTTTAAACAACCAGCTCTCACACGAACTCACAGAGCAAGAACTCATCACTGTGGTGAGGGCACCAAGCCACTCACGAGGGATCTGTGCCCATGACCTAATACCCCCCCCAGGCCCACCTCCAACATTGGGGGTTATATTTCAACATGACATTTGGAGGGGACAGACATCCAAACCACATCATATGCTGGCCTCTGCAGCCTCCTCCCAGGCAGGGCTGCCAGGTGGTCAGCCTTCATAGGCCTGGCTCTGTGAATTGCCACAGGGCCCAGGTGAGGAGGATGGACAACTTGCCTGGTGGCACGTGGACAGCTCCCTCAGGACTGGCAACACCAGCCACCCTCCTCGGCCCTGTGCTCCTCCACTGGTACTGCATCTGGCCGCAGGGGCTGCAGGAGTCACAGGGGTATGGGAGCCATGGACTGAGGGGGGCTTTGGCTCAAGAACTGGCTCCTGAGGACAGAGGCAGTGTTCTGTCCCTTCTGGTCGGACCCATCTGCCCGGCATATGCTTGAGTTTTGCTTTCATAAAAATATCCACATGTCCTGGCGTTTCTCAATAGTTCTGACTATTTAAGAAAGATAAGTACACACCTTCTTCACAGTTCAGAAATGAAGGTGCTGTGTGGCGAGACACAAAGGCGCGTGAGTCCAGGCTGGCAAAAGTCATGATGCCAAGAAAGATCTGGGAAGTCCAGGGGGTGTTGGAGAGTTTTGATGCATGAAGTGGGGCTCGGGTGGGCCTTCTGAGGGTGCAAGAAATCTACCCCAGGGAGAACAGATGCTAGCCTGGATTGAGTCAGCTGCTGGCCTCTCCTCAGCTCAGCCCAGAATGGGAGAGGAGGCTATGGACTGGCATGAAGAAGGGTCTTTGTCACGTGTGCTCAGCATCGGATGGCAGTGCCAGGCTGGGCGGGCCACTGTGGCACCACCAAAACCCCTCCCTATGGGCTTCACTGGGGCTGGGGAAAGGAATGCGCACCTATGGAGTCCTGTGTGCATATGGAGGCCCACTCAAGCCCTGCAAGTGTGTGGAGCCCCGCTTGCATGTTTGGAGCCCTGGCGGCCCCCACCTGATGTGCCTGCCTCAGGCAGCATGGAACGCTTCCTGGAGCAAGTGGGTCTTAGCCAGCCTTTTCTAGATGGGCGTGGGGAGGCACTGGATGGCTATTTAGGCATGAGGGTGCCATCAGCAGAGACCTGGAAACTCAAGTAAGGTGCAGCCATGAGGGTGCTGGGAGAAGGAGGCCTAGCGGCCCGGCCAGCCCCTGGGAAGCCCTGTCTGGAGCCTACACCCACCAGGTCCTCTGAACTGGCAGTGGCAGAACCACGACCTGAGGAAAAAGTCCTTTCTCTGAGCTCTGTTCCTCTTTCCATTGCTCCAGCTCATAGCATCTTCCCTTATTTATTTATTTATTTATTTATTATTATTATTATACTTTAAGTTCTAGGGTACATGTGCATAACGTGCAGGTTTGTTACATATGTATACTTGTGCCATGTTGGTGTGCTGCACCCATCAACTCGTCAGCACCCATCAACTCGTCATTTACATCAGGTATAACTCCCAATGCAATCCCTCCCCCCTCCCCCCTCCCCATGATAGGCCCCGGTGTGTGATGTTCCCCTTCCCGAGTCCAAGTGATCTCATTGTTCAGTTCCCACCTATGAGTGAGAACATGCGGTGTTTGGTTTTCTGTTCTTGTGATAGTTTGCTAAGAATGATGGTTTCCAGCTGCATCCATGTCCCTACAAAGGACACGAACTCATCCTTTTTTATGGCTGCATAGTATTCCATGGTGTATATGTGCCACATTTTCTTAATCCAGTCTGTCACTGATGAACATTTGGGTTGATTCCAAGTCTTTGCTATTGTGAATAGTGCCGCAATAAACATACGTGTGCATGTGTCGTGTCTTTATAGCAGCATGATTTATAATCCTTTGGGTATATACCCAGTAATGGGATGGCTGGGTCATCTTCCCTTTTTAAATATCCAGTTTGGTCGCCTTCCTTGGGGACAGCCACAGAAGGGGCCCAGCCCTATTGGCAGCCTCTTGCCCCCGCCTCCACTACCTCGCCTCCAGCGCCACCTCCTCTGACTCCAGCTAGCCGCCTGCATGCCAAGTCCCCCTCCAGTGCTTCCCAACAACGCTTCTCGGGCCCCTCAATTTGTCTGCAGTCCATCTCTGCCTTCGAGCTCCTCCAAGGTGGGGAACAGGGAACAATCTGCCTGCCACGAGTCCCCAGCCACCAGCAGCGGGCTTGGCCAGGGTCCACGCTCTGTAACTGCCCTTTAGGTGGGGTCTGAGCCTCCGGCTGCCTGTGATATGTGTGCCCAGGTGGGCCGTGTCTCCACTGCAGCACCCACTGCTCTCCAGTGAGGGACTGGCCTGGTCCGGGCCTCCTGAGTTTGCTGAATGAGACCACTGCTGTGTGAGGCCCATTCCCTGGTGTAGTCTGCCTGCACCCCTCATCCCTCTGCCTCTTCGAGGCCTTCTCCTGGTCAACTGTGTGCTTTCAGTGGTGCCAGCCAGAGCGTCCAGCAGAGAGGCCAACTGCTGCCTCTAGCCCCTGAACCCTTGCAGGGGTGTTCTTTGAAACTCAGTCCAGAAATTGTGAAATGGAGAAGGGCTGTCTGTCTTGGTTTCCTGACTAGAGGTGGAGGGTCCCCAAGCAGCAGGTCTTCTGTTGGTTCTTCAGGGCCTCTCCAGTTTATCTGACACCCACTCTTGATTTCTGGGTTAGGAGCTTGAGGAACTGCCTGGACTGTCCCTGTGCCTCATGCGGTGCTGGGACCCAGGAGCCACAAGAGGTAGTCAACTGGGGCTGCCACCTGAAGGGCAGTCTGTGGGGCAGGACTTCCAGGCAAGGGAGCCAGCATGCCCTGGGCTGAGGCAGCCTGCGGTATCCCTATGGCCGGAGCCATGGGGATGGAGGCTGGAGAGAGGCAGGCAGGCAGAGGCACTGCGGCAAGGCATCTTAACCCAGCTAAGGAGAGAGTGCTGATGCCTGGAGCAGCAAGGGTGCTGACACTCACCCGAGGACCTCACAGCCCTGCAGAGGAGGAAGACAAGTCAGGCCGCCCGCCACTCTGGTAGGCATTTTGGTTGGGGATGGGCAGGCATAACAGAACACAGGAGGTCATCTGATTCCACGTTCCCCCCCCACAGCGTGGTCCTGCCTGGCACCGTCTCAGCCATCTCAGACACAGATTTTCTGTTCAGCCTTGGTTGCCAGATGAGGACTCCACCCAGAGGGCCCACACAGCCTCCTAAGTCACACAGTGATTGGTGGTAAAGCCAGGCCTAGAGCCCAGGTTTCTTGCCATCCCCCTGGAAGAGGCCTACCTTGGGCACTTGGGAACAGCCCCCGACCATCCTTGAGCCCACACTGCTAGGTGGGGCTGGCGGCCTGGCTGCAGGAAGCCTGATTTATAAACAAGTCCAGTTACAGGAAGATCGGGAGGGTTTTTGGTTTTCACTGGACACGATTGTTTCACGGACCCACCCCAACAGGGAGCATGGCATGCTCAACCCTGGGAAAGGAAGACCTTGGCTTAACCCCGAGAGCCTCGTCTGCCAGCAGAGTGACAACGGTGTGGACTGAGGCTGCTCCCACGGAACGGGCAGGGCAGGCCCCAGATGTGAGCTAACTAGCTTGAGAAAGCACCTAGCCGGTCAAGCCTAGCCCACATGGATCCAGTCCCACCTTCTTTCCATGTTGGTAGCAGAAAGTGGGAGTCTGGTTGCAGGGGGGGCTGTGTTGGTGGCAACCGTAAGATGCTATGGATTTGGATTTGGGTCCTGGAGGCAGGGAGGCCCGTGTCATGGGTATGCTACCGCCACACAACCTATTTTAAAATAGAAGGCACTGGCCCTAAATTTTTCTCATATCATCACATGTATCTGCGTCTTGTGAAAGTGCTTTGACTCATGAACGGTCCCATAGTTGGGACTGTTCCTCCTGGATATAATTTACGTTGTTGTGACAATTCAAAGTCATGATTAACACAAAAGTGGGACTTGGAGTCACTCGGTGGAGTGATCTGTGCAGTCACTTCTCCCCGTTCATCCTTTCACCTGTCTGCTCAGCTAACGTGTACTCTCTAGAGGAGGTGGCGTTTGCCGGGGAGAGCTTGCTGTGAGATGGGCATGGGCCCAGGAACAAGCACAGCCAGGCTCAGGAGGGGTGCGTGTGGGGAAGGGACCTTTTTGCCTCTTTGCCACTGTATTTTGGGAGGTAGAGGGGGTTAGAGCTTTGACCACCATAGAAGGGGGTGAAACAGATGTGAATCAGCTTTGCCAAATGAAAAAACCTAACCCAGAATGTTGGTTGCTTTGAGCTTCTGTGTCTGAAAGAGCAAGGCCCTTGCTTGCTGTTCTCTACAGACGGTCATGCTGGAGTGGGTCCTGCAGGCCTGGGCTGGAAGCTATGCAGGACACAGTGGCCACAATCTAGCTCTTCTCCCTGCTCCGTGCTGTGGTCTGCGCCCAGGGCCTGAGGCAGCCAGAGGGCCCCTGCTCTCAGGAGCCAGACCCAGCCCCTCTGCAGATCTAGCAGGGGCCCCCACTTTCTACACCACTCAGGCACCCACATAAACACACCTGCATAACCCATGATCACCCCAGCTCCATCTCCTGCTCTCCCCACATGCTGGCCCTTGGGGCCTTTACTCGGTGCCCTCGGGCTGGGTGTTATTCCCTCCCGGTGTCCTCATCCCTCACAAGTCCCTGTTCAGATGTCATCCCACCCTGGGCCCTTTGCTGATCACTGTCTAAAGGAGCAAAACACCCTCTTGACACTCCCCTCTCCCAAGCAGCTGGCACCACCTGTCGTACGACACATGGATGTGTTGGCATCGCCTGTCTCCCGCCAGAACACCCACACTGGGCCTGCGTGTTTCCCTCACCTCTGCAGCCCTGCCTCCAGCGCATGCCTGCACAGAGTAGGCGCTTGCTAGCATTCTTGATTAAATGAATGCACAGACTCCCTGGCCTGGGTCAGCCACGGCATTCTCCAAACCACAGTTCCTTGCCCTCTAAAGCAGTGACTGGTGCTGTGCTCGTTACTTCCAAAAGGCAAGAAATGAAATGGTCTCCCGCCCCGAGCTATGGAGAGTTCTTCAGGACACCAGCCTCCCATCTGTTTCCCCACAGACAGAAGAACCCACACCTCCTGGGTTGGGGTGGCCTCCCAGATAACCCCCAAAGGTGTTTCCAACTTTGAGGTACTAGGCCCTGGCTGGTGACCAAGTGGGGAAGCCCATCTGGGGAAGGCAGGGAGGACATGGCCACAACTGTCATGGTAGTGCCCTCCAGGCCTGCTCAGGGTGTGGGGGAGCCCAGGCATGGCAGGAGTGAGTGATAGAGCAAGCGCTTTGAAGCCAACCAGTGCTCCCAGTTCTCTGCCCCTCACCGATGGGCTCTTCTCTCTCGGCACATTTGTAAAGTTTGGTTCCTGACACCCGTTCCTATCAGGTGCTCTCTCATTCCTTTGCAATTTATCTACACGTGTGTGTGGGTCTTACACCCCCTGGACTGTGGACTCCACCAGCACAGCGGCCCCACCTGGCCCACTCAGGCGGTCCTTAGATCCTGGGACAGCACCTGGTGCCCAACAGGTGCTCGGAAGGCAATAATGGGCGGACAGACAAGCAACAAATGCAGGAGGGAGGTTCTGCTTGTGCCGTGCCAGAGGGAGGCGCCCGGCACCATGGACACCCTGTGGAGGCCATGGGAAGGAGTCGGCAAGCACTTCCAGAAGGGCGAGTGCCTGAGTGTGCCCCAGCCATGGCTTCCCTGGGTCCTGTCTTTGTGCGTGGTGATCCTTTGCTCCTCCTCACCCAGTTTGCAAGGGTGAGGTGGCCAGCTGAGGGCAGAGCTGTGTGCTCTGGGGTAGGGATCTGCAGCTCCTAACAGCCTTCTGGCAGCCCTCATGCCCAGTATCAGCCTCTTGGCTCTGAGCCAGGGCATGTGGAACCCAGAGTGGGAGTTAGGAAGAAGAGACCCGCACCAGTCCCCAGTGAGGGCAGCAGACACTGCAGATGCAGGTTCTGGAGCCGGCTGCCTAGGTTCAAAGCCCAACCCCCCATGCCCTGGCTGTGGGAATTGACGCAAGTCATTCATGCCGTGTCATTTGGTTGCTCCTCGCCAGGGAGCAGGGTTCCACATGTGGGCCCTGCCCACCAGGCACGCAGTCTTGCACAGATGGGGCCTGCCCAGGGAGGCAGGGTCATTGTCCCCTCGTCATAGGCAAGGGGACCCAGGGTGCCTCAGCTCACCCATGACAGAACCTGCCATCCACCTGTATTCTGGACAGGGTCTGCCTCCATGGGCTGAGGCATGTGGCATCTCGCTCAGGGCCTAGCTGCCATGGGCACTCAGTGCCATTACTGCTGCCCTGACCCAGAGCATCCCTGGCCCCACGCAGAGCCAGGCAGGTGACAGAAGGCTGCCCCTCACGCCAAGCTCCCTTCCCAGCATCCTGCCCAGGCCACTGTGCACATCAGCTCCCACCTCACCTCTGAGCCCACCTGTGCCCACCTGAGAGAGTGTGTGAGGGAAGACAGAGGCCGGGCCTAGCACACACAGGCTGCTCGGGTGCTGCCTTAGGTTCGCTGTCTGCCAGCTCCATGTACCCTCGGGCTGGTGTGGGGCACCATGAGCCGGGAAGGGCGTGGTGGGTCCAGCCCCCTCCCCAGATCTCCTCCGGTGCTTGCTGTCTCCTGTGGCCCTGGTTTCCCTTGGCCTTTCAGGGTCTTCAGAAGACAGTGGCTTCCTCTGAGCCTAGCCCTGCTGTCAGAGGCCCACATGTGGCAGCCGGGTGTCCGTGGGAAGGAGCAGGAGGCGGCAGCTTTTCCCAGCGCCCAGGCACCTGGCCTTTAAGGCTTCCACATACTTTATTTAAAAAACAAAGAAGAGGCTTTCTTTCCAGGGCCCTCCCTGTCTCAGGCCCTCTCTTAGGGCTTCCCCGCTCCCCATCATAACGGCAGGACCCATTTCACAGACAAGGAGACTGAAGTTCAGTGCACCACCCGCCAGGCACCTGCAGAGCCAAGCACCTTCCCAGGGTACTGGCCTGGCTGCTGCAGGGCCAGACCTGGGAAAGAGGCCTGACAGCTGTCCTTTTGGTACACACGCTGGTATGTCTCAGATGGGAGTCCTGGCGTTCACACTGCTGCAGAAACACAAACACCAGCTCTGTTTCACTGGTGTTGGCCCTGTCCCCAAGACCCATTCTCACCAGCCCTTGGAGCCCAGGCTTCTGAGGGTAGAGGGACACCTGGCTGGAGGTGCTCCAAGCTGAGGCCTATGCACTCCAAGACCTGGGGGAACCATGTCCCAGGTGTAAAACAGCCCCCACCCAGCCACAATGCAGGATCTGAGCCCATGGCCACTAAGAGATGTAACCTGCGCAGGGCAGAGGCACAGACTGTGTTTTGGAAGAAAGGACACACAGTGCCACTAGACAAGGCCCTTCAGCCCCTCAGCAGCAATGCCAGACAGTACTGGGCCAGGGGGCTACTGCAGAGAGCCCGAGGCCATGGCCGGTGAGCCAAGAGGCAGTTGCGGTGGGAGGTACTGAGAGCTGTGAGGTAGGTACAGGGCCAGGGACCAGGATGTGGCCACTTGTGGGCACCTGCTTTGTACCTGGCCCTGTGCTGGGCGTTAGGGACCCATTTGGTCACATAGGCCTGAGAGCTGAGGTGGACACATGGCCAGCAGGTGACATGTGTGCAGCAGGAGTGCAGCCAGCATCAGAAAGCATGTGGGCATTTCAGTGGGCAGCAGTGAGGGGGAGGTCAGCGCATGGGCATACCTGCCTCCCCTGGGCCTTGCAGCCACAGGCTACCTCTGGGATCTGCCTCCGAGGGACAGTGTGTGGGCACATGGCCATCAGCACAGACACAGGGTGCCAGGCCCCAGCCCGTGTACCCATGCTCACCCTGGGCCTCAGCCCCTGCAGGTCAGGGAGGGATAGACTGTTGGAGTCTGCAGCTTTCAAATCAGGAGGGTGGATGGGGACCAGAGATGCCGCGCCACCCCTGCCCTTCCCCTGTCAGTGAGGGGAGAGCCAGGGCCGCCACCTGCCCACGGCCTCTCGTTCTGCTCTGGGAACAGGGCTGATATAGTAATCAGGGTGCTACATATGGGCTCTGGAAAATGACTGCTCCCTGGGCCTTTGTTCGCCTTCATTATTCTAGATGGGTTTTTTTTTCCCCCACCAAGTCATAAAAATGACATTTTTAATATGTGGATTTTTTTAAAGAAAGGCAATATGAAGAAGACTTTTATTGTCAATAAGCTCTACCTTTTAAACCAGTTATCTTAGTTTCTGCTCTAGGTATTTTAATTGAAGATTAACTGCTGTTAAAGAGTATACACATTTAGGGAGTGAGTGTTTGGAGTATTAAAATTCAGCTCCCTTGGTGGGGATGGAGCTCCGTGGGAGGCCACTAGGAACCGTGCTCCTGCAATGGCCAGCCTTGGGGGGTTGTCTGAGGAGGAGGGCCGCCCGCAGGAGGGGCCCATCCTTGCATCTGGCCACACAGCCTTTTCTTTCATTGGAAGGGGCAGGCTGGCATGAGTCCTAGCCCCACAGGGGAGCAGAGGACAGCCTGAGAGCATATGGCTGTGTGGTCAGAAGGGCATCCTGGCCCAGCCTCTGCACCCTTGGTTGAAGCAGGCCCTTCCCCTTGGCCAGCCACTGGGTTTTGGGCACAAAGGAAGGAGCGAAGGAAAGGCCACTAACCAAGCACACTGTGCGCCAGGGCTTCTGCATGCAGCGTTGGTCTCCACGGCCCTGAGCAGGGGGAGTGTCCTCCCTGTGCTGCTGGCAGTGTGGGGCCTTATGTCCCTAGAGCATCTATGTCCCCAGGCAGGCCTTGTTCCCCTCATTAGACACGTCCTCAGCATCCTCACAGCATCAGGAGGTCAGGCGCCTGTTATCCCTGCGTCACAAGCAGACAGGAGGTTTCAGCACGTGTGTGAGGCCTCCAGGCCAGAAGGAGGAACGGGAGCCATGGGAGTGGGTCAGCTCCTAGGGCCTCAGCCAGGGCCTCAGCAGGGCAGCTATCGGTGGCCCACTCCTGCCTGACCCACTGCTCCATTGAGGCTGTGCTGCCTCACTCAGACCTGCCCAGGGAAATGTCACCTTTTCCACCACAGTCTTCCTGACCTCAGCTTCCTTCCTCCTCCTCCTCTGAATGCCCGGGTGCGACTGTCTGTCTGCGGCTCCCTCCCTTTCTTCCCAGGGCGTTTCACTGCTGTCACAGGTGGTTTGCATCCAAGTCTCCCTCTGCCTCAAGATGCCTGTGAGAGAACAAAAAGAGGAGAAAACTAGCTCTGCATTTGACCAGAGGCCCCTGTTCTTCATCAGGCCCAGCTTCCTCCCAGCAGAGTGGGACTCCTGCTGGGCCTCCCTCACAGGGGATCGTGGTCGTGCAATGAGGTGGTGTCTGTCCAGCACACGGCCCAGCACACCCAGGCCAGGCAGCAGCCAGGAACAGGGCCCAGTGGAGGGCTCAGCCTCAGGTGTAGCTTAGTTAGCCCCAAGTTGACGGAGACACAATGATATGGTACCCTCAGCCACAGCCATGATCAGAATGGCAGTGGCCTCTCTTTACCAAGTGCTTCCTGGAGAGAGCCAGGCCATGTGTCTTGTTCCCACCATCCCTCACCCCAACTGAGGAAGAAACCAAAGCTCAGAGCGGGCCAGTCAAGCTGCTGTGTCACCAAACCTGGTGTCCAAACCCCAGCCATAAGCATAGAGCTCAGGCTCCAGCAGCACCACTGTCATCCCTGCCTGCCCTTCAGGTGTCGAGGTCTGCCTTCAGGAAGGGCCCTAGGCATGGTCACTGTCCTCTGCAGTGACCTGAGATAGCCTGGACAGCCACCATTCCAACCAAACAAAACCTGCTGAAGGAATGGCCTTGCCCTCTAGGGGGCCCCTCATTCTAGAGGCACATGTGTATCTATATGTGGGTTGTGTGTGTGTACGTCATGGACCAGGCCTGGCTTACCAACAGTACAGGCAGAGGGTGGCAGCTGGCAGTGCTAGTGGAGAAGAGAGACAGCCCCTTTCTCTAGCTCCAGCTAGAGAGGAACCTGGGCTTCTCCAACTACTGACGAGGACATGTGATCACTTCTCTGCCACTGACTGTGTGACCTTGGGCACATCAATTTGTGTCCCTGGGCCTCCATTTCTACCTCTGAATGATGGAGCGGATAATGTACCCTCCTCACATGAGTTGAGGCACAGAAAGCACTTTTCTGATCCTTCCTACCCCAAGCCCTGTGCCAGGCACTGGGACATGCTGTCAAATGGGATCCAGTCTCTGCCCTCCCAAAGCCCCCATCCGTGCAGGAGTTGGGCACACAACTGCTGAGGGTTGGGACTGGTTCCTGAGGGTGGATGGCCTACTGGGCATGGGGCTGTGGTGGGTTTGAGCTCAGGCCCACCATGTTCTTGCTGTGTTACCTTAGGCAAGTTGCTGAGTGCTCTGTGCCTCAGTTTCCTGGTGTGTGTGAATAGCATGATTGTGAACTGAGGTTTGCTGTTGTCTGTGGAGCATGTGGAGTGGTGCCTAGCCTGTAAAGGTGCAGTGAACATGAGCTGTGGTTGCTACTGGGGTTCTTTCTGTGATGAGAACTGGCTGGTGCCCATTTTGGGGCATTTTGGGCGAGACCTCCCTCACACAAGATGGTCTTTTCTGTCAGGCCCCCTCTCAGCCATCTGGGCTGCTTTCAGTGCCAGTCTCCACAGTGGTAAGGCCCCACAGCCCCCAGTCCTGGTGGCCAGTGGTCCCCTGACTGGTACCCACAACACAGAGGCACCCTGGGCCTCCGCCCTGGAAGTGTCTGGAGATAAGGCCCCACCTGGCCCAGCCCCACTGTCCTGGGCCTGGGAGATGCTGGGTGGGAAGAAACATCAGTCTGGTTGGGGGAGTCCAGGTGATCCCACACCCTTGTCTCTTGCCATCCTCCCTCCTTCCACAGGAGATGGCTGCAGCCCCCTGCCGCCTCCCACCCATGGCACTGCCATCCAGGCTGCTGTATTCCCTGCAGCCAGACTCCCAGGCCTGTGGCATGGTGGACAGCTTTGTGAACCTGGGGCCTGGATGGGAATCGCTGCTTCCTGGCTTACCGGCTGTGTGACCCCAGGCAGCCATTGAGCCTGCCTGTAAAGTGACTTATAGGATGTCCTGAGGCTGGAATAAATGATGTCTGTGCAGCCCCTGGCTGGGTGGGAGGCATTTGGCTGCTAGAAAGGCAGTCACTGTGAGGGTGGCAATGGTAGCAGCAGAGAGTCCTTTGGCCAAGCCACATCCCAGCTGCTGACCTGCAGAGCCCAGCTTGCCCAGGGCTGCAGTCCAGTGTCCTTCCCATCCAGACACTTGTCAAACCTCAGCCCCACCCAGGGCCAGCCAAAAGGGTCCCCAGAAGCACAGCTGCCCAGACTCACCTTCTGGAAACTCTGCCACTGAAGCAGCTCAGCTCTGGCCCAGCTGGCCCCAACTCATCAAGTGCATGTCTTATTCTCTCTGGACGGAGGAGTTGGGCATCCACCCAACTGCCCTGGCCCATGGGTGGGGGACATGAGCCCCAGGGGAAAGGGCCAGGCCCAGGCCTCCCCACTGATTCCTCTTCCCAGTTCTGGGCGGGCAGACAGGAAAGTCTGTGCGGTCCAGTTCTCCCACCTCTGCCACCGGCCCAGCTGGCAGGTGGTCGGCAGACCTGCTCACCCCCCAGCCTCTGTGCACTGACAGGACCCTGTGGAGGCTGCCAGGCTGGAGGAGGGTGATGAGCAGCCCTGGAGGTGGGTGGGGGAGCTCTGACCCCACTGGCAGTTGAGGTGGAGTGCACACGGGCTGAGGTCACCAATACTGCCCTTTCCTGGCATTGCTGGGCTGCTGCAGGCCCTGACTATCTCTGGAGACGTTGGATCTGTACTCAGGGTAGAGTGTGGGGGGCCTTGGCCCTAGGGGAAGGCTGGGCAGGCATCAGAGAAGGCCAAGCCAAGATGCTACAGAGCCTTGTGCCGAGGGAGCCAAAGGAGCCAAGGGAGACAGAAGCAGGCAAGGTAGACAAGTGTCATGGGTTCCCCAGGCTGAGGGAGCACCAGTCTCGAGGCTGGAGCAGTGCTGAGATGGGAGAGGAGTGTGTGGTAAGGATGTGCAGGGCTGTAGGGGCAGCTTCTGAGTGACTCCTTAGAGGAATCGAGGCCCTGCCTGAGTGGTTGTGAGGGGCTGAAGAGGTCTTCAGTGAACAGCTGAACTGAGAGGAATGTTGGGTTTTTGTCCTAGAAGAATCTCTGGCAACAGCATTAAGGACAGGCCGGTGGGAGAGGGTCCTGGCTGCTCATGTGCAGGAGCCCCATGCCCGTGCCCTGGGGCAGGGACCTGCTCCTGCTGGGCCTGCAGGGACACCTAGAGCAGGAGCCTCCAAGGCGCCTGTGGCAAACCACCCTCTGAGCTGTCCCAAGAGGCTGGGCAGGCACCCCACTCGCAGCTGTGTGAGCCCCAGCCTGAGCTTCTGGCCTGCACAGCAAGGAGGGTAACCCTTGGGGCAGGGCTGGCTGCTCTATGAACACACCTCACGGAGGCCTCATGGCCACTCTGCAGGGTGGGGGATCCCGTTCTAGAAGGGTAGACTGGGACTCCACTGATGAGGGACGGGGGCCATCCCTGCAGCAGCCCCTCCAGGAGGCAGCTGGTCCAGCCGGTCCCAGAGGGACTGAGAATTTAGGACAACAAACTTTCCTCTGCAGAGGCTGCCCCTCCCTGTGTAATTGAGATTCAGGGCCAAGTCATTTTCTGCCTATTTCAGAATGGATTTGTTTTTTGCCTTAAAAAAAAAAAAAGCTTCCTTCCGCATAATACGCCGGTGTTCCCTCCCCACACACCCCAATCTCCCCAGCTTTGACTGCATTATAATTTCAATTTACATGGTGTGGGAAAGATTTCTGCAAAGGGCCCTTTTTTGTTTTTGAAGAATTCATCATTGCTGCTAAGAAGCTTAATATAAATTAAAGGAGGAATTAGGCAACATTAAGACATCAAAATGGGGGTGCGGGGCGCTGGTTGCCTCCGCTTCCGCCCAATCAAAGGGGCGCATGAGCCCGTCGAGTGTGAGCTTGAGAGCCTCAGAAAGAGCGAGGCTCCAGCGAAGGGCCCGCTCTGCCGCCCGCCTCCCCCTAATTCCTTTTGTTGCAGGGACAGCGGAGTACAGGTCTGATAAAAACTTAATCACCTTATCTTTTTAAAGCAAATTGCATCTTTGTTTACATACGGGATCCATAGCAGGGAGGGAAGGAGAGAAAACCAAGGAGCCGGCCCACCCCAGCCAGCAACGTTAAAGGCTTTAGCTCCCTGGGAAAACAGAAGAGCCCGGCCTGACAAAGAGGTGGCTGGAGAATTCCAGAGTCACTGTCACTGCTCACAGAGGAGACTGATGTCAGGGCTGTCCCCCCTCAGGTTGTGCTCACACTGGCTCTCTCTGCCCACCTGGCTCTCCCCAGCCCTGCCAGGCCTGTCCTTCTGGGCCTGTCTGTCCCCAGCCAGGTCTGTGTTGGAGCTAAGCCCTCATCCCATCTGCCTGTCCTCCAGGCCCAGGCTACCCTGCCCTGCCAGCAGGCAGAGGGGTGTGCATTCAGACTCAGCTGCACCACAACTGCCAGGAAGCCAGGGAGTCATTGCACCTCCATGAGCCTGGCTGGCCGCCGATATGTGGGGGTGTTGATGTCAACCATAGCTCTATGCGTTTCAGACATGACCGCCAGGTCCCATGTTAGGGCCACTTCTGCCCTTGCCAGGTTCCCCCTTCTTTCTGTCTCCCCACCCCTGGCCTTGGGGGCAGCTCCTTCTTGGCCAGGGCTGCCTCCAGCTCTGCCCTGACTTAGAGGTCTCATCGGAGCACTGTGCCACCCACACACCTCCATGACCACCTGTGGCCTGTGCAGGGCAGCTTCCTACCTTGGGGTGGAGAGAACTTGATATTGGAGCCCACCAGCACCCTCTTGAGGGACAGGGCTCTCTGTACCAGCTGCCTCGTGGCTCCTGCTGAGGGGGGTGGCCTTGCTAGGCAGCCCCTCCTATTCCTAGGATCCAGTATCTAGTACAGACCCGAGCCTGGCTGAATCCAAGGCCCTCTGTGGCTGTCCAGCCTGGCCATCCCATATATCAGCCCCACCTGCCATTTAGGCTCCCAGCTGTCAGTTATCACCAGGATGCTGACCCCAAAGAAAGCCCCTGCCCCTGACTCTGGCTCTCTTCCAACTCTCTCCAAAGCTGCTTGTTTATAGCAGTGGGTAGTGCTGAAGTGACTGGAGCGGCCCCAACCCCACAGGGCCACAAAGGGGGCCAGTGACCCCAAGCTGCTTGCAAGGGTTCCGTTCCCACTGGGGCATGCAAGCCACCCACCAGCGTGGAGACCCCTCTTCCAGTCTGGCCCCCAACATGAAAGCGACGCCAGCAATTGGAGGCAATTTGCCGGCCTTTGATGGCCATGTCAGGGCGGCACCGTGGCCAGGGCTTGGGAAACAGTTGTGCTTCCCGCATTCTTCCCTGATTACCCCAGCCCGAGCCAGGACCCAGCAGCCTGCAGCCCATTGTGCCTTTGTGTGGAGCTGGCGCTTGGTGAGAAAGGGCCAGCCTGGCCCTGGGAGAGTGTCCCCACGGGAAGCCATGAGGAGCAGTGTTGCCCCCAGGGTCATGGCCGCCTGCCCCCACTGCATCCTGGGGTTTGGGTTCATCAGGGGGTGGAGCAGGGCCCTAGGCTCCGAGAATCCTGAGGTTTGGGAAAAAGGAGGCCCTATTGAATTACAGACATACATGTAGCACACACACACCCTAGCCCGCCCTGCCAGGTAGAGAGCCACCCTCCAGCACATGGGAGAGGGGGCCAGGCCAGCCTGGCACCTGAGCCTGGATTTCTTTCTCCCTTGGGTCACTTGAGTGCAGACAGGTGTTTTCTGGTCCTGCAGGCAGGGGTCCTGCCCTGCTGGGACATTTTTCTTCTTTCCACTGTCCTGCACTCCTGCTGTGAGTGCTTGTGAGGATGAATCCATACTCATTCCCTTTGTTTTCATCAAACCTTCCTGAGCCCCGTGTGCTAGGCCCTGCACGCAATCCTGGAGAGGTGCCCCCCTCCCAGGCCATTGGGGGAGGCAGGCACATAAGGCAATGACAGCCACAGTGGTGCTGGGCCGGGCACCCAGGAGGATCTCACTCAGCCGGGCAGCTGAGGGGTGCTTTCTGAAGGGGCAGCAGCAGACTGTGAGCATGGCAGGCAGAGGGAACCGCAAGTTCCAAGGCCCTGCTTGGCTTCTCATAGCTGAAGCGTGGTACATGATGGGGTCAGAGAGGGAGGAGGGCTGAGGCTGAGAGAGAGGCCAGAAAGAGAATGACGCTTCTGTTGGTGGAGCCAGGTCTAGATGTCTGACCCGGGCCCTAGAGCAATCCTTGGGACAGTCAGGTGGGATGAGGAAGGAGGCAGCGAGGCAGAGCTGGAGGACGGTGGACTCCTGCGCCCACACCTCCCAGTCATTGCTCTTGATGCAAGCAGCAGAGCAGCAGCGTAGGGACCTTGAACTTCCAGCAGCCATGGAGGAGTCATGAGCATCACCACCCCTGCCGTACCTCTTGTCCCTATCCTTCTTGGGCAGAGCCCAGAGCGTGGCAGAGACGACACCATGGGCCTAGAGATATCAGCGAGCTTCCTGGCCCTCTCTCCCCTCCCTGGCCCCTGTGTGCCATGGATTGAGCAGGTTCCAGCCAGATTGCACTGGTAGACACCGTGCCTTCTCTGGGCTCCCAGCTGGATGCCGGACGCCACAGTGAGGGGGGGCCTGTGATAGACGTCCCCCTATGAGGAACCCAGGGTCACAGTAGAAGCCTTGGGAAATACATAAAAGAAGAAAGAAGGAACAGTGCTTGCAACCCACTCCCGACCCCTGACAGCCAAATGGGCAGTCTTCCGGTCTCTTTTCCCTTCATCCCAGGACTGCAGCAGAACTCTTCCAAAAATTTTGATTGCTGCATTTTTTTTGAATCAACATTATAACAGAAGTCTTTCTTTGTGTAACTTTAAACTCTTCTCAGGTATCACTTTTAGTCCCACAGAACATTTTGCTGCGGCTAATAGATGCTGGATGGGTCTGGACTGGCCTCCCTTGGTCTTAGAGGCCCTTTGTAGTTCTCAAAAACGTGCCGCTCCCTTAGTGGGTAAGCACACAGGCTTGGGAATCAGATAGCCTAGTGTTCCTGCTCTGCCTGTAAATAGCCGTGTGACCTTGGGCAAGCTACTAACTCTTCTGTGCCTGTTTCCTCAACACGGTGTTACAAGGATTAAGTACCTCCATGCTGTGGTGACATCTTTGTGTCGACATCTTCTGCCGTATCTCAAACCACTTGTTTGGATTGAATTCCTAGAAGTGCCTTTCTTAATTCGCACTGTGACCATCTGGGGACCTTGTCCCTCCCAGGTTGTCACCAGCCAGTGCTTAAACAGCTGCCCTTCAGGTTCTTGGAAAACCAGAGCAGTTTGCCCCTCAGCCCCAGCAATGTCTCCTCCAACACTTATTCGGAGAGTGTTCTCTGAGTATCCGCCACTCACCAGCAATCACTGCTGGTGTTAGGGTTACAACAGTGAATAGACAAAACTCCCTGTCAGGGTGGAGCTTGTCACTTCAGCAGAGGCAGACAACAAACACCAAAACAAGGACATTATAGAGGATGTTAGAAGGTGATAAAAGCTATAGGAAAAATAGTGGGGTGAAAGGGGGTCAGGGCAGCATGAGGGGGTTGTGGTTTTAAACAAGGTGGTCACAAAGGCCTCATCAAGAGGTGACAGTTGTACAGTGACTCGAAGAAAGTGAACTTGCAGCTGCCGGAGCTCCCAAGTCTCCAGGCGGAGGGATTGGCAATGACAGTGGCCCTGAGGCAGAGACGGGCCAGGTGTGCAGGAGGGCAGCGAGGAGGCTGACACAGGGGCAGGGCTGTGAGCCAGGGGCAAGCAGAGACCAGAGGTCCAGAGCAGCCCCCAGTGCAGGGAGGAAGATGGGGGCAGGGCTGCACCTCCCTGACAGCGTAGGTCCTAGCAGAGCCGGTGGCAAAGCAGGCCCTGTCCTGCCTGCCTTGGAGACACCAGAGCCTGCAGGAGGTAGACACCGGGCAGATGGGCAGTCAGCACTCAGCACGTGGTCTTGTCACCACGTTCCCACACACTCTGACCCCAAGTCAGTGCACAGGGCAGGGGACCTGGCACACAGGGCACCGTGTGGACATGGTGAGCTGTGGTCACCCTGGAGCCAGGCCCTCATACTGCACCACGCATGGCACATGCCTTCATCTGCCCTCAGTGCCTCTCACATACCCACCCCCCAGGAATTGTCACTCAAATTCCCTTTGCCTGTGGATCCGTGCCAGCAATATCTATGACTGGTTCCTGTCATCTGGCCTTGGGTCCAGCATTCCTCCTCCTCCTCCTCCTCTTCCCTTGGAACACGCTGAAGCAGCCCTGTCCCCACACAGTGACCATGGTGCTGTTTCCTTGGCCACCCTTCTGCTGTCTGGAGATCTAGCTGCCTTGTTCATTGGCTGTGCCTTCTTAGATGAGTGAACTGCATGGGAGCCGGGCCCTGGTCTGCGTGTTCACCGCCATTTGTCTCCCTGTCCTGGCATGTTCCCTGAATATTTTTAAGTGAAAAGACACAGAGGCAGGTTGGGAGAAGCACAGGGCGGGACCCCCAGAGTCTCGCTGGGTGGGCAGCAGCTCTCACCATGTGACACCCTGGGGTGCTCTTCACTTCCCTCTGTTTGCCACATGGCTAAGAATAAAATAAATAAATAAATAAAATTTTAAAAAGGCCACTGGGAAAACAAAGCAGCTCCTGGTGACATTTGCCACGAATCCATGCAGCTCCATGTCCAGGTCTCCCTTTGGTCAGGCTTTCCAGGTGTGGCTTCCCGGCCAGTCCATAATAGAGCAGAGGTAAACGAGCCTGACCATCTCAGAAGAGCAAATAAATGGCCACATCTTCACCAGTGCCAGATAGACTTTCCGGCTCTGCCTGCTCCAGGCAGTGCAAGGTCGGCATTGTGTGTAACGAGAGCCATCACGGGCGAGATGGACTGCCGATTGGGCCACGCCTGTCTCCCCAGCCCAGCACCGACGCCGGGGAGCCCCACGCCTCCTCAGCCTCCAGACCTCCTGGCACCAGAGGGAGACGGGCTGCCGATGCCATTTGTCGGGGTCTGCTGCCAGCTACCTGCTCTGTTTGCAGAAGGAAGGCCAGGCTCTGATTCAGGGATTCAGATACCTACAGGCCTGGTGCTCACTTGAGGGGGCTGGCCAGGGTCCTCCCCCTGTCCACACCCTGTGCCCCATCCCAAGCTGGGGCAGACCACCTACATACAGAACCTGCAGAGCAGACACCACTCAGGCTCCACGTAAGGTGTGCTGCTCACAGGGGGCACTTCCTTAATACAGGTCCCCATGGGCACAGTATCACATGTCCCTCAGGCAGGCGTGCAATGGCCAGCCTGGCTCCTGGAGCCCCGTTCATATCAGCTGCACGTCCCCAGTCTTCCCAGAGGACTCAGGCTTTAGATGACCAGTAATCTCACTTCCGCCTGCCAGAGGGAGACCTGACCCTTTGTGCAGTGGGGCAGGCTGTCCCTGACTGACTCAACAGATGGCCTTTTTATCCAGCACCCTTGTCACTTTTTTTTTTTTAGACTGAGTCCCACTCTGTTGACCAGGCTGGAGTGCAGTGGCGCGATCTCGGCTCACTGCAAGCTCCACCTCCCTGGTTCATGCCATTTTACTACCTCAGCCTCCTGAGTAACTGAGACTACAGGCACCTGCCACCACGCCCGGCTAATTTTTTGTATTTTTAATGGAGACAGGGTTTCACCATGTTAGTCAGGATGGTCTCGATCTCCTGACCTCATGATCTGCCCGCCTCGGCCTCCCAAAGTGCTGGGATTACAGGTGTGAGCCCTTGTCACCTTTTTAAACATCTAGAGCTGTAGGGCCAGTACATGACACTCTCACAGCCTTGAGAACCATTGTCAGAAGCCCACTGAAAGCTGGATCCCCCACCCATCGCTCTGAGTGGAGAGCAGAAGCTGGCTTTGCCATTGGGTAAGGGCTGGAGCTCAAATCCTGGCTCTTCTGAGCTCACTGTGGGGCTTCCAATAAGTCACTGCTGTCTTAGACCTTCATTTTCTTATCCATATAAAGAAGTGGGTGGCCAACATCTTCAGGAAACTGAGCCAGAAATAACCCGCACAGCCCCACTAGCCAGCTCTCCCAGTCTGAGATGACAGGCCAGGGCCTTCTGGACTGAAGCTTGATGCGTGAGCCTCGTGGCTGCCTTGTCTTCTCAGGAAGGAAGCTAGTACTAGGCAGGACTGGGAAAGAGAGGAAAAAGTCTTCAGGTGCCAGCAGGTACAGTGGCACAAGTGCCCACGGCACGTAGGAAGCTGAGCCCTCTGCCCAGCTTCCCCCCAGCTCTGGACCTCTAGGCCCCCAGCCTGTACAGGCCCTTTGTGCACATGGGGAGGGGATCCTGGTGGGACACCTCCTTGGCAGGCAGGGTATGGGCTGCCTTCACCCCCACCTGCCCTCAGTGCCTTCATACCCAGCTGCCCCTAGTAGCAGTCTCAGGAGCCGCCACCCACTGGGGCTCCCTGTCCCATGCCATTCTCACAGTGCCCCATGAGCTTGCTCCCACCCGAACCCCCCAGTGGGTCCATGAGGCTCACAGAGCGAGTGCTCACACTGGGGTGCTCTGCTAGGGGCGGAACTGCTCCAAGCCCTGGGCCACCCACTCCTGCAGATGCCGAGGAGCATGCTGAGTGGCCTCACCCTGGCCAGTGGCCCGCGTGAAGGCTGCAGCATGCTGCCACCAGGAGATTCCTCATGAATACAAGCCCCACAGCACAGAAAGACAGATGCTGATGATCTCACTTATACATGGTATCTCGAAACCCAAACTCATAGAAGCAGAGGGTAGAAGGGTGGTTGCAGGGGTCTGGGGGTGGAGGCTGGGGCGGGAATGGAGAGATCTTGGTCAAAGGGTTCACAGTTTCAGTTAGACCAGAGAAGTCGATTCAGGAGATCCGCTGTGCAGAATGGTGACTGTAATTAATAACAATGTATAATATTCAATGAAATTTCTAAGAGAATAGATTTTAAATGTTCTCATCACCAAAATAAGTATGTGAGGTGATGGATATGTTAATTAGTTTGATTTAATCATTCTAAAATGTATGCATATATTAAAACATCATGTTAGACTGGGCAACATGGCAAAACCCCATCTCCACAAAAAAATGCAAAAACTCAGCTAGGCGTGGTGGCACGAGCCTGTGGTCCCAGCTACTCAGGAGGCTGAGGTGGGAGGCAGAGGTTGCAGTGAGCCAGGATCACACCACTGCACTCCAGCCTAGGCAACAGAGTGAGACCCTGTCACACACACACACTATATATATATTTTTATATATATATAAAAAACACTAAATATACACAGTTTGTCATTTGTCAATTTAAAAATAAAAAGACAAGCCCCAGAGAAAGGGCAGTTGCAGCAGCATGTTTAAGGATGAGTGGGACTTCCATTGCCTAGGATGGGAAGGGTGTTCCAGGCAGAGGGAACAGCATGTGAGAGGCTTGCATGTGCAATGAGGAGCCCAGGAATGGACCATGATCAGCAGGGCTGCAGAGCGTGGCGAAGATGGAGGAGTTGGAGTGAGCGCGAGTCGGGGCATCAGCAGGAGACAGATTTCCACTCAGACGTTCAGCTGGAGGGAGGTCTTTAGGGAGGCATGGGCTGGTTAAAGCAGCTCATAGAGGTGGCTGGAAAGCGGTGGGGGCTGCACCAACCCAAGCCTGGGGGTGGGGCAGCATCTACCCCTGGCAGAGGATCCTGGGATGAGCCACTGACTCTGTGAGCCCCATGGCCTCACTGGGGTGTCCTGACGGGAGCAAATTCTCAGGGCTGTGGCAAACTGAGCCGAGGGGACACTGTGAGAATGGCATGGGGCAGGGAGCCCCAGTGGGTGGTGGCTCCTGCGACTGCTACTGGGGCAGCTGGGTATGCAGCCTGCATATCCCACTGAGGGCAGGTGGGAGTGAAGGCAGCCAGAGATACACACCCTGACTACCCTCTCTTCCCACACTCTGGCCTGCTAGGGCTCCCACTGCTAAACCTGGTCATGCTGTCTGCAGGGGTCAGCCTCTCAGGCACACAAGAGGGTGGAGAATAATGTGTCTCCAGGGACAATCAGGGAGCACCCCACCCAGGGAGCCTCAGATGCCTAGTTTCCAGATGTGGACTTGGCATGAGTACACTGGAAAGCAATGGACCACTCGGCACAGGGCAGCAGTCCCTCCAGGGCCTGAGCACAGGGGCAGTGAGCCGAGGCCCCAAGAGGCACAGTGCCCTGCTGTACACCTATCAGATGGGCGCCAGAGGGACCAAAATGTCAGAATGGACCACAGGCCTCAGGGCTGCTTGGCTGCGGAGGGAGGCAAAAGAGGGGTGAGTCTAGGCGGCAGGTGGGCAGGCAAGGAGCCCACAGGTGCTTGGGGTATGACAGAGTGACAGGCTGTCTTCTGTGCCTTGCAGGTGGCCTCAGCCCTGAGTCCAAGAAGATCCTGACACCCGCCCTCAAGAAGCGGGCCCGGGCCGGCCGCGGGGAGGCTACCAGGCAGGAGGAGAGCGCTGAGCGGAGCGAGCCCTCACAGCATGTGGCACTCAGCCTGACTTTCAAGCGTTACGTCTTCGACACCCACAAGCGCATGGTCCAGTCTCCCTGAGTGTCCAGTGACCTCCCCCAGGGCCTCCTTGCCCGGCCCAGTCCAGGGTGCTGTGCCAAATCCCAACCAGTCATGCCTCAACCTCTCCCAGTCTCTCCCTGCAGTCCTGCAGCAGCAGCCCCCACCCCCAGGATTGGTGCTCAGCCCTGGTGAGGAGCTGAGGGGGATGTGTTGCTGGGGCCAGGAGGATCTGTCCTCCAGCCCCTGCACACTCCCACCCAGGACAGCCACCAGCCCAACTAGGAAAGGGCCTTGGGCAGAGGGCTGGTAGCCAGTGTCTTCCACTGCCCCATTTGTTGGGCACCTGCAGGCCTGTCTCACCCCTCCCCCAGGTGGGCAGACACTTGACGGCTACAAATAAATGTCCCATGGCCCCAGCCCACTCTACTGGTGTCTCTCTCTTTGACTTCACTAGGGCCCCCGCTCTCCCCAACTGTGTTCCAAGGGGAATCTCAGAGGAATCCCAAGAGTTCCTGCCCAGGTAGGGGCCAGGGGAGGGACCCAAACTCAGAGTCCGTAGGCTATGGGAGTCTGCAGTGTCTGCGCTTCTCAATCCCACTGGGTAGCTCCTGGGACACTCTGGGCCTTGAGGGAGAATGGGGATTCTCTGGGCAGCTGGGTCCAGGGAGGGCACCCACAGGGGAGTTGGAGAATAGCAGGGTGCCTGGCCAGGGCATCGGGCAGAGCAGGTGGAGGCTTGCTCTTCCACCCCAACACCAGGAGTCCCTTAGCCCCTGCCCTCAAGTTTGAGAACCACACACTTCCCAGAAAGTGGAGGGTAGCATGGTGAGGGCGCCCTGTGCAGTGCCATCTGCCGAACCCTGCACCCACAGACCACCCTTCCCTGTAGCCCCGGGCTGTGGGATACTCAGGAAAGGGTGAGATGGTGGAGTCAACTGAGGGGAAATCAAAGCTTTTAGAGACATTTGTAGCATGAACAGATGTTCAAACGTTCCTTTATTTGGTCTCCAGACAGACGCAGAGGCCTTCCTTTTATCCCAGTAATCGGTGCATTATGCTTTAATTTGCAAATGGCATTAAAAATATTAACAGGGGCAGGTTTCGATCAAATGACTTGGGGCTGTTAAGCCCCAGAGCCATGTGTGTGTGTGTGTGTGTGTGTGTGTGTGTGTGTGTGTGTGTCCCGTGTGCATGTGGTGGCTGGGGAGAAAGCAGTTAATTAAATACACCAGCAGCAGAGCAAAGCCCCCGTGCTGCAAGGATGCCAGCGATGGCGAATGGCCCAGCCACCCTTGGTCAACCTTGGCCCAGACCCAGGCAGCAGGGCTAGAGCAGCAGTCAAGGGCAACAGCTGAGAGCCATGGGGAAGTGGGGTTCCCCGTTCAGTCCCCTGAGGGGACTGGCCCTGTAGGAAAGTGAGACAGAGTGTGGCCCCAGTGAGCGTGGCCTCCACTGCTGCAGGCTGCGGGTGCCAGGGCGGCTTGTCTGCATCGTGAATCAGGACAGCCCTCTGCCTAGGAGCCGGCTCCCCCTCAACTGCTGCTGCCTGAGCAGACACCTCCTGGGACTGCAGTGGCCCCTCTCCCTGGGGCCTCACCCCACTGTGTGCTGTGCCCCACGGCCTCCTCACCCTACCCGGCCCTGCAGACTGTTTCACCAGAAAGGCAGTACCACTTCGCTGAAGCCACTCTGCCCAGGAAACTGGCAGCGGCCTTGAGCCCACACCAGGCTCCCTGCTAGCCGGCTGGTCCCTCAGGAGAGCAGCCCAAAAATGGAGCAGATCTCTGGGAGAGCTTCAGTCAGCACCGAGCTGGGCTCGCAGCCACCAGCCTGTCAGTCCCTGGGGGCAGGAGAGGCCCCTCTGAGCACCTGCCAGTGTTGTCCAGGCTGGTCACCTCCCAGCAGACCTGGGAGCTGCTGGTGAGGGCCAGCACTGGGTCCGAACCCAGCTCTGAGGACTCACGTCTGAGGCGAGGAAACCTCCCTCCTCCTCAGTGTGGGGCTGAACTGGGGGCCAGGCCACACCCTCCCTGACCCCTCCCTCCCCAGCTCCCTCAGGGTCCCTGCACATTGGGACAGAAAGCTCTGAGCTCGGCCCCAGGTCCTGGCCTGCATGGGCAGAGTGACCTTGGGTGTGTCACTGCCTCTCTCTAATGAAGGGTCATGTGACCCAGTGGAGCCCCCACTGTGCCAGGCATGGGGGGCACTTAGTCCATGGGAGCTGGCTCTGGGGCCAGATCAGATGTGGAGGAAAGCTGGGCACACAGGGCGAACATGGCTGCTGCCGCCAGGGCACAGATTCGGGCCTCTCCCTGCCTGCGGTGTGAGCTTGGACAAGTTCCCTAACCTCATGCCTCAGTGTCCCCATGTATAAAATGGAAGAAGAAAAGCAGCCATGCCAGAGGGCTAGGAGACTTGTCAGGCACATTGCTGACCCCGCATTACCTGCGGCCCTAGGGTGGGCCCCACACATCTCCCACTGAGAGGCAAAAGGCCCAGAACCCCTCAGGAAGTGATACCATCCCCAAATCAGTCGTTTTTCCAGGAACTCTGTGCGGGTGTCCACCTCCACCCCACCTGTCCCCTCCCCACTGGTCTGAAGACCATGCTCCTCAAAGCCCCAGGAAGGAGGGGGCTCAGGTGGAGGAATTGGGGCACAGAAGGGAGGAGGGGCAGCCCAGGGCGACTCCCAGGAGCCTCTGAGCCCCCTGAGTGTGTAATGAGGCGGATCTGCTCTGTGTGGCCTGAAAATGCCCAGCCGACTGCCCCAGGAGAGGCCTCTATCAGGCCCGGCATCGGTGGAAACCCGAGCGTCCATTAGTGGGGTCGGGCCAGGGCGTGCAGCCTTTGAAGGTGCAGCCTAGCCGGGACGGTGGGCAGGAACCAGAGCCAGCACCCGGTTCTGGCTGAGGCCAAGGTGTGGGCATGCACGTCCCCTTCCCTGGCTCCCCTGCCCCGCAGGGTGCCTTGGGCAACCCCAGGTCCCCGTGTTTTATGAAGGAGAGGGTTCCAGTAGGCCAAACTCACTGCAGCCACTGACACAGGTAAACTCACTGAATCTGCTCATCTACCCACAGCGGTGGTGTGGCAGCAGCATGCCGGTTTCACAGGGGTGCAGGCAGGGCAGGGCTTGGCTGCCTGCAGCTGCCCCAGTGCTTCAGGCGTGTCCTTGGAAAAGAGGTGCCCTCTGGGGTCCTCTGGGCTGATGGGTGGGGTGGGGCATGGGACAGCAGTGCCCCAGGTCTCCTCACCTGCCTGCCCACATGGAGTGAGGTCATGGACCGGCATCCTGCCATGGGCTGGGGCAGGAGGGGCAGCAGTGATTGGCAGGCCCCCGACCAGCAGGGCTAATGCACAAGTGAGGAGATAAGGCTTATCTGGAAATGTCCCTGGAATCGAGACTCTGATGGAAACAGGCTTCTGGGTTAATATATTTTTGATAGATAATGTCTCGTAAACGGGAAGCCCTGGGGGCCTGGGGCAGAAGAAGGGGCAGCTTCTGCGTTCCCAGGCCTCCTGCCCTGGCCATGCATGTGCAGGTGCGCACACGGGCATCGGTGCACCAGGCATCTCTGAGCCTGTGCTGACGTCCGGGTGTGCGTCTGTGCATATGGATCCACAATGTCTCGGACATGTCTGCATGTGCTCCGTGTGTGTTTTGGGTGTTGGTGTTTGTCAGTGTGTGTCTCTTTGGGTGTGGGAGTGGGGTGAAGGAGGATCGAGTCCAGTATGCACAGGGTGGTGGCATGTGTGTATCCAGTGCCAGTTTGCCCCATGGGCAAAGGGCATGCAGGTTGATGGGGCCTCTTCTCCAGGACTGGGTAGGATTCAAGGGAGGCTGATCACTCCATTCTACAGGAAGCATGCCAGGGCCAGACCCCTGTCTGGGGAGCACAGGAGACTGTCGGTCCGAGCTCACTCTGGGGTTGGTCCCAGCCCTGGCCTCCTCTGCCGAGCAGCCTCCATGTGGGGGTTAGCATTTCCAGATTCCCTTCCAGAGACCAAGGCCAGTCCCCTGACAGCCTCCCAGCTCCTAGTTCAGCCTTGTCTGTCCTCTGAGGCTGAGAGACTGGGGAGGCCTCCTGCCAAGGGGCTGCATGGGCAAGGTCTTGAAGGGAGAGTAGGAGTTTGCCAGAGCAAGGAAGGGTGGCACTCACCAGAGGGAACAGCAGAGTGAGGGCTGTGTCGAGGGAGCGCTCACTGGGGCCCATGTGCCTGCTTGCTGAGGAGGGATGAGGTCATGGCTCCGGACCCCCCAGCCCCTGCTGCACCTCCAGGAGCCTCCACACAAGCAGCCCAGATTAAAAAGAGTAATTAGCATTTGGCTGATAACGGGTTTGAGCCATTAATTAGCCTGCTCAGCCGGCACCAGGCTGGGCTGCTGGGAGTTGGGGCAGAGGCAGAGGGAGTGCTGGGAGTGGGGTGGAGGCAGAGGGAGTGCTGGGAGTGGGGCGGAGGCAGAGGGAGTGCTGGGAGTTGGGGCGGAGGCAGCAGGGAGTGCTGAGAGTGGAGCTCGAAAGGCTCTACGGGGGCTCCACTCCCCTTGCTGAGCACTGGTGATGGTGAGGGAGGTGTTGGGGGCACTATGAACAATGTGGCTAGACCTCGGGCAGCCAGGGAGGCCTAGAAGGCTGTCTGCTGGGTGTGGGGAGGCCTTGGAGCCCTGAAAGGGCATAGGCAGGGGGTGGGGCGTGGTGTCCAGTTGGGATTTCAAGAGACCCCTCTGGCCTCCTGAGGGAGCCAATAGCAGGGCCTGGAGATCAGGGCTCCCCCACCCCCAACACAAACGGGGCAGAGGCCATGTGGGTTGGAGAGGACCTGGGACCAGTGGTTGGTGATTGGATGTGGCAGCCGAGGGGCGGGGACAGTCCAAGCTGAGGCCTGGGAGGAAGAGGACGTTTGGGAAGTCTCGGGATTGAAAACAGGGAGGTGAAACTTGAGAGGAGAGGTACATTTGGGAAGAAGCCCCAAGCTGAGTGCTTGAATATTTACAAGGCCTCCTGTGTACAGGCCCTGCCACTGTGCTGGAGGCAGCAGTTGGGGAAATGGAGACCCCGCCCACATCCCAGCCCATTGCTCCCTGGGGCAGGGCCAGTGCAGGGACCTCAGAGGGCGGTGGGAGGGACAGCCTGGCCTAGATCCTTACCTCCCACCTCACAGTGTGGCCTGCAGCCCCCTCTGCAAAGGAGGCTGTCGGGCCGGCTCTGCCTCCCTGGCCCACCCAGGCCAGCAAGTTGAAGGTCACATGGCCACACCCCTGGAGCCCTGACTGAGGTGTTGCTCAGTCCCCACGTGCTCCCCCCACATTATGACTGGCCCTCATGAGGGAGACAGTGCAGCAGAGAGAAACAGCCACATCCCACAGCCACAGCGGGCCTCTAGGTCAAGGCCCAGCTGGGAGCCCAGGCTGACCCGGACCTGGGGCATGGTGCCAGGCGCAGCCAGGCCTCACCCCTCAAGGTCACTCCATAGACTCAGCCCTGAGCCTCCAGCATCCCACATAGCCACCACCTGGCAGGCCCTAGCATCCGTTTCCCCTGCAAGGCTTGCACAGCCCAACATCACCTGTGGGAGGAGACCCCGTTAGCAGGGCCAGTTCTGTGGAGCCACCTGAAGAGGCACAGAGGCAACAGAGCTGTGGCCAGCACAGTGTGTCCCAGCAGAGGGGCCGCTGAGGGGCCACTGGCCCAAGGCAGAGTCTCCAGTAAGCCGCTTGGCCCTCCAGCTCCGACACGCCTGTGTCTTCACTGCCGTCTCCCATCACTTCCCCTGCCTCTCTCTGGTCCTTTATGGACAACCCTGCCTCCTGCCAAGGTCTAGTTCACCTCTTTCCTGTCCACGCCCTGAGGCTTGGGGCCCCAGCCCTTGAGTGATGTCTATCAAGGACCCCTGGGCAACCTGCCAAGGTAGAGGCAGGCTGGAGGGTAGGGTCTGTGAGGTGTGGTTACCTGCAGACAGACCCCGGGGGTCTCTTTAGCTTTCTCCTCCCACACACTCACTCCCAAGCTTCCACCCTGGGCCTGCCCCCATGGCAGCCACTCTCTGCTGGGCCCTCCCTGCTCCCAGCTCTTCAACTCCTTCTATGGGGACCTGAGGACCCAGGGACCCAAAGGACCTCGGACTGGGAGTAGAGAAAGGCAGATGGGGGGCGGAGCCAGGCTCCTCAGAGCCCCAGGGAGAGGCCCTGGAAATTTCCCACACTCTGGAGCTGGGGCTCAGACCAGGCTACAGAGGCCAAGTTCCTGACCCTTCCCTATCCTGTCCCAGTCAATTACCAACCAAGATTCTCCCAAGCCAGTTACCCACACCATCCCCAGACTGTCATCAGCACCACCACCATCACTAACTTCACCATCACTCCATCATTTAACGTCACTACTAACATCAATGCCACCATCACCTCATAGCGTAACTAACCTCACCACCATCATCATCAGCATCACCAGCTACCTTCTCAGATTGGTTTGGGGAAGACCTGTCCGGAGGCCGACAGGGAGGAGCGTGACGCAGTTGGCCAGGAGGGAGATGTCATGCCCAGGCTCAGGCAAGAGGGAATGGGGTGTGAGTGGGGCCATGGCTGGAGTCAGTAAAGAGGAGGAGAAGGAGGCAGATTTGAAGATGATCCCAGAGTTACATCAGCTGGCCTTGGCACTGACTGGGCAAGCGAGGGGAGGCCAGACTTAGAGGATCTAGAGTCCCTGGCCAGCCTTTGCCCAGAGTTGTTGGGCACAAGAGATGGGAACCCTGCAAAGGAGGGGGTGGGCAAGATGCCTTGGCAAGCTTTGCTGCAGAATTCCTGAGTCCAAAACTCGGATACCCTTGGGGAATTTGGCTTGGAAAGCCTCTTCCTGGACAGCTGTGTATTGGGTCTGGGTGGACACAGAGATAGGTCACTGGCACACAGGTACAGCAAAGATGTGGGATCCTGAGGCCACAGGGAGGGATAGAGCTAGAGAAGAGATGGGCCCAGGGAGCACTCTACGGTGCCAGGGCACAAGGGGACATGCAGGGCAGGGGAAAGTAGGCATTGCTTGAGATGCCCATGAGCCATGAGTGCCAGGCCCAGGGAAGAGGGCAGTGGGGTGGAGCCTCAGACAGGCTTCCTACAGAAGTGGGCAGGGCACTTCTGGGTGGCTGGTGGCCGTGGGTGGGCACCAGGCGAGACTGTTGTGCGATGGGTGTGGCGTGAGATGAAGCAACCTGCTTCCTAATCAGATGCAGAGTGGACGATAGGGTGGAAGATAGCCAACAGTCAGCAGCACCTCACTGCCCCAGTGCTCACCGTGGGGGGATCCACCCCCGCACTGGACAGGCCTCCCCAGGTCTCCCTGCCACCTTGCCCCACTCTGTCTCCAAGCCTTGGCTGGCGATGCTGCTCTCCCCGCCAGGGTCCACACTCCACTCAAGCCCGCATCTCCCTTGACCTCAGGGCTCTCGCACAGATGTCTCCCAATGGGCAGAGTGGGAGGAAGAGAAGCAGGTTCTGGTCCCTGTGCTGCCCGAAGGACAGTGCTGCTCCAAGGAAGGTCTCCTGGCCGGCCTCTTATGGATGGGGGGGAAAGAGAGGAGTGGCTTTGGGACCCCTGCTTCCTGGAGTTCCTCACAGAGGGGAAACTGAGGCAGGGGAGGGGTTGGTCCTCTGCCCAGCCCCCCAGCACCTTTGGGGGGAAGTGGCTGTTGCCAGCTGATGCCTGTGGAAAGGACCAGCTCAAGCCCGCCAGGTCCCGGCACAGAGCAGGACTTGGGGACCAGGGTCTGGGTGCCTGTGTGGACACATTGACCGGGCTGGGACCCACCCCTGCCTCCCACCATGGACAGCTTGGTGGGCTGCCGATAAGGAGAGACGGTTGCAGAGTCACCAGGCCCCAGTGATAAGACAGACAAGCATCTCCCAGTGGCCGGAAGGTAGGGGAGGGGCCCACCGGGGGAGCACCCACATCTTGGGTGGGAACACGGAGGCTGCTGGTTCTAGGCAGTGCCCACCCTGCCCCCAGGGGCACAACAGCCCTCCCCAAGGCATCTGGGCAGCTGCCAACACAGTGCAGCAGGGCCCTGGCCTGGCCCACCCTGCAGGACCTCCCAACAGCGGCCCTGCCTAGCTCCAATCCCACCTCAGCCTTGCTCAGCTCCACATGCAGGCTCCTCAGGGTTCCCTCGCACACCAGGCCCTGTCCCCCTCCACCTCTGTGCAGCTGTGCCCCTGCCTGGAGCACCCCCATGCCATGCCCATCTCCCGCCCCTTCTTCCAGGCGCAACAGCTTTTCCCTGAATGAACTGCCAGCGAGGAGAGAGGGTTCTGGGAAGTTGGGGCTGTGACAGAGTTGGAGTGGGGTGGCAGGTGACACACAGGGGAGGTGGGCGTGTCCCTGTGGAAGGGGCCCAGTATGTCATGGGGTTCTTTTGCTGGAGACATTGGGGCTGTCTCTTCTTGCTGGGGTTGCAGAGCTGGAGAGCATGAACTTGAAGCCACTGCAGCCATCTTGTCCCCCTGAAGGGAATGAGGTTCACAGCACAAAGGGGTGACGGCCATGCCGAGAAAGGCCAATGGAGAAATGAAGAGATGGGTTCCTGCTAGTCCCATCTGAGCCCTGGATCCAGCTATGCCTGGAGCCCACCCCCGTGTCATGGAGGCCACACATTCCCTTGGTTGCAGAAGCCTGGTGCCTCGGGGTCCTGCTTTGTGACTCAGAGAGTAATCCTGGTGGGTGCGGTCAGCCGTGCCTCTCACCGACCCAGCAGGGTTCCTGACCAGCAGCAGGTCTTGTTGCTTCACCTTCAAAGCCTGTCCCGAATCAGTCAGCCCCCACCCCACAGCCTCCAGCCCAGCCAGACCCAGTCACCTCCCGCTTGGACCATCACAATTGCCTCACCCTGGTCTTCTGCTCTGCCGGCTGCAGCCAGAGAATCCTGTTGAAACGTGTCAGGGCCCCTCTTCTCTGTTGTAAACCTTCTCGCCCGCACCTTCCCCAGGGCAATTGCCAGAGTCCTCACCATGACCCCCAGGCCCTGCACGACCTCCCTGACCTCCTCTCCCATCTCCCCGCTCTGCCCCGGTCTCCAGCCTCGGGAGAGGGAGCCCCTGCTCCTGGATGCCCCAGGCACTCCCTCCCGCCTCAGGGCCTCTGCATGAAGCTCTAGCTGCCCCCAGCTTGCTCCCCACGCATTCTGCATTGAGCAGCTCCATTGCCCCCAGCCCCTCAGTAAAAATCCACATTCTCACCGTCCTCTGTTTCATCCTTCTTTCTAGCTGGGCTCTCCCACTCTCAGCATTCGCCTATTGACCTCATTTACCGTCAGTGTTCCCATGGGAAGGGGGCTCTAGGGACAGGGGTTTCTGTCCTTTTGCTCACTGCTGTGTCCCAGTGCCAGGTAGAGCACCCAGAACATGCCTGGCACTCCACACACAGGAGCACTCAGGGGCCAGTGGGGCTTAAGTGAGTTGGTCCATGCAGGGTCCCCATGAATGGAGCTGATCTCATTATTGCTGTCACTGTTTCTGGCCACACTGTCACGGTGACCTTCATCAACAGCGACAGGGCAAGTGTACTCCAGTTCACACGTGCTGAGGTGCCAGGCTGCACCCCAGCTCCTGTGCTCGGTGCTCCCTGCTGACCTAACAGAGGCAGCAGCCCCATCTCAGCCCCCAGCCAGGCCCCAGAGGCCTTCCCAACCTTCCCCAGTCTTGCCAGCCCACCCTGTGGCCCCAGGGGCCTTCCCATCTGATTGGGTCACTTCTCTGCACCCCAAAGGGTGAAATCCAAGCCCTCAGCTCGGCATTCCAGGACTCTAGGATGTGGCCGGAACCTCCCAACCCCACCATGTGCCCACCACTAGGGTCCCCAGACCAGACTGAGCCTGCACCTCCCTCTGCCTACACTGTGCCCTCATCCAGTCCTGCTCCCTCAGCACCCCATCCTCACCTGTCTGCACCCTCTCATGACCCAGCTCGTGGCCCCTCGGGAAGTGCAGTTTTCACCTCCTGCTCCAAATCTACAGCTCAGACACAGTGTCTGTGCCAAGGCTCACATCTGCCTTTCCAGCCTGGCTGTTTCCCCAGGACTCCACGCACCCACCTGTGCCTCCTCTGTGCTCCCAACAGCAGGCGGCTCTGCCTGACTCCTCTCCTGCCCCCACCACCCCATGCCCACACCAGCAAGGCCCAGGCCTTCTTCCAACACATCCCAATCTGATCTTCCCCCATTCTGCTGCACCACCCCAGGCCAGGCCACTCCCTGGGAACACACCCTAGCATCCCCCCAGCGCCCCACAGGCTGTCCACACACAGCTACGGAGAGCCTGTCAGTGATGGCCATTCCCTGCCCCGACTCTGCCCACCACCCCCCAACTTTGCCCAGCATCCCTGACTGTGCTCAGCACCCTGATACTGCCCAGCACCCCTGTGGCCAGCCCTCGCCCTGACTCTGCACCCCAGAGTAGCTATGCCTATGCACCTCTGACTAGCACTGCTACCATGATTTGGAATGAGGCACGTACAGGGACTGAGTTGGGGTTGGTCACCCCTCAACTTATCAGTTGCTATTCCTCACCCTGTCTCTAGACCTCTGCCTCTGCCCCTGCTCTCTGGGCCCCTCTGTGCCATCCCCTCAAGACCAGAGGACATCACATGTCCCTCCCGACTCCATCCCAGTCAGCAATGCTCTTCATCCCCATACAAATTAAAGCAACTAGGAAGTGCCATTTTGCATTGGTCAAACTGGTAAAAATTTTTACAGATTGATAATATCAAGTGTTGGAGAAGAGCGAGAGCAGTGGGAATTTGATGCTTTTAGGAATGGACATCGCACAACATTCTGGAGAGCCAGCTGCCACGTCTATTAAATTAAAAATGCACGGGCCCCATGGGCACAAGCACTCACTCACATGTGTGCACAGAGAAGAGGAGAAGGGCTGCTGGTGGCAGTCCTGCCTGAAACGGGAAAAAAATGACATGTTCATCAGTAGTGGTGTGGACAGCAAAACAGTGCTGTGTGGCCATAGAGTGAAATACTCAACGAGAGGTAAAGGAATGAAGTCTGAGTGTCCTGTGGATAAATCCTGAAAACAGGTGAAAAAAGTTGCAAAAGGATACATGCAGAATGATGCTGTTTACATTGACAGCCAAAACTTCACAAAGTGATACTGTGTGCTCTGTGAATGCAGGCATGGATATTTAACCACATGGAGAAAGGCATGCAAGGATGTGCTTCAAACTGACCACCAGGAGCTGCCAGCATGGGGAGTTAGGAAGGGCAGTGGTGGGCAAAGGGCACTCCAGCCTTATGTTTTCATTTTGTTCAGAGACTGTATCTGTGCATCATTCACAAACTAGAGGTGAGCGAGGGAAAGGTTCTGTGCAGTCCAGAGGTGTACAGGAATAAGAGCCAGACCGGCGCCTGCTTGCTCACAGCCACCCAGCCCTTGTTTCCTGGAGACCAGGTCTCTAGTCAGTTAATGAAAGACTAGCCCTGTGTGGTGAGGCCCCGGTCTCTGTGGCTGCCCTCGATCCCACCCTCAAAAGCCGTAGCTCTGGGGCCAGAGACACAAGGAAGCCTGGGGTTCAGACACGTCCATGGGGTTTGTCATGCCTAAGAGTTCATTCCTGAGCCCTGTGCTGGCTGCGGGGGGAGCAGGGACAGCCAAGACCCAGAGACAGTGAGAGAAAGGGAGAGAAACAGATACACAGAGAAAGGCCAGGAGAGCCAGAGACAGTGAGAGGGGCAGAGACATGGAGACGGGAAGAAAGAGTGAAAGGGACAGACACAAAGAGAGACAGAGAGAAAAGAAGTAGAGGGGGAGAAACAGAGAAAACAGACACAGACAGTCAGAGAGGCCCTGGGCAGAGCAGGAGTGGGAGGCTGTCGCACAGGCGCGTGGCTCCGCCTGCTTGGATTGGTCAGAAATGACTGCAATTAAAGCCCATAATTGATTCCCTTGGATGACGAGGATCATTTCAATGCAGAGAATTAAGGTTTTCTTCCAAGATGGAAATAAAGATTAATTTGCAATTTCCTTCCTCACTGCACATGTGAGAATGGTCCCTGCTGGGAAGAAAGCTCAGCCCTGGCAGGTGGGCTGGGGGTGGGGGGGCCTCAGGACCTGAGGCCACAGCCTCCCAGGAGAGGGCACGGCCCAGGACCACCTGCCTCCTTGGCTGGCACAGAGGTGTGGGCGCCCTGCTCAGACACGGGCCTCCAAGCCCAGGGTCCCTGCAGTTGGATGGGACTGTGAGAGACCGGGCCCATCAGGCCTCCACCACCTTTGACAAGCCCTCCGCATCCTTCTTTCCTCGCAGGCCTCATCAGCTCCTTTTCCTAGGAAGGACTCCCCAGTTCCCGAAGCAGTCTGATATGCAGAGCCCCAGTGGAAGATGACAGGACAGTACTGGAGGGGAGAAGTGGGGACCCCAACACTTCCCTTCCCTCCCTCCAGGGCCCCCTACTCCTGCCGCCCTGGCTGGGCTCCCTGAGCTGGGAAGTACACACTGGAGTCTAGCAGGGTGCTCCTCTCCAGCCCAGGCCCCGCTGTGCCCCCTCCTCTGGGGGTGCCTCAGGCTCAGAAACATATGCAGGTTTCGGAATCAGCGGCCCTGGCACCTGCCCAGGACCTGCCATCCGGACCCACCACCTCTCAGGACAAGCAGGCTCTCAGGCCTCACAGAGGTCTGCCCAGCCTGGGAGCATCGGAGGGCCGGCCAGGGCCAGACGGGACCATGAGCCTACCCTCTCCTGGGCCCCAGGAGCCAGCGTGGCGGCTTTGTCCTGTGGCATTTCTAGCCGCCCACCTTGTCCCCGGGGCCTTGTCCCCAGCAAAGTGTGCCAAAGGCCCCTCGCCAGCCACCCTTCCAGGCCCACACTCTGCTGAGGCCCTGGCAGGGCAGGGTTACCAGTCTGGGCTCAGAGGCCTGGAGCCTGCACAACCTTTGAGCAAGCTGAACCTGTCCACAGCAGCAGAGGCTCTGCCTTTCCAGCTGGGGTGACCCTGCACTCGCCCTGGGGTCCCAGTGTGAACAGGGGGGTCAAGAGGAAGCGGCACCTCCCGCCTGCAGTCTCCTCGGATCTTGCCTGTGCAACCTCAGAGTGGGGCCTTCGGGGTCCCAAGAACAGGGATTTGGGCTCTGGGCTGTGCACAGTCTCTGAGACCCGCCTCTGGGCCTGTCCCTCACCTGTGGCCTTCCCAGGTCAGCTGCCGGCGCCACAGCCCCACAGTTGTGAGTGCCTGGAGCTGCCCATTCAGCCTCTTGTGCCGACTTTTCCCGAGGGTGACCTCTGGACGACCTCCTGGTGCACACCGGGAGGAGGAAGAGCAGGTTTATGAGCTGGCGGGGCGCATTCCTAAGGGCAGCCTGGTGGCCTGGGCCTATCTCACCATTGCCACAGGACTGAGGGGCCCCCCGAGCCTCGGCCCACCTCTGACCTGGCTGACCTGTGGGCACCAGGAGGCCAGGACCAGGGGATCACATTGGGGTCTCAGCCCGGGTTACCCTGGAGCTGGGCTGGGCCCAGTGGCTGCCGTGTGTCTCCAGTACAGCCTCCGCTTATTCCTCCAGGGACAGGGAGCTCCCTCCACACTACCCCCGCCGACTGATAACTCCATTTCAGATGGCGCAAGAATTCTCTCATAGATGGTTTGTGGAAAAAAACAGCAGCTCTGGGGCATTCATGAAGACCAAGTTGCCCAGCACGGTGCCGGGCGCTCAGCCAGAGCCATCTCTGAACCCTCTGGGGGGTCCCAGTTCAGCCTGCAGACCTACAGAACTGCCTGTCCCTATGGCCCTGGGGCAACTGCAGAGCCTGGGCCAGTGCTCCGAGGCTGGCGTCTCAGCCCCAACCCTGGATCCCTAGAACTCTAGCAGAGCCAACAGGGCAGGACTGTCATCTCTGGAAAGCTGGGTGCAGGCCTTGGGTAGCCTGGCATGGGGTGGCTCCTGCATACATTCAGGAGTGAATGGAGCCTCGGTTTCTCTGAGGCTCCCCAGGGTCAGGGGGATGGAGGGCAGTGCTTCTGTACAGAAAGGCTCGAGGGCAGCTGGAAATGCCGGTCCTGGCCTGGGGGATGGTCTCCCACATGGGCCCTTGTACAGGGGGTTGGGGTCCCAAGAGGAAGGCAGGGGAGTGTGCAGGACCATGCCTCAGACACAGGGGCCAAACCTTGAGAACCTCGTTCTCACTCCTCGGGCCCTGAGGCCCCCTGGCTGCTCTCGGCGGCTGGCCCTGGCCCATTCGTTTATTGATCCCTTTGACCCATCATTGAACCAAAGTTTCCTGAACCCTTGCTTGGGCCAGATCCAGGCCAGGGCCCAGAGGAAGCTTGAAACATCCTGTCCCCTGACAAGGGGGCGCCCGGGAGGGTGGAAGAGTTGCTACTCCGACCAGAGGCCCAGATGTCCCTGCCCACCCCAGGGAGAGCCGTCCCAGGCTGGCTCCGGACAGTCACCAGAGCCTTCCTTCAGGACCCTCTTCTGTGCCCGCCTGACCTGCTGGGGGCACTGGGTAATGAGGAGGTCATGCTGCCCCCACCTGCAGGCTACCAGTCCCCCAGAGGTCATGTGACCAAGAGGACTGTTCCCAGGGCCACACCAACCATGGCAGCTTTGCTTTTAGCAGCCCAAACAGATCTGGGATCCAGTGAGACCTGCAGCAAGGATCTCACCCTGTCTGTGCCTCAGCAAAATGAAATTAATATTAGGACCTCCTTCTCATGGAGTAGCGGTCAGAGGGAAACCAGCGCACAGCAGGTGCTCATTAAATGCTTCACGGCAGTCACTTGGGAAAACAGCTTGGATGTTTCTTTAAAAGTTTACTATAGAATAACTGCCAAAAAGTGGAAGCAACCTGTTTATCAACTGATGGATGGATACGCAAAATATCTATCTACCCAAGCAATGGAATAGTATTTGGCAACAATCTAATAAAAATTAAAAAGGAATGAAGGCCAGGTGCAGTGGCTCACGTCTGAAATCCTAGCACTATGGGAGGCAGAGGTGAAACGATCGCCTAAGGCCAGGAGCTAAAGGCCCCAGTGAGCTATGATTGCACCACTGCACTCCAGCCTGGGTGACACAGCAAGACCCTGTCTCAATAAATAAATAATAAGAGGAATGAAGTACTGCTATGCACTGCAGCATGGATGGACCATGAAGGCACTGTGCTAAGTGAAAGAAACCAATCGTGAAAGGCCACATAGTGTGTGAGTCCATTTATGTGAAATGTCCAGAAGAGGCAAACCTATAGATGCACAAAGTAGATTCGCCAGGGCCTGGGGAGGCAGGAAGTGGGGAGTGACTGCCAGTGGAGGCAGTTTCTTTTCAGGAGACAGAGTGTTCTAAACTTAGATTGTAGTGATGGTTGTACAACTCTGTAAACATACAGAAGTTTGGAATTGTACACTTTAAGTGGGGGAGCTTTATAGCATGTAAGCTCAATAAAGTTGTTTTTAAAAATTGGTCAATGCTCCATAGCCATTCTCTCTGCCCTGCAGCCAATGCCTGGGGGCAACCCTTGCAGCAGGTGGTTCCGCACCAGAGCCTTGGTGGGTAGGGAACAGAGGCCCTTTGCCTGGGGGGTGTTGGGGAGAGTGTGACCTGGAGCCCCAGGAGACACAGAAGTGACATCCAGAAACACCACACATGCACACACACACGCACACAAAATGCATGCACTTGCACACACGCACACTTCCTGGGGGATGAAATGCAGCCTTTCCCAAAGACACCTGGCCCCAAGAGTCACCTCTGGCAGGCTGCAGGAAGCACCCACCAGCCTCCTGGCTTCTGCTGCTGGCTGCTCCCTACGCCAGCAGGCTGGGTGCCGAGACCAGACCCCAAGCCTCAGTCTGCTCTTCTCAATGGGCAGAAAGTAACCTGCTTCCCAGGGCTGCAGAGGAGGCCAGTGGGGTTCTATGGTGGAATTCACTTTATTGTTGTTTTTAAATTATTGTATTACTTATCTGACTTGGGGTTGTTTTGGGGTTTTGTTTTGTTTTAGGCAGTCTCACTCTGTCACCCAGGTTGGAGTGCAGTGGCGTGATCATGGTTCACTGCAGCCTCGAACTCCTGGGCTCTCATGATCTTCCTGCCTCAGCCTCCTGAGTAACTAAGACTACACAGGCATGCACCACCATAGTAGCTTTTTTTTTTTTTCTTTGTTGGTAGAGACATGGTCTCACTATGTTCCCCAGGCTGCTTGTGAACTCCTGTCCTCAAGTGATCTTCCTGCCTTGGCGTCTCAAAGTGCTGGGATTACAGGCATGAGCCACGGCACCCAGCCATTTATCATTTTTATTAAGGAAATAGTTCAAACATATGAAAAGTGCATGGGGTATAATACAGTGCACCCCATGTGTCCACACCCACCACAACAAACTACTGACGCACACGACAAAATGAATGGAAGTAAAAACTCCAGGCCCGTGTCTCCCGCCTCACCCCAATCTCCTCCCCGACTCCTCTCATCTTCTGTGGGCCACTTTTGGAGCTCGTTCAGTCCAAGGTGGAGACTGCGGCAGAAGTGGCCCTTCTCAGGGAGGCAGTGGCGGGGTGGTCGGGGCCTCTTATCAAGCAGGTAGGACTGGTCAACTCCATGATTCAGAGAGTCTGCGACTCTGTGACTGGTTTTTAAATTTGTTGTTTGTCACATACAGTAAAAATCACCCCTTTAAACATGTAGCTCTGCGCGTTTTGAAAAACACAGTCAGTTGTGTAACCCCTACCTGAGTCAAAAGAGAGAACAGGTGCACCCCCACACTTCATGCCCCTGTATAAGCACCCCTCGCACGCCCAACCCCAGCATTCACTCATCTCTTTTCCATCACTGTTGTTTTACACTTTCTAGAATGTCACATGAGTGGGATCACACTGTGTGTGGCCTTTCCAGCAAGGCTTCCTTGCCTTGGGATTCATGCTTGTGGCTGCACCTCCCAGCAGCTCCTCAGGTCACTGTGCAGGGCCCCGAGGTGTGGCTGTGGGTGGGCGGACAGATTCACCCGCGGAAGGATACTCGGGCTGCTTCCAGTTTGGGTGACTGTGACTAAAGCTGCTCCCAACACTCTTTGTGTGGTTTTGCGTGAGCATTGGTGCTTCTCTCCCGTAAGGAAACACCTCACCGTGGAAGGTCTGTGTTGTGTGGCGTGTATTTTACTGCCACGCAGTTTCCCACCCCAGCTGCGGTCTGCATTCCCACCTGACGGGGCGTTTTACCTTTCACTCAACACATTCCCATCGGGCACCCACCCAGGCCAGGCGCGGTGCTCCCAGCGACAGAAATGGCCAGGATAAGCGACCTCCTGGGCCCACCTGTCCTGTGGGCAGCAGGGAAGAAACCAGGCAGCCTGGGGACACGAGGGACCATCCTGCTGTTGGCAAGGGCTCCAAGGGCATGAATTAGGGCAATGCTAACAGGGTGACTGGGGCGGGCCTTGCTGAGGTGGGTTTGAACCGAGATTAAGGCAGAGGGGCCATCCCATCCAAGATCCGGGTGAAAGGTTTCCAGGCGGGGGCCCAGCAGGTGCCAAGGCCCTGAGGTAGGCAAATCGGGTTATTATGCTGTGACTCAGATACTTTTTGGATGACTACTGAGTTCCAGAGACCTGCTAGAAACCTTAGAGTCATCCTCTGTTCAATCCTCACAGCAGTCCTACGCAGGAGGGGTACTGTCGCCCCCAGCTTACAGCAGAGCCACTCAGGTTCAGAGAGGTTGTCGCCTGTCTCGCTGCATAGGTCACGCGGGGCAGAGCCAGCACTTGAACCCAGTGGGACTCATGGAAGTGCGCTGAATACCTAGATTCCCACCTCAGCTCCCCAATCCCTGCCTACAGTCCTGCTGTGTAGCCCTGGGCAGGTCACAGGTCCTCTCTGAGCTTCTGCTTTCCCACCTGTAAAACCGGGCTGGCGCTGCTGGCCTTGCAGCCCGCCGTAAGCATCCTGTGGGATAAGGTGTGGAAATGTCTTGGAACGGTGGGATCTGGTACGGTGGGGTGGGCACGCACCCATTCCGCCCCGCAGGGCCGCAGCCAGCCAGGCCCCCTCCCCGGCCCGCCGCGGGGCTGCGCTGCCTCCAGGCGCCGACAGAGGGCAGGAGCGGCGCGCGCCCAGGGACCCGAGAGCGCACCGCAGGGCCTGCAGGGGCGGCCCCGGCGGGGCGCAGCGCGGGCGGGAGCCCGAATGTGATTTCAGGACGGCGGCAAACACCTGTCGGACTGTCTGGGACGCACGACCTAGGGACACGGACCTAGTGCACGGTGTCGGGGAGGGGGTTAGCGAGGGGTCCTGGGCCCACCCGCCTCCGGGCTACCCCACTCCTACCCTGCCCGTCCCTGCCGCCCTGCGCGGCGCTCCGGGAGTCTCTCCAGGAGAGCGCTGGCCCCGGGTTTGCGGAGAGTCGGCCTGGGGGGCAGGGCCTGAGGCTCAGAGGCCGTCACGTCCCCACGTGGCTCTGAGCACCCGTGATGTGGCCATCCAAGATGAGATGTACCCAGGGCCCAGTACACGGTGGCTTCCAAAGGCCTCCTGTGACAAAGAGAGACTAAACAATCATACCACTTTTTGTATTGAGCTGAAATCGTAATATTTTGGATATACTGGGTTAAATAAAATACGAAAATTAATTTCACTTTTTAAAATTGTGGCTAAGATACAAAATTAAGTAGATGGCTCTCACCTGCGACTTGCATTCTGTCTCTACAGGACAGTGCCTAAGTTGGTTGTCTGTGTTATCCCATGTAATCCCGTCCAACTCTCCCAATGAGGCGTTTACTGTTATTACCCATCCCATTCTACAGATGGGGAAACTGAGGCGCTGAGCAGTGACATGACTTGCCCAGGGTGGGTTATGGGCACACACCCAGCAGTGCCCACCCCATGCCCACGTGTGCCACACACAAATATTCATAACACAGGCAGGTGCCCAAATTGTCAGTGCCAAAGTCCACGTGTAAGATGGAGACACCCTGAACACAAACACGCTGCCAGCCTCCCAGCTCATGCACAAGATTCACCTGTGCACACCCAGTCTTATGATGGCGCCAGGAGCACACACATCCACACTGCTGTTCCCAGACCCCCTGCTCACACCCATGCACACACACCTACAGGTGTGCTGGTTTTCGAGGCAGGCAGTGTGGCCAGCCTCCCCCATGGCCCACACAGCCATTGAGAAGACTGTATGGGGCCCTGCTGTTGACTAGCTGGTGGGCTCAGGACCCGCCAGACAGTCCCCTACTCACCCAGGGCTTGGAGAGGGGGACCTGGCTGAGACTTCATCTGTGTCTGGGGGAGCCAGACCCAAGGGGTGTGGGCCTACCCGGAGCTCCTGCCCTCCCTGCGCCTGCCTGCCACCCCGATGCTGAGGGCCCTTCCTCCTGGCTGCAGCCATTTGCATAAAGCTCCCAAGCCCGAGGATCACATTACATGGAGGCCTGATGATAATCTTTGTTGAAATAATATTTAACACATGCTGCACTTTTAATTAACTATCTGAATAATCTCAAATTAATACCAGAGCTTTAAAAATAAGTTTTCATTTTTGCGTTTGGTAACATAATAGCAGCCCGACTGGCCCGTTTCCCCCTCCTTTGATTTAATTAAAAGCCCTTTTGTGTGTCTCTTGTCACTTCAGAAATGGACAAAAGCCCCCATGTGGGCCAGCCAGAGCTCCCACTCGGGTCCAGGTCTGAGGCCAGGGTCGGGGGGTACTTAGGGTCCCTGAGGGCAGGTCCTCCACTGAAGCCCCTAGCCTGGCTCTGGCAGTGCCACTGAGGGAGGCCACACATCACACACACTTTTGCCCAGGGACACTGGGACACGGTCACAGAGACCAGCAGGCTGCCTCCCATGCATTCTGACACACGCTAGAGGCAGGTAGCAACCTCCATCCCTCATCCATAACACACACCAGCCAGGCTCTGCGAACATGCCCACCAGACCCAAAAGCCCATGCAGAGGCTCACGCACCTTCACGCATGCATGTGCATACACACAAAGTCACAGTCACATACCTACCATTTGGGAATTGACAACCGGAGCCATTCTGGGCTTGGCATCAACAGTTGGCATTCTAAGTCCAGATCCAAGAAGCCCTGGAGCTGCCTGGCCCCGGTGCGTGACCCCTGCCCCAGAGTGAGTGATGTGCGTGTCTGTTGCTTCTCTCTCTCCCTGTCCTAACCTGTTGGTTCTGTCTCTGCACCTCTGTCCCAGGCTCAGGACCCCGAGGCACCACCAGGCGGGCAAACTCCTGGGGCTGGGTGTGTTTCCCCACTGAGTCTGCTTTCACCCGTAGGTTTCCTCCTGGTCCTGGGGAGCAGGCAGAGGTGGACAGCCTTCTCTTGGGGGCTTCTGCTTTGCCCCCACCCTGGCAAACCAGGCCCTCCTCTGAACCCGAGATAGACCTAGGGAAGCTTTCTCAGGCAAGCAGCCCCAGCCAGTCCAGCAGGGAAACTGAGCCCCTATGGAGGCTTAGTTTTCTCCGACAGGTCCAGGTCGCCAGGTGTCTCTCCACTTGGGGAGCCTGAGGCCCTGGGGAACTGTGTGGGAGGGGGTACACGCCAGACCCAACCACAGAGCCAGGAGTCGTGGCAGGGAAAAGTGGAGGTCCCTGGGAGGGGCCATACATCCCCCTGAGCTCCTTGGAAAGCTGGGGGCATGGAGCTGTCAATTCCCCCAGCGACAGGGGCCAGCAGTGAGGCCAACCCTGCCAGGGATGGAAGAAGCCATCACCTCCAGCTGACTCATTCCATCAACAAACCCCAGGGAGCTGGGTCTGTGCTGGATGAACATATTGGGCCCTGTGGCCACGTGGTGTGAGTGGTGAGGGGGTCCATGCCCTCACCTCACAGCCAGATGGGTGCAGAACATGGTGCTACTGGGAGGAGGCTGGGCTGGCAATGAGGGCACACGGTGGAGGCAGGGTGAGTGGGGAGGCCACATGCAGGAGGCCGTATCTGACACACAGTCAGAGGAGGGGCTCCCAGGGCTGCAGTGAGCAAGGCAGCTTCCTACCCCCATCCCGGATCCTGGGACCCAGAGCATGACCAGCAGAGCAGGTCCTGAGAACAAATGGCCCGGGGTGCAGTGGCCTCCCGAAACCCCATCAACCGGCCCCTTCTGGCTCAGACTGCCCAGCCAGCCCGGATCAGCTGGGGCCCAGTGCACTCCCCACCTGAGGGCTGCCTGGAGAGCCAGGCAAGCCTGTCCCCACCCAGCCCACCCAGCTGCCGAGGACTGGCTGGACCACTCAGGTACCTCGCCCTGCCCTCGCCCAGTGTCTCACCCACAACCACACCATCACCGTCACACACCGGGACACAAAGTCACGGACAAGCCATGACACAGAGCCAGTGCTTGGGCAGCAGTCATCCCCAACCACAGGCTCACACAACACACGTGGTCCTATGTGTGGGCACTCACACACAGTCATAGCCACACGCACACATACAATCCACACGGTCATACCCTTACCCAAGACCACGCACATGAGTGAGCACACAGGGCCACCACCAGCTGGCTGGTACAGACCCCAGGCCCTTGGCTGCTGGTGCCCCTGTGCAGGAGTGACGGCATGGGGGGCCTTCCACCCAGGCAGACAGAGGGGAGGCCAGACCATGTCCTGTGTGCTGAGTGCCTGCTGGGCACTGGAGCTGGGGGCCGTGCACAGGCTCCAGGAGCTCTCACAGTAAGTCTCAAGCAGGGGCAGTGGTCCCGCTGTATAGAAAGGGAAACTGGCTCAAAGAGGTGAGATAAATTGATCAAGGTCACACAGCAAGAAGCAAAAGGATCTGGGCCTGGAATCAGCCTGCACACAGCCAGTTCACACAGCTGTCTCCTTCTGAAACCTGGGGGAAGTTCTGGGCAAATAGGGGGCAGGGCTGCCCCTGCAACACCAGGAGGGTGACCCTCATGTGGCACAGCTCAGCTGACCCAGAAGACTCAGAGCTCCAGGTCTGCAACGAGCCCCCGGGGAGCTGGGCACTGGAGTGGGGGACAGGGTTCCCCATGCCTCTCAAGGTTGTCACAGAGTCTGAGGCCCTGGCTGGGAAGACAGAAGCCACTACAGCTTGAACCCCCAGCAAGGGATCTGTGTGTGACCCAGCCCCAGCTCGCACAGAAGCCTGCTGTGCACAGAGGACAGTGCTCTATGCATGGGAAGCGCTCAGAACAGCGGCTGCCACCCGCGAGCCCTGCATTCATTCATCTGCTCATTCATTTCGTCAGTCAACAAGCATGCAGCCAGGTGTGGGCACAGGTGCTGCCCTGGACGGGAGCGATGGGCTGAACTGGCTCCTGCCGACTGGAGCTACTATCCTCCTTGGGGAGACAGACAGTGTGCAGGAACCAAATACATTCATGAAGTGACTTCAGATCATGATCCTTAGCCAGAGTGGTCAGGGAGGGCTTCCTGAGGAGCTAGGCCTTGAGTGACAAGAAGGGGACAGCCAGGCCAAGAACTGTGGGGAGAGGATTCCAGGTGGAGGGAACAGCAAGAGCAGAGGCACAGAACGCTCATGCTCACGGGAGGGAGGCCTGGGGCAGAGGCAGGAGCAGTGGGGTGGAGACTGGGCATGAGGGCAGTCCATGCCAGTCCTGAGGAGCAGTGCCACTCAGCCCATGCCAGTGGCTGCCTTGTGGGATTGGGGACACAGTGTGGCCAGAGGTTCCAATTTTGCAAGAAAAGCTGGAGGTCTGAAATTTTGCACAAAGCATCCTGATTTTTTTGTTTTGTTGTGTTTTAGAAATGAAGTCTCACTCTGTTGCCCAGGCTGGAGTGCAGTGGTGCAATCGTAGCTCAGTGCAGCCTCAAACTGGGCCCAAGTGATCCTCCTGCCTCAGTCTCCCAAGTAGCTGAGACTACAGACATGTACCATCATGCCAGGCTTATATTTATTTCTTGTAAAGATGGGAGTGGATGGCGGAGGGGGGGTCTCATTATGTTGCCCAGGTTTCAAACTCCTGGCTTCAAGCAATCCTCCTGCCTCAGCCTCTCAAAGTGCTGGGATTGCAGGTGTGAGGCACCATGCCTGGCCCCCCTGATTTTTAAATGGCCACAGCTGATTCAATTTTTTCTGAAACTGTTCGAGCCACACAAAACCTTTCTGAGAGCCAAAAACAGTGTGTGGGCCACTATTGTGAGACCTTTCTGGGAAGCGAGGCCCTGGATTCAAATCCTGCCTCCCACACTTTCTAGCCATGAGACCTGGGCAAGTTACTTGCTCTCTGTGCCTCAGCACTGTCATCTGTAGAAAGGGGAGGAGGGTGTCTACCTTACAGAGGGCCTACCTGACAGGGTGCTGCGGAGGAGTAAAGGATTTAATTTACTCATTTATCCAGCACGTATTTACTGAGCATCTACTGTGTTCCAGGGACCATGCTAGGTTTGGGGGTCACAACAGCCAACAGGAGACAGTCTCCACCCTGGTGCATCTTACAGTCAATGGGAGAGAAAAACAAAGTGAGCAACGGGAATGAGCACCACGTGCAGAAATGCCAATAGCAAGAAGTGCTCAGGAGAAAAACTAGGGCAGAGAGCAAAGCAAGAGGAGCTGAAGAAGGAGTGCTGACATTTTAAACCAAGGACGGCCTCACTGAGGAGGAGGCATTTGAGTAAAGACCTGAAGCAAGTACAGGAGTGAGGCACACAGATGTCCGGTGAGGCCTGTTCCAAACAGAGGTAGCGGCCATGCAAAGGCCTGGAGGCCTGGCCGCCCAAGGGAAACCAAGGAGACTGGGGAGGCTGAGTGGAAAGACAGGTCAGAGATGGGGGAGGTGGCAGTCGGGGGATCGGGTGGGCCTGGAACCCACTGCGCGGTGAGCTTTTCCCGTGAGTGAGGTGGGAGCTACGGGAGACTGTGGAGCAAAGGAGGGAGGATCTCTGACTTGGCTTTAACGGACCCTTCGGCTGCTGCAGGAGAATGGGCTGCAGCGGGATAGAGCCGGGTACAGGGGGTGCTCACTGGTCCAGGTGAGCACGTTGGCGGCGGGACCAGCGGCCGGAACTGGGAGGGGGAGACGTCTCTGGGGAGACGTCCAAGGTGGAGTCAGCGGGGAGAAAGAGAGGCGTGGGGGCTGGTGCCGCGGGTTTGGCCTGGGCAGCGGGAGTGTGGAAGGACTGTTTCCTGGAGTGGGAAAAGCGAAGGGTTTGGTTGCAGTGAATGTGAGGCTGGAAAGGCCAGCTGGCTCCCTGGACATGCGGGAAAGTGAAGAGAGAGGCTCCCAGGATAGGGTGGTCCGGGGACATGGCGTTGGGCACTCCTGCTGGCACTGGAGGAGGCACCAGGGAGAAAGTGTTGTTGGAGCTGAGGACAAATCAAGCAGCCCGCCCAGACGGTGGCCACGTTTGCTGAACATTTGGAATTCCAGGAAAGGGCGGGGGACCTGGAGGAAGACCCAGATGATCCCCAGGCCAGGTTTCGGGGACTGCGGCCGCCCGAGGGGGTCTCAGGTTCTGGGCACTCGGGCTGGGCAGCCGGGAGACCGCCCCTCCCCCATCGCCCTCTCCCGGAGCGTCCGCCCCCTCCCCCGCGCCACCTGCGGGGTCGGTCAGATCCGGGCCTTTGTCCCGCGCCCCAGCCCCGCCGCCCCGCGTGGCTCCCCCCGAGCAAACACAGCTGAGCGCCCGGGCTCGCGTGCCGCTCCCGCCCCCCAAATCTCCAGGCCGCGGGGTGGAGGCTTAGCAGGGCAGCTGCGGGCCTGCGGGCGGGCGGAGCTCGGGGCGCCCCTCTCCCGCTCACACCGCCGGGGCGCGCCTTTGTCATGCAGATGGCCCGCTGGCGGCCGGCCTCGCTCGGAGGCGCTGGGGCAGCTGACCTGGGGGGTGGGGGACAACTCCGCTCCCACATCATGCCGAGGCTCCCGTGAAGACTGCGTCGTCCTTGCCCTGGCACCAGCTCCTCCCTCCCCCGGCGCCAGGTGACCCACTCAAGTCGTTGGGGATCCCTGGCCTGTGTTCTCGCTCGCACTCCCTGCAAAGGAACCTGCTATCCACACACCTGGAGCCCTGGGGCAGGGGCTGGGATTTGCCACTGCCAAAAGTGTGGGGCACATGTGGGGGGCAGCCCCATCCCTCCCAACTGGTCCTAGGCCAGCCAGACCTCTGCCCACTGTGGGTGGCTGGGACCCAGTCACTGCCCATTCCTGCCCCAGTCTTCCCATGTGTACTATGAGGGCTGCTCCAGGGCACAGAGGACTGGTGGGCTTAGGAGGAGGCAGGAGCTAGGTTTGTCTGCCTGGTCTTGCAGCCACCTGGCGTGGTGGCCTTAGGATGATACATCTGGCCTCACATGCAGGGATTTGGCCCGGGGATGTGGATGCCCGCAGCTCAGGGCCGTGGGCAATGACACTCATGCTTAGGATGCCAGGATCCCCACCCTTCCAGGCCTACCCCTCTCCCACCCATCCTGACCCAACCCTAAGGTTCTGGCTCTTCCTAGGTAACTGGGGTGGGGCTTGACTGGGGCACACGCCCACTTTCCCCAGAGCAAAAGATTCTCCAAAATAGGGGTGATCAAATGGAAAGTTATTTACTGCCTGGTGTCAGGAGTCAGGCCCGGGGCCAGACCTGAGAGGAGAAACATTCCTGCAACTGGAATCAGGCCGGAGGAGCTGGTGTCCCCTGCCAGGGTCACCTGCTAGTATCATCCCAGAAGCACCCTCTCTCCTTATTTTGCAGGTGAGCAGCCTGAGGCCAGAGAGCAGTGGGAACCTGTGGCCTCCCAGCCCTTGTCTTCTCCTGCAAAGAACGTAGGACTGGGATTCACGCCAGAAGGTACAGAAATGGCCAACACAGACGAGATGCCTCAAGTCTAGGTTATGCGCACGGAATCACATGGTATCATTCCTCATTTCTAGAGTAAAAGGCAAGAATACTGACAACAAGCAGTGCCGGGCAGCTGTGGGACAGGTGGAGCTCCCATGGACCCTGCTTCTGGTGTGCAGTTTGTCAATATGACACTCAAAATTCTGCGGGAGCTTTGATCCAGTGACTTACCTCAAATAATTTATCTTCATTTTTAAATTTATGTATTTATTGAGACAGGGTCTCACTCTGCCTCCCAGGCTGGAGTGCAGTAGCACGATCGCAGCTCACTGCAGTCTCGACCTCTGGATTCAAGCAATCCTCCTGCCTCAGCCTCCCTCAAGTAGTGCAACCACAGGCGTGCACCAACACACCCAGCTACTTTTGAAATTTTTTTGGAAAGATGGGGTCTCACTATGTTGCCCATGCTGAATTTGTCTTTAAAGGGCACGAATAAGATGAATGGACAAAGAAGACCTAGTCACGTCATGGGGAAACCTGGAAGCCACCCCAAGAGCACAGCTTTGCAAGCTGATGAGAGTTCCAATCTCAGCCCAGCTGTGTGATTCTGGGCAACTGTCCTAACCTCTCTGAACTTCAGTTTCCTCATCTGTTAGGTGGGAATCATGGCAATACCCATCCCCTCCAGGGTCGTCTGAGGAGGGCATAAGGCTGCATGGGTAGAATGCTTACCTTTAGGCACACAAGAGACAATAAATTTATATAAAGGAAAAAGTTGGTGGTCCCATATGATGAATTATTAAACAGCTCTACAAATAAAGGAGAGCCTCTCTGGGCCTCAGTTTCCCTCTTGAACAAAGAAAAATTGGTCTTGGGAGCTCACTAGGTGGCTCCTCGACTCTCTGCAGCGACCCCTCCCTTCCTGACCATGGCTGTGACTCCCTGGCAGCTGAGTAGCTGGGTAGGAGAGGGACATGGCTCAGTCTGTCTGTTGGGCCATGCATCAGTCTCAGCTTAGACCCAGCCTTGCCTGTCACAGGAGAGGGCGGGGGAGGGGAGGGGAGCCCAGAGGCCCAACTCCTCTACCCCTGGGCCCTGCCCCTCTGGCTCAGCCAGCAGGAAAGGCCAGTGGAAGGTGGGGGGCTTGTCTCGCCACCCTCTCCCCCAGGGAGGGGCATTTGTGGCCAGATCCAGTTTCTGGCAGGACTGGTTAGTCCAGGTGGCCTGGATGGATGGCTGAGATAAGGTCTGTGCAGGTTGGCCAGGCTGGGCAGGAGACCCAAGCAGGACAAAGACAGGAGAGCCCTGGCCCAGCCTGATTCACAGGTGGAGTGAGGAGCTGCCCCTGTTTTGTCCCAGCCTCTGTCACCAGCTTTTGGGGGCCAGGCACCCAGGTATCCTCTCAGAACCTCCCTTCGCTGCCTGCAGTGAGGTGGCACAGAAGGAAGTGATCCTGGGGAGAGGTGGTACAGGTCCGAGGTGACCCAGCACTGGGGGCGCTGCAAGGAAGAGTTTATACCAGCCCCTGATGAGGCTCTAAAGCCCAGAGACAGCATGACCTGGGGCTGCCTGGGTGTGAGGTTGTTCAGGATTCTGGATTGCAGGTAGGCACCATCTTGGTTTCTCTGTCTTTGTCTGACATTCCAGAAGCTCCCAGGGCCTGGCTGGGCCAGCTCCCCTGATGGGTTTGGTTCTCACACATGCAATCACAAAAGCCATGCTGCCAGCCATCAGTACAGCCTCAGGCCTGTACCACTTCCGTCCCTCATCAGCGGGGTGCCCTCTGCCTGGTGGTTCCTGCCAGCCTCAGGCCAGGGGTTCAGAGAGCAAGTCTCTCTCATAGGTGCTGTAGCCCCAGGGACCCAGGGCAGAGCACAGCTCAGTCTCCCAGGCTGCCAGCAATTCACTTTCTATACTGAACATTCTGTTTCCTCCTCCACCACCACAGCTCTCCCTCTCCGTGCCCTGTGTGCTCTGCCGCCACGGTCCCCTTGCCGTCGCCTCTGGTCTGGTTCACCAATGGGGATACCAGCTGAAGACTGGAAGGGTGGAAGGAGAGAGTGGCCAGAATTACTCATCCAGCTCCTCCTGGGTCGAGGCTGGCCATGTCCTGACTAAGAGCCACAGCCACCACTGTGGTGGGAGGGTGGCCCTCTCCCAGTCTGCTGCTTGGGAGAGCTCCAGTAACAGCCCTGCTCCCATTCCCCAGAGGCAAGAATGGCAGCTTCCTGCTGTCTGTACTGTCACCATCCTCTATACAGCACCGGTAAATGGCCAGCTCATTAAGCCCTTTCCCCTAATTTACAGGCTACCTCTCCTGCCAGGATCTGATCAGTAAACCTCAGGACTCTCACAGCCCTACAGGGCAGCTGGAGGCATCCCATTTGCAGATGAAGAAACTGACTCAGAATCAAAAACAACAAATCCAGAGCCATCACATTACTCAACTTCAAACTATACTATAAGGTCATAGTCACCAAAACAGCATGGTACTGGTATAAAAAATAGTCACATAGACCAATGGAACAGAATAGAGAACCCAGAAATAAAGCCAAATACTTACAGCCAACTGATCTTTGACAAAACAAACAAAAACATAAAGTAGAGAAAGGAAACCCTATTCAATAAATGGTGCTGGGATAATTGGCAAGCCACATGTAGAATGAAACTGGATCCTCATCTCTCACCTTATACAAAAATCAACTCAAGATGGCTCAAATACTTAAATCTAAGACCTGAAACCATAAAGATTCCAGAAGATAACATCGGGAAAACCGTTCTAGACATTGGCTTAGGCAAAGACTTCATGACCAAGAACCCAAAAGCAAATGCAACGAAAACAAAGATAAATAGATGAGATTTAATTAAACTAAAAAGCTTCTGCACAGCAAAAGAAATAATCAGGCTGGGTGCGGTGGCTCACGCCTGTAATCCCAGCACTTTGGGAGGCTGAGGTGGGTGGATCATGAGGTCAGGAGATCGAGACCATCCTGGCTAACATGGTGAAACCCTATCTCTACTAAAAAATACAACAAAAATTATCTGGGCGTAGTGGTGTGCGCCTGTAGTCCCAGCTACTTGTGAGGCTGAGGCAGGAGAATGGCATGAACCCGGGAGGCGGAGCTTGTAGTGAGCCAAGATTGCGCCACTGCACTCCAGCCCGGGCGAGAGAGCAAGACTCCATCTCAAAAAAAAAAAAAAAAAAAAAGAAAAGAAAAGAAAAGAAAAAAAGAAATAATCAGTAGAGTTAACAGACAACCCACAGAGTGGGAGAAAATCTTCACAATCTATATAT